>NC_087213.1:59560545-59593045 GCF_015104395.2 Macrobrachium nipponense | reverse complement strand
TTTTTCGAACTCTGTCCTACATTGCTGCCTACGAACGATATGAGAATATTTGACGTTTTGCAGTATCAAAATTAAACTGACTTTCCCTGAAACGAGAACATTTTAATATGGAGACTGAGTGAATGCTGCTGTCTATTTTCCAGCTCGGAGATACGACGTTGGTATGTAATTGTTTAAAATCGCCGTAGAGCCAGTGCGCTACTGTTGGCTGCGCCATCTGTTATGGAATTCATCTATTGCGTACGTCATCTTGTAGAGTACGTCCGTTGCGAACGTCATCCTTTAGAACCGTCTGCCAGAGAATACGTTCTTTTTTAGGTCCGTCCTATTTCTGAGCGGACCGGCTTTACTACGTCATCTTCCCGAGAACCAGTATTTATTATCTTTCTGGGAAGCCCTCATTATTTATTATCTTTCAGGGAACCCGTCAATATTTATTATCTTTCAGGGAACCCGTCAATATTTGTTATCTTTCAGGGAACCCTTCATTATTTGTTATCTTTCAGGGAACCCATCAGTATTTGTTATCTTTCTGGGAACCCTTCAGTATTTCTTATCTTTCAGGGAGCCCATCAGTATTTGTTATCTTTCTGGGAACCCCCTCGGTTATTGTTGTCTTACACGAAAGCCGTCAGTATTTGTTATCTTTCTGGGAACCCCTCAGTATTTGTTATCTTTCTCAGAACCCTTCAGTATTTCTTATCTTACACGAGACCCGACATTTCTGATCTTACACGATATCCGTCAGTATTTGTTATCTATCTGAGAACCCCATTTATAACAAGGAGTATCGATCAATTTTTTCCCAGTGAAGAGAATGACCTTTGGAAGGCACTTTTTGATATTGAAAAGAATATATCGCTGCTATTTCACTCCAAACATATTAGAATGTCATAGTTTTTTAGCGTTTCTCGCCCACGTTAATGAAAAAAAAAAACCCAGTTCTGATTGCTCTCGTAATTTCAGAGTGTTTCAGCTTATGTCTTCATTATTTTTCATTTATTCTGAAGAGATTTTTGTAATTCTCTTTGGAATTATTTACTGGTCATGTTTTGGCATCGAGGCAAATCTACATTATGTCATTCAAGTCAATATATTTTTTTTACTAACATTGGAACCTCCCGGTTATAATTGATGGAAGCGATGAAAAAGGAGAGAGAGAGAGAGAGAGAGAGAGAGAGAGAGAGAGAGAGAGAGAGAGAGAGAGAGAGAGAGTCCTTTGTTGATTATTATTACTGCTGAATGAAATACTCTGGTTATGGAGTATGAGTTTTATTTTATATTTGTCATGATTTAGTATATATTTCTATATTCATATATACATGTGTAAAATAAATAGTGATTATATAAATAATATACATGTATATATATACATATATATTATATATATATATATATATATGTGTGTGTGTGTGGTGTGTTGTGTGTGTGTGTGGTTGCGTGTAGGAGTATCTTATATATATATATATATATATATATATATGATTATATATATATATAATATCTATAATATATATATATATATATATTTATATACACACATACATATAGAACTATCGCTCATGCCGTCTCTTATCTATCGTTTAAAAATCACCTCGGCCCCCCCCCACCCCCCCCCCCACCCCCACACCCCCCACCCCCATTCCCCACCCCACACCCCTCCCACCGTCACCGTCCCTGTGGAAAGTAGCCAGTTCCAGCGCTCCAGAAATAGTCGCGAATAAAGAGTCTTTTGGTAGTCATATGCCTGGGGCACCTCCCACACAGGATATTATTTTCCATCCCTCGAAATGAATGGCAGGTAAGATGCTTTAGAGCAATCAGCTCTCTCTCTCTCTCTCTCTCTCTCTCTCTCTCTCTCTCTCTCCTTGTGAGGGACAATTATTATTCATTCATTTCTCTCTCTCTCTCTCTATACTTGTGAGGGACTGTTATTATCCGTTCATCTCTCTCTCTCTCTCTCCTCTCTCTTTTACATCTTTCTCCCCTCTCATCGTTGTATTACTGACTCGTTATCTTTATCTCCCGTCCTGTTACGCCTCTTGCATTTTTCTCACCCCAATCTTCCTTCTCTCTCTCTCTCTCTCTCTCTCTCTCTCTCTCTCTCTCTCTCCTTCCTCATCCTTTCATCTTTCTTCAACCCTTATCGGCTTTCTGTCTTTCTCTCTCTTTCTGTCTTTTTATTAATTATTAGTCAGCGTCATTGCTCGTCTCCTATCAAGGGAGAGGGAAAAGGAGAGAGAGAGAGAGAGAGAGAGAGAGAGAGAGAGAGAGAGAGATCTGTTAGTATTTATATTACGAAGTGAATGTTTTGGTAGAGCTATGAAGATATTCAACAGAGAGAGATAGAAAGAGAGAGAGAGATCTGTTAGTATATTACTAAGTGAATAATTTGGTAGAGCTATCTAGACATTCAGCAGAGATAGAAAGAGAGAGAGAGAGAGAGAGAGAGAGAGAGAGAGAGAGAGAGAGATACCTGTTAGTATATTACGAAGTGAATATTTTGGTAGAGCTATCAAAATATTCAACAGAGAGAGAGAGAGAATACAGTTGGAGGAAGGGTGGGATGTTTGGACCACCCTCCCCCCCCCCTTTCCTATATGCGTTGTGAAATAATGATTTCATGACGCACTCTGTCATTTCCCTTTCTGTCTTTTCTAATTTACTTACAAAGCTTTTCTGCCATTCTGCCGCCGTCTTGATGAAAGGAAATTACCCGATCTTGCTTATGAGGAAAGACAACTCCTTTGTCAGGGCAGGCGTCATATATATGTTATATATATATATTATATATATATATATATATATATATATATATATATATATCTATATATCTATATATATATATAATATAATATATATATATATATATATATGTATATATATAGATATATAGATAATATATATATATATATATATATAGATATATATATATATATATATATATATATATATATATATATAATATATATATATATATATATTGAATTTAACGCGCGATTTGCTTGGACACCATTTGCTCATACGCAAGTGTATATGAATGTACGAGTACATGCGTATGTACTTATGTATGTATATAAATGGTTGTGTTTGTGTTACGTTACATAGAGAACTTCCTGTGTTTTGCAGTGAAAGGCAATTTGTCCCTGAATTGAATAAACTAAATACCCTCGTTTATTCATCCCAGTGATTTCAAAGGGTAGGTCGTGGCACATTATCTGAAAATATTATTATTTCTTGGCGTAGTACTGTGACGTCATATCATCTCTTATTTGTCTCGGACTTGCGTGTTTTGCCAGTCTCTCTCTCTCTCTCTCTCTCTCTCTCTCTCTCTCTCTCTCTCTCTCTCTCTCTCATGTGACTGAATATAAACAAAAAACTTTTCATTATTTGTTTGGATCCCAGGAACAAACTTATTAAAATCTTTCAAGCTTATGATTTTCTCTCTCTCTCTCTCTCTCTCTCTCTCTCTCTCTCTCTCTCTCTCTCTCTCTCTCTCTCTCTTGTAGGACTATGTGTAAAGAAGAAACCCCTCTATTATGAATGTTATGCCTCTAAAGTTAATGTTAAGTTATTACTAAATGTCAATTCATATGTAGGGAAAAAATTATAGGAAATTTAGTAGTACTTCTTATCAGGTAAAAATATTAATATAAGTTTATTTGTAACAAAATTATAAACAAAATTAATATTTTTCATATGTAAGAAGATAAAATAAATGTAAAATGTCACATCAAAATATGTAAAATGAAAAATGTTTTTTGAAAAATTTCTTATGTAAAAAAAATTAACAGTTCATACGTAAAAAATAAAATATAACATCAGTTCATAATATGTAGAAAAATTTTTAACATCGGTTCATAATATGTAAAACAAAATTTAACAACAGTTCATAATATGTAAAAAAAAAAATTAACAGGGGTTTTTAATATTTAAAACATAAAATTTAACATCAGTTCATCATATGTAAAAAGAATGAAAAAAGATTAACATCAGTTCATGGTATGTTAAAAAATATCAGTTCGTAATTATGTAAAAAATGATAAAATTTCAATATCTGTTCATAACATGTAAAAAAAATTATAGAAAATTAGTATTATTTCATAATATGTAAAAACAAAAATGAAAAGAATTGAAATGAACAAAGTGTTTTTTTTTTCCTTCTTTTTTGTGCAGAACTTGTTGGCCCTTCAACAAATTTGATAATCGCAAATTAAAACGTTTTTAACGCAACTCGCTTAACCGGCGTTGTAATGTTCGGACATTGGGAGGGGGCCAATTTTCAAAAGGAATTCACCCCCCTGCCTTCCCTTCCGCCCACCCCCTCCTATATATGAGCTGCATGATGATGATGGTGATGATGATGATGGGATGATCCTTTCAGCTGTGTGTTCCCCCTCACGGATTTTTTTTAATATATATATTAAAGGGTCGTGTTTTTCATCAAGTGCTTGGTGGGTGCTTTTTTTTGGGGGGGGGGTAGTGTGGTGGGGGTGCGTGGGTGAGTGGGTTTGACGGTAAGGTGATGTCGATGGGCTTAGGGGTGTCTCCGGTTATTGAAGAGTATTCATTAATCTTGTTATTTTATATTGAAGTTATTTTAGTTTTGATTAATTTCATTCCCCCATCTCTCTCTCTCTCTCTCTCTCTCTCTCTCTCTCTCTCTCTCTCTTATTCTATATATGTGTATATATACGTATATATTAAATAATTTATTGACATGTATGGTATGTGTGTATCTATCTATTTAAATATATTAGAAATATGATTATATATACTATAAGATAATATTAGATAGTATATAGTATATAATTATATATGTTATAGTATGCATACGGACACACATGCAGTTTGTATTATGTATAATATATTATTATATATATATTATTATATAATATATATTATCACATATCCTTTATCATTACCAGCTCTTACCTTCTTGCCGCCTTCAATAACTTAACGGAGCGAGGATCTAACTAAGTAGTACTATATGTATATGTATCTCGAAAATAATATTAAAAAACGCCCCCGCGTTCCCAAAAGGTCTGATATATTTACCATATCATTCTGCACGGTGCCTCACTCCCCTCCACCCCCACCCCCTCCTCCCGGCCTCTCTTGGCCCTGCGCTCGACGTCGACGCTTTCGACCTATAAATATCCGCTGTTATCAGTCGCTCGCGGCTCGACGATGGACGGTGCTGTGGGAACGAAAGCAGATTTATTATTATTAGTTATTATTATTATTATTATTATTATTATTATTATTAAATTATAATGTTCTTTTCATTATTGTTATGATTATTAATATAATGCTCTTTTCATTATTATTATTATGTGTTCTTTTCATTATGGTGATAATAATGATAATAATGATAATAATGATAATAATAAATAATAATTATAATAATAATAATAATAATAATTATTATTATTATTATTATTATTATTATTATATTCAAGTTATGCATACATTAATATGGAACAAACCACGAAAAGTGAGTTTTGGCAGAAAAGCGATACCCAAATTTATCAAAGAAAACTCAAGAATAAAAATATATATGAAATTTTAAAACCAGACGAAAGAAAATATAAGCACAAGTAAAAAAGAAGTGGAGTATAAAAGAAGAGAGGTTAAGGTGAAAAAATAAAATTTGAACAAGTAAAACGAAAGAAAATATAGTATGAGAAAGATTCAATTGGGGAAAAAAACTTGAACAAGAAACGAAAATTATAATATATATGAAAAATTCAGATATAAAAAACTGGAACAAGAAACGAAAATTATAATATATATGAAAAATTCAAATAAAAAACTTGAACAAGAAGTGAAAATGATAATATTTATGCTAGATTCAAATAAAGAATATTTGAACAAGAAACGAAAATTATAATATATATAAAAAAATCAGATATAAAAAACTTGAAGAAGAAACGAAATTGATAATATGTACGAAAGATTAAAAAAAAAAACTTGAAGAAGAAACGAAAATGATAATATATAATAATATATATGAAAGATTCAAATAAAAAACTAGAATAAGAAACGAAAATGATAATATATTTGAAAGATTCAAATAAAAAAAAAACTTGAATAAGAAACGAAAATGATAATAATACATGAAAAATTCAGATAAAAAAATTGAAAGAGAAACGAAAATTTTAATATATATGAAAGATTCAGATAAAAAAACTAGAACAAGAAACGAAAATGATAATATATATGAAAAATTCAAATAAATAAAATTGAAGAAGAAACGAAAATGATAATATATATGAAAAATTCAAATAAATAAAATTGAAGAAGAAACGAAAATGATAATATATATGAAAGATTCAAATAAATAAAATTGAAGAAGAAACGAAAATGATAATATATATGAAAAATTCATATGAAAAAACTTGAAGAAACGAAAATGATAATATATATGAAAGATTAAAAAAAAACTTGAACAAGAAACGAAAATGATAATATATATGAACGATTAAAAAAACAAACTAGGATAACATATATGAAAGATTCAAACAAAAAAAACTTGAACAAGAAACGAAAATGATAATACACATGAAAAATTATAAATAAAAATTGAACAAGAAACGAAAATGATGATATATATGAAAATTTCATATAAAAAAACTTGAACAAGAAACGAAAAAACTTGAACAAGAAACGAAGATGATAATAAAATAACATTCATCAAAGACGTGCCTGGAGCGATAGTATTTCCAGTCCGCCTTTCCGGGCGATGAGTGCTGGAACGCGAGCGATAGCGCTGGAAATCTCCTCCCCGCGCCACGCTTTCGATGACTGTGGTTGGCACTAAGTGATGGATAGCTTTCGCAGGCTCTCAGTCAGAGACACGTCAGTAGGGAATTTGAAAGCAGGGGCCACTCATAAATACGTCTCTCTCTCTCTCTCTCTCTCACACAATGTATTTTGTATGTTATTCTTTGTACTTAGTTATTATTTGACAGTTAAAGTGTGTAGTTAGAGAGAGAGAGAGAGAGAGAGACCCACTTAAATACGGCTCTCTCTCTCTCTCTCTGTGTGTTTGTATGTTATCCTTTTAATGTTGTACTTGATTGAAGCGATGAAAATGGAGAGAGAGAGAGAGAGAGAGAGAGAGAGAGAGAGAGAGAGAGAGAGAGAATGTTCTTATTGGATATTATATAATACGAAAATCAATAATAAGTGATAGACAATAAAAATATTTTTTTTCACTTATATTATTTGTTTTGATGTAATTCCTTATAATTTGACCGGTTGATGGACTACGTAAATGCATGAAGAGAGAGAGAGAGAGAGAGAGAGAGAGAGAGAGAGAGAGAGAAATTAAATGAATAATAATAATAATAATGATAATAATAGTTATGCGTTTTAACGCATCATCAGTCATAATACATTGACAAGGTATCATTTTAATGTCTCATTAACGTAATTGGAGTTAGCAAGGAAAGTACAAATGCAAACCAAGAGCTTCATACTGGCACAGCTTAGGTCTCTTTATTTCCCATTGTATATCTTCCCTTCTTCCATACTTCCCTTCCATCTGTCTCCCAAGACAGAAGCGAAGGAGAGTGACGTAATCACCTACGTCATACGGCAGGGGAAACGCAATTATCAACCGCCTCTTACTCTGTGCAGTTGGGTGGGCACGCACTAATTACCAGTCCCACCCACTCACCCACTTGAACCATTGTTAATTGGGGTAATTAGCATTTCTCTGCAATACCCTTGCTTTTGGGGTGGGGGGCGGGGGGCGTTGTCACCCCGTTTTCTTAGGAAATCCGTTTAACGTGTTCAGGGCAGGCCTAGTGAACGCGATTGTTCAAAATGGGGGAAAGAGGAATAATTATGATAATGTTTCGTCAGCCATTTTAGGAGAAGTTGTGGTTTTGCAACTGGTTATTCGTTAGAAATGGCAGGAGATAGGTGAGGTTTTGCTGCTGGTTAGTTCTTAGAAATGGCAAGTGATAGCCGTGGATTTGCTAATGGTTAGTCATTAGTAATGGCAAGGGATAGCTTTGGTTTAGCTAAAGCTTAGTCCTTAGAAATGGCAAAGAATAGATGTGGTTTTGTTACTGATTAGTCATTAGGGATGGGCGTGGTTTTGCTACTGGTTAGTCCTTAGAAAAGGCAAGGTATAGTGTGGTTTTGCTACTTGTTAGTCCTTAGAAATGGCAAGGTATAGTGTGGTTTTGCTACTGGTTAGTCCCTAGAAATGGCAAGGTATAGTGTGGCTTTGCTACTTGTTAGTCCTTAGAAATGGCAAGGTATTGTGTAGTTTTGCTACTGGTTAGTCCTTAGAAATGGCAAGGGATAGATGTGGTTTTCCTACTGGTTAGTCCTTAGAAATTGCAAGGTATAGGTAGGGTTTTGCTACTGGTTAGTCCTTAGAAATGGCAAGGTATAGTGTGGTTTTGCTACTGATTAGTCCTTAGAAATGGCAAGGTATAGTGTGGTTTTGCTACCTGTTAGTCTTTAGAAATGGCAAGGTATAGTGTGGTTTTGCTACTGGTTAGTCCCTAGAAATGGCAAGGTATAGTGTGGTTTTGCTACTGGTTAGTCCTTAGAAATGGCAAGGTATAGTGTGATTTTGCTACTGGTTAGTCCTTAGAAATGTCGAGGGATGGGCGTGGTTTTGGTACTGATTTGTCCATAGAAATGGCAAGGTATTGTGTGGTTTTGCTACTGGTTAGTCCTTAGAAATGGCAAGGTATAGATATTGTTTTGCTACTGGGTAGTCCTTAGAAATGGCAAGGTATAGTGTGGTTTTGCTACTGGTTAGTCCTTAGAAATGGCAAGGTATAAGTAGGGTTTTGCTACTTGTTATTCCTTAGAAATGGCAAGGTATAGTGTGGTTTTTGCTACCTGTTAGGTCTTGACTGGCAAAGTATAGTGTGTTGCTTAAACTGGTTAGTCCTTAGAAATGGCAAGTATAGTGTTGAATTTTTGCTACTGGTTAGTCCTTAGAATGTTCGAGGGATGGGCGTGTTTTGTACTGATTTGTCTATTAGAAATGGCAAGGTATGTGTGGTTTTTTGCTACTGGTTAGTCCTTAGAAATGGCGAGTATAGTGTGGTTTTACTAATGAATCAAGTTCCAATAGAAATGGCAAGGGTATAGTGTGGTTTTGCTAATGGTTAGTCCTAGGAAAATTGGCAGGTATAAAGTTGGGGTTTTGGCTTCGGTTTAGTCCGTAGGAAATGGCAAGTATAGTGGTTTCTCTAACTGGTAAAAGTCCTTAGAAATGGCAAGGTAGTGTGGTTTTGCTTCTGGTTTTAAGTCCTTAATGGCAAGGTATAGTGTGTTTTTGCTACTGGTTAGTCCTTAGAAATGGCACATCGGTAGGTATTGTGTGGTTTTGCTACTGGTTAGTCTTAGAAATGGCAAGCTATGAAGGTTGTGGCAAAGGTATAGTGTGGTTTTGCTAATGGTAAGTCCTTAGAAATGGCAAGGTATAGTGTGGTTTTGCTTCTGGTTAGTCCGTAGAAATGGCAAGGTATAGTGTGGTTTTGCTACTGGTAAGTCCTTAGAAATGGCAAGGTATAGTGTGGTTTTGCTACTGATTAGTCTTCAGAAACGGCAAGGTATAGTGTGGATTTGCTACTGATTAGTCCTTAGAATGGCAAGGTATAGTGTGGTTTTGCTAATGGTTAGTCCTTAGAAATGGCAAGGTATAGTGTGATTTTGCTACTGGTTAGTCCTTAGAAATGGCAAGGTATAGTGTGGTTTTGCTACTGGTTAGTCCTTAGAAATGGCAAAGTATAGTGTGGTTTTGCTAATGGTAAGTCCTTAGAAATGACAAGGTATAGTGTGGTTTTGCTAATGGTAAGTCCTTAGAATGGCAAGGTATAGTGTGGTTTTGCTTCTGGTTAGTCCGTAGAAATGGCAAGGTTTATATGCGCTACTGGTAAGTCCTTAGAAATGGCAAGGTATAGTGTGGTTTTGCTACTGATTAGTCTTCAGAAACGGCAAGGTATAGTGTGGTTTTGCTACTGACTAGTCCTTAGAATGGCTAGGTATCTTTTGGTTTTGCTTCTTGTTAGTCCTTAGAAATGGCAAGGTATAGTGTGATTTCGCTACTGGTTAGTCCTTAGAAATGGCAAGGTATAGTGTGGTTTTGCTACTGGTTAGTCCTTAGAAATGGCAAGGTATAGTGTGGTTTTGCTACTGGTTACTCCTTAGAAATGGCAAGGTATAGGTGGGGTTTTGCTACTGGTTAGTCCTAAGAAATGGCAAGGTATAGGTGGGGTTTTACTACTGATTAGTCCTTATAAATGGCAAGGTATAGTGTGGTTTTGCTATTGGTTAGTCCTTAGAAATGGCAAGGTATCTTTTGGTTTTGCTTCTTGTTAGTCCTTAGAAATGGCAAGGTATAGTGTGGTTTTGCTGCTGGTTAGTCCTTAGAAATGGCAAGGTATAGTGTGGTTTTGCTACTGGTGAGTCCTTAGAAATGGCAAGGTATAATGTGGTTTTGCTACTGGTTAGTCCTTTGAATTGGCAAGGTATAATGTGGTTTTGCTACTGGTTAGTCCTTAGAAATGGCAAGGTATAGTGTGATTTTGCTATAGGTTAGTCCTTAGAATTGGCAAGGTATAGTGTGATTTTACTACTGGTTAGTCCTTAGAAATGGCAAGGTATAGTGGGATTTTGCTACTGGTTAGTCCTTAAAAATGGCAAGGTATAGTGTGGTTTTGCTACTAGTTAGTCGTCGATAGAAATGGCAAGGTATAGGTGGGGTTTAGCTACTGGTTAGTCCTTAGAAATGACAAGGTATAGGTGGGGTTTGCTACTGATTAGTCCTTATAAATGGCAAGGTATAGTGTGGTTTTGCTACTGGTTAGTCCTTAGAAATGGCAAGGTATAGTGTGGTTTTGCTATTGGTTAGTCCTTCGAAATGGGAAGGTATAGTGTGGATTTGCTACTGGTTAGTCCTTAGAAATGGGAAGGTATAGTGTGGATTTGCTACTGGTTAGTCCTTCGAAATGGGAAGGTATAGTGTGGATTTGCTACTGGTTAGTCCTTCGAAATGGGAAGGTTATGTGTGATGCTATTGGTTATTCTTCGAAATGGGAAGGTATAGTGTGGATTTGCTACTGGTTAGTCCTTCGAAATGGGAAGGTATAGTGTGGATTTGCTACTGGTTAGTCCTTCGAAATGGGAAGGTATAGTGTGGATTTGCTACTGGTTAGTCCTTCGAAATGGGAAGGTATAGTGTGGATTTGCTATTGGTTAGTCCTTCGAAATGGGAAGGTATAGTGTGGATTTGCTACTGGTTAGTCCTTCGAAATGGGAAGGTATAGTGTGGATTTGCTACTGGTTAGTCCTTCGAAATGGGAAGGTATAGTGTGGATTTGCTATTGGTTAGTCCATCGAAATGGGAAGGTATAGTGTGGATTTGCTATTGGTTAGTCCTTCGAAATGGGAAGGTATAGTGTGGATTTGCTACTGGTTAGTCCTTCGAAATGGGAAGGTATAGTGTGGATTTGCTACTGGTTAGTCCTTCGAAATGGGAAGGTATAGTGTGGATTTGCTATTGGTTAGTCCTTCGAATGGGAAGGTATAGTGTGGATTTGCTATTGGTTATTCCTTCGAAATTGGAAGGTATAGTGTGGATTTGCTACTGGTTAGTCCTTCGAAATGGGAAGGTATAGTGTGGATTTGCTACTGGTTAGTCCTTCGAAATGGGAAGGTATAGTGTGGATTTGCTATTGGTTAGTCCTTCGAAATGGGAAGGTATAGTGTGGATTTGCTATTGGTTAGTCCTTAGAAATGGCAAGGTATAGTGTGGTTTTGCTACTGGTTAGTCCTTAGAAATGGCAAGGTATAGTGTGGTTTTTCTACTGATTAGTCCTTAGAAATGGCAAGGTATAGTGTGGTTTTGCTACTGGTTAGTCCCTAGAAATGGCGGAGGATGGGTGTGGTTTTGCTACTGGTTAGTCCTTAGAAATGGCAAGGTATAGTGTGGTTTTGCTACTGGTTAGTCCTTAGAAATGGGAAGGTATGGTGTGGTTTTGCTACTGATTAGTCCTTAGAAACGGCAAGGTATAGTGTGGTTTGGTTTCTGGTTAGTCCTTAGAAATGGCAAGGTATGGTGTGGTTTTGCTAATGGTAAGTCCTAAGAAATGGCAAGGTATAGTGTGGTTTTGTTACTGGTTAGTCCTTAGAAATGGCAAGGTATAGTGTGATTTTGCTACTGGTTACTCCGTAGAAATGTTGAGGGATGGGCTTGGTTTTGCTACTGGTTAGCCCTTAGAAATGGTGAGGTATGGGTGTGGTTTTGCTACTGGTTAGTCCTTAGAAATGGCTAGGTATAGGTGTGGTTTTGCTACTGGTTAGTTGTTAGAAATGGCGAGGGATGGGCGTGGTTTTGCTACTGGTTAGCCCTTAGAAATGGCAAGGTATAGTGTGGTTTTGATACTGGTTAGTCCTTAGAAATGGCAAGGTATAGTGTGGTTTTGCTACTGTTTAGTCCTTTGAAATGGCAAGGTATAGTGTGGTTTTGCTGCTGGTTAGTCCTTAGAAATGGCAAGGTATAGGTGGGGTTTTGCTACTGATTAATCCTTAGAAATGGGAAAGGATGGGCGTGGTTTTGCTACTTGTTAGTTGTTGGAAATGGTGAGGGATGGGCGTGGCTTTGCTATTGGTTAGTCCTTAGAAATGGTGAGGTATGGGCGTGGTTTTGCTACTGGTTAGCCCTTAGAAATGGCAAGGGATAGGTGTGGTTTTGCTATTGGTTAGTTGTTAGAAGTGGTGAGGGATGGGCGTGGTTTTGCTACTGGTTAGTCCTTAGAAATGGCTAGGTATAGGTGTGGTTTTGCTACTGGTTAGTTGTTAGAAATGGCGAGGGATGGGCGTGGTTTTGCTACTGGTTAGCCCTTAGAAATGGCAAGGGATAGGTGTGGAGGGATAGAGGACTTCTGCAATAAGTGTTTCCCTAGTAATAAGAAATTATTGGGGATGGTTGGAATCTTGTTATAGTTGTGCCGTTATTAATTGCAAAGGATGTTGATGACATCGTTTCACGCAAATACTGTTCAGTTTTCTTAGTTGCATAAAATTGAATGTTTGTGAAATTTATTTCAGTTTAGTTATCCATGACCAATACATTCCCAGGAAATACTTCAAAGGGGTTGAAGTCAGCGAGAGCTCAAGAGAAGAGGAAATGATTGAAAAGCTGTCGAAAACAAATTTCCAAAAAATCCGGAACAGTGTCAAAATATGATTTATCATTCTCTCTCTCTCTATCTATATATCTGGAAAGGAGTAAATTATAGAGAAGTTGTCCAAATCTGAATACAGGAAATTCTAGACAGGGTTAAAATTTGATGTAATCTCACTCTCTCTCTCTCTCTCAAACAACCTTCCTGTCTGCTCAGAACTTGAACTGTAAACAGCATAGGAAAAGAAAAAATTCATTATAGGTAAAATGTCAAAACCATAATTCAAGTAAATCTAGGGCAAGGATAAATCTTTATTTGATCTCTCTCTCTCTCTCTCTCTCTCTCTCTCTCTCTCTCTCTCTCTCTCTCTCTCTCAAACACCTTTTGCGCCTGTGTGAAATATGAACTGTAAACGACATTGGAAAAGAGGAGATTATAGAGAAGCCGTCAAAACCAGAATCCGGGAGAATCTAGAACAGGGTTAAAATTTGAATCTCTCTCTCTCTCTCTCTCTCTCTCTCTCTCTCTCTCTCTCAAATACCCTTCGCGCCTGTGTAAAATATGAACTGTAAAGAACATCGGACACTGGTTTTTTCCCTTTTGTTAGTAGAAAGGTGTCAGTGATACAGATACCAAATCAAGAAAAGCGACTCGCTGACAAATGAGGTATTTACCGGAGAAGAGAGGGAGGGAGGGAGGGAAGGAAGGGAGGGAGGGAGGCAGGAGAAGGGATGTCTCCTCCTGGTGCCCCTTTGTTGTGGTAGGTTTTCCCTCTCTGCTTTTGCTGTTTTTAAATTTGCAGTTCTTTGTTTCCGGATTCCGAGGCGATCTCTCTCTCTCTCTCTCTCTCTCTCTCCGAGACAAGTATTTCTCCCTTTCTCTCTCTGAGGCAAGAATTCTCTCTCTCTCTCTCTCTCTCTCTCTCTCTCTCTCTCTCTCTCTCTCCGAGGCTAGTATTCCTTTCCCTTTCTCCCTCTGAGACAAAAATTCTCTCTCTCTCTCGTCAAGTATTTCTATTTCTCTCTGAGGCAAGAATTTCTCTATCTCTCTCCGAGGTAAGAATTCTCTCTCTCTCTCTCTCTCTCTCTCTCTCTCTCTCTCTCTCTCTCTCTCCAAGGCAAATATTTCTCTATCTCTCCGAGGCAAGTCTCTCTCTCTCTCTCTCTCTCTCTCTCTCTCCAAGGCAAGTATTTCTCTATCTCTTCGAGGCAAGTATTTCTCTCTCTCTCTCTCTCTCTCTCTCTCTCTCTCTCTCTCTCTCTCTCTCTCTCTCTTTAGTTCGTTGTTTAGTCTCGGTGGTCTTGCGTTTTAAGTCTCTTTTGGCTTTGATGTGCAAATGAGTGGCTCCGGGACTGTTTTTCGAGTTTTCACATCAGACGTCTCCTCATGCTCTTTTGAACGGCATCAAATCTGGATTGTGCTTTCGCCCTGCTTTGTTCGCATTCATTCCCTGGGAACTGGAATGGGAATTAAGCGCCGTAGTCACTAAGAGTGCGAATCATAAGGATAATAGTAGTTACATTGGAAGGAGACCCTCTTTCAAACAAGTCTTATTGAAAGATATTGCTGCATCAGCTGCATTTAAGTTGTAAGCAGTCTTCTCTATTTATCTAATAATTGCTTTTTTTCTGCTATTACAACTGGCTAGTATTGCGCCGATATGATTCATCAGGAGGAGTCAATTTCAGGGATATTGCTTACAAATTTATTTATCACAGTAAATAAATAAACAAAAAGGTCAAAATATAAGTCGATCTAGTGGCCAACGTTTCTCTCGGTATCATCCGAGCATGGTCACGGCAGTAGGTCGGAGCAGAATGTAAATGCTGTTGTTGTTGTTGTATTAAGCCAACACTTCTTGTTGGCACGGGCCTTTCCTTTGTTCGGCCCATTGGTGATCTGAAAAGATTCATTAGGTTCATGGTTAGTTTTATGAAATTGGTCCTTACCATAGGAACTCGGACTTTGAATCTCTAGGTGTTTAGCAAGTTCCTCTCTGGCTCTTTTCCTCGAGATGGAGGAAAAGAGCCAGATGCTGTCAGGATCTACTCAATATATAGTGGTAGGTCAGCAGGGGGTCAACCGCTATAGCTGAGTTTCCATTGGTTGGTGGCGCAAAGCGTTCCTGCTATTGGTTGGAGGAAGTTTCCTTCAAGACACTTCTCGTCGTTGAAGGTCGTGCGTCGTATTTAATGAGGGTTTTTCTTGCTGTATAAGGAGTGCCTCGAGCAGTCGCAAACGTCGCTGGTCAGGAGCCCTCCCTATTATCTTAGTATTCTTGATAATACCGTCGCGGGAGATAGCTTCCTGGTGTGCTGTCATGGTATGGTTTTTAATTGTTCCTTCTTGTACGTGGCAAGAAATCCTCTTGGACAGTTTCATAGAAGTCATACCAAGGTAAGAGCCGGGACATACACGGACGGGGCATAAGAACTGGTAGACTACATTCGACTGCTTCAAGAGGTCTCTTACTGGTGGGGGGGGGGGTGGGGGGGGGGGAGTTGGCTGTCGGGTTGTTTTTCATAACGTTGGCCACTTATTCGACTTATATTTTGACCTATTTGTTTATTTATTTACTATGATAAATAAATTTGTAAGCAATATCCCTGAAGGTGACTGCTCCTGATGAATCATATCGGCGCAATACTAGCCAGTTGTAATAGCAGAGAGAAAGCTATTATTAGAAAAATAGAGAAGACAATTTACGAGTTGAATGCAGTTGATGCAGAAATATCTTTCAATAAGATAAAAGTAGTAGTATTAGTTGTTGTTGTTGTTGTTGTTGTTGTAGGAACAACGATCAAAAGCAGCAATCTTTTGAAGTTGTTTTAAAAACTGAAGCGGCTATGTGAAACCAAGGTTTGTGTCATGGCTGCTTGATGTGTCTACACAGTAATCTTATCGGATGCAGTTTGTGGATGTTTTCCTGTGTCCTTGGCGGAAAACTTGTATAACGTAAAAATAAATAAAGATAAATAAACAATAAAAGATAAACGAAAAAAAGTGGTAACGCGTCACTTGCATCGTGTTATACCAGAGGTTTACTTTAAAGAACTCCTCTAGAAGGCATTGCATTTACGTGACCTCATTTTCCTTCCTCTGCGTCCTCTCATCTCTCGGTGAAACACATCTCCAAAATAAAAACAAGGAAATATATCATTTCTCTCTCTCTCTCTCTCTCTCTCTCTCTCTCTCTCTCTCTCTCTCTCTCTCTCACGGTAAATGTATGTGATGCCGTATCTTTTTGTAATATGTAGATGCTCACGATATATTTTTTATAAAAACAGTCTGGTTGTAGTTATTTTGAGATCCATGTTTTGTTCACCATATGTCGTTCAGTTGTTATTTTCACTATGAAGTTGTTTGTTTACTTTCTAACCTGGGAGTCAGGTTTTCATTGTAAATGATTATGATGGTGGTGACATGTGCTACTTTGGTAAAGCCTTTAGAATTAATGGTTTGGTTCCTTGTTTCCCCTGATGTCTGAAGTTCATATGTAATTGCTGTTTTTCTAAGAAGGGTCTACTGTTTCCCTTGGATTAGATGCTACTCTTGTTTATCATTATTATTTATTCGGTATTTTTTTTTTAGAACTGATCTTAATGAAGATATTCAGTGCTGTGGATTTGATTTCCGTGAGGGCACGTTCTTTCTACCTTAGATAAGAGCTCGGTTAGATTATAGACTTTAGTTATGCAAATAGATCGATCATGAAATTTTGTCAGACACTTCAACGATTGCAATTAATTTAGTTATAAACTAAGTGAAACTTTGTAATTTACTTGACAAGATATATATAAAAAATCTTAAGTAAAAAATCCTTCGGGTCCAGCCCTGTGAGAGCTAATAATCAGCTTAGTGGCCTGAAAAAAGTATTTTAATAATATAAAATAATAATAATAATAATAATAATAATAATAATAATAATAATAATAATTATGTTATATACTTTACTCACCTTAGAATCTACTGTCAGTAAAGGCATACAGGTGCCATAGGTTGATCTCAATGAGGGTATATAGTCGTCCACAATAAGGGCACGAAATGTCCATAATTCTAATATCAATAAGAGCATATAGTTCCCTTAAGCCTGAAAGGAATGAAATAGTATCCAAATTTATCCTTCTGCCTCCACCATTTTTACACATACGAAAAAAGATCTTTTCCTTGAGGTAAACTATTTATAACTTTGCCTTTTATATTCCTAAGGCTTCTTGTATGAGCTACCGTTAGGCACTACTGCGAAGCGTTTTACTTTTTTCTCTCTCTCTGAAAGAAGGTTGCTCCTTTTCGAAATGGCTGAACATCATAAAATTTTCGAACATTTTTGTTTTCCTGTAGCAAGGAAGTTTTTTTTCATCTTCGTCGACAGATATACGTAGACGGGTAGAAACATATGTGTATACATTAATAGATACACACACAGACACACACACTACATATATATATATATATATATATATATATATAATACTACATATATATATATATATATTTATATATATATATATATATATATATATATATATATATAAATGTATATAAGTAAATGTGTGTGTAGTATTGACACCTAGCGTAGATAAGTAATCATTGCTTTGACGGCCATATATTATCAAAATCAATCACATAGATTTTTATCTTCCCGCCTTCCAGCTTCTCACACACACATGTATTCGCAAAACCTATCTACGTAAATGGCATCATCATCAAAGAAGACGATATGCGTTCCAGGGGCTTCATCTTAAAAGATATATTAATATTTTCGCCACCCCCAACCCCCTAAAAAAAAAATACTTTCAGCCTTCCGAATATGACTTATTGCACACATCAAGTCACCATTACCTCGCCGATCTCTTCCCCCGGGTTGCAGAAGATATTTTTTTAGCCCCCGTGGTTATATCTTACAGATCGGATGGGCGGAGGATATATTGAAAAACGATATACCCAACGCTCTTTCTTACCACCGACGCAGAGGGATAAAGTCTCTCTCTCTCTCTCTCTCTCTCTCTCTCTCTCTCTCTCTCGTCTCTCTCTCTCTCTCGGAATTGCTTTCGTAAAGGGGATAGGGCCGTTTACACTTCGTTTTGGGTTCGGTAAAAGACTATGATTTAGGCAGCAAAAAAAGTCCCAAGGTCTTCGGATAGCATTTCCAGACTGGTTACCTACAGGGGAATTCTCTTTGCTTAACTATCGCCGCTTTATATATATATATGTATATATGTATATATATATATATATATATATATATGTATATATTTATAATATATATACATATATATATAAGTATATATATAATAATATATATAGTATATATATCTATCTTAAACTATACCTAGTAAATCAAAGGTCTTAATAAGCAGCATTTTAAAAAAAGAAATGATTGCCCAAGGTTCGCCGCTTAATAAAACAGTGGGCATACCTCCACCATTACACTGGAAAATAGGACAATGCCCATACAACGGGCATTATTAACAACTGCCAGGGATTCACTGATAGTCTTTTGGGCTTGATTGGTTGGCCCGAAACCATTGATTCACATCTGGCCTAGTCTTTACACTAACACTATTCAGTATTGTTTATCATAACATATATTCGGCAAAATCATTCAAACTTCTGGTAAGTCATTTTGTCAGTACTTGGTACAGAATTTAAAACTAACAGAAACAGAAAATGACACTGTAATGGTAATTTTAACTTAAAATTTTGGACACAGAATTTGAAACAACATAAAATTATACTGGATGTAAATTTACAATACATATATATGATATATATAGATATACTATATATAATATATTATATATATATTATATATAATATAAATAAATAAAGATAATGCCACGAAGGAAAAATAAACGAAGGAGTCTGCAAGATCTTTCGACTTTAAAAGTCCTTTACTGAGCAGATACTAACATAAATACGAGAAAAGACAATACAAGAAGGTTCGTATAAACTGACAGATAGGGATTATAAAGGGATTAGTACCTAGAAATCCGACACACTGGAAGATAAGAAACCTTCCCAAACAAGCATAAACAATGGGTGCAATTAAAGGTTTAAGACAATCATCTCAGATACAATTTCCAGACAATTAAAGGATTATAGGTGACAGCTATTCGGAAACTTGGTAAACAAAACCATATTCACAAAACATGACGATACATTACAACAAATTTGATAACTCTAAGGCAACTGATTTTTATTTAAGTCAGTAATTATATCTTTGAGGTCATTCTTAAATATGTTACAGATACAAGGGTCTAAATGAAAAAGGCCACGACTAACATTGAAATTACAATGAAAAGTAAGTTGTATTAAAGCAGATTCTAAAAGATTTCGTGATAAGACATCTCTTGACCATGCAATTACTGAACTATCAATACAATTAATTCGGTGGTTGTTTTCACTTCAATGAATGAATAATGCATTAGATTTTTGCCCAGTTTTTACAGAGTATTTATGCTGGCTTAGCCTTACTTCTAAGCCTTTGCTGGACTGTCCGAGATAGAATGAGGGACAATCCATACATGGAATTTTATATATTATGTTGTTGCTTTCTCTGGGTGGGGCCATTTTTTATTAACATTCTTTTAGTGTGTTATTATAGGAAAAAACAAGGTTGACATTAAAAGCTTTTAACAATGGTTTAATGGTTTCAAATCCGTTAAAATAAGGCAAACTGAGAATGTTATTAGAATTTTCTTTCTGTGTGTTATTTCACTCATGAGTTTGTGCATTTGTGATTGTAAGTTTATATTCAATGGTGAATTTTATCAAAAAATTTTTGGCATGGCAATGGGAAATCCTTTATCACTATTACTCTCAAACCTGTATATGGAATTCTTTGAAAAACGCTACTTACCTAATATCATTCATATTCCTGTAAAGTGGTATCGTTACGTTGATGATTGTTTAGCTGTTCTTCCTGACGGTATTGATGTAAATGATTTACTCTCTAAATTAAATAACCAGGTACCATCGATTAAGTTTACTCCAGAAGTAGAAAAAGACAATTGCCTCCCTTTCTTAGACGTTTTGATACATAGAGAACCATTTCAATGTAAATTCAGTATTTATAGGAAACCGACTAGCAACTTAACTTATGTTCATTTCTTCTCAGGCCACCATCATTATATAGAAATATCAATTTTTTCCTCTATGTTTTTACGAGCATTGCGAATTGTCAGTCCACAATATTTGGATCAAGAAATTGAATACATAAGAAAATTAGGGAAAGATTTATGCTATCCTTCACATATATTAGACATTTGTACATTTGTTATAATAAAGCCCACAAAAAGTTTTATACTGTAAATAACACACAGAAAGAAAATTCTAAGAACATTCTCAGTTTGCCTTATTTTAACGGATTTGAAACCATTAAACCATTGTTAAAAGCTTTTAATGTCAACCTTGTTTTTTCCTATAATAACACACTAAAAAGAATGTTAATAAAAAATGGCCCCAGAGAAAGCAACAACATAATATATAAAATTCCATGTATGGATTGTCCCTCATTCTATCTCGGACAGTCCAGCAAAGGCTTAGAAGTAAGGTAAAAACTGGGCAAAAATCTAATGCATTACTCATTCATTTAAGTGAAAACAACCACCGAATTAATTGGATTGATAGTTCAGTAATTGCATGGTCAAGAGATGTCTTATGAAATCTTTTAGAATCTGCTTTAATACAACTTACTTTTTATTGTAATTTCAATGTTAGTCGTGGCCTTTTTCATTTAGACCCTTGTATCTGTAACATGTTTAAGAATGACCTCAAAGATATAATTGCTGACTTAAATAAAAATCAGTTGCCTTAGAGTTATCAAATTTTGTTGTAATGTATGTCTGTCATGTTTTGTGAATATGGTTTTGTTTACCAAGTTCCGAATAGCTGTCACCTATAATCCTTTAATTGTCTGGAAATTGTATCCGAGATGATTGTCTTAAACCTTTAATTGCACCCATTGTTTATGCTTGTTTGGGAAGGTTTCTTATCCTCCAGGTGTGTCGGATTCTAGGTACTAATCCCTTTATAATCCCTATCTGTCAGTTATACGAACCTTCTTGTATTGTCTTTTCTCGTATTTATGTCAGTATCTGCTCAGTAAAGGACTTTTAAAGTCGAAAGATCTTGCAGACTCCTTCGTTTATTTTTCCTTCGTGGCATTTATCTTTATTTATGGATTTATCACGTTCCTAACTTTCGTGATTCAGTTATACATATATATATATATTATATATATATATATATATATATATATATATATATATATATATATATATATATATATATATATATATATATATATATATACTGGATGTAAATAGGAAGTAGAATATTATACTGGATGTAAATTTACAAAAAAGAAAATTATACTGGAAGTAAATCTACAAAAAAATAATATAAAATTATACTGGATGTAAATTTAAAAAAAAAAATCCTTCTCAGCCTGCACTGCTCAGTAAGAATTTCCGCCACCAAAAAAAGGGGGAAAATAGAATTAGCATAAAACGACGCATTCAATCCGTAATAAATTCCCGAAGACCCTTCAAGCAAGCAAGCAGAATCATTAGCCAGAGTGAATGGCGACGACATTCCCCCTCTTTGGTCGTGGGGGAAAAGTATCCCCATTAAGAAACACAAAGGCTTAATCCCCTTCCGCTTCGTTGGAAGTAAATCTCTCGTCGAAATAAATCCTATTCCGCAATTTCATTCTTTCTCTCTCTCCCTCTCTCCTCGGGATTTGTCCCGGATTCTGGCGACTTTTAGTTTCCTCATAATTATTATGATTTGTCCGGACATACCAGATGTAATGAATTCGGATTAGTCTTCCGTTTCCTCGGAGTCTGGAATCTCTCTCTCTCTCTCTCTCTCTCTCTCTCTCTCTCTCTCTCTCTCTCTCTCTCTCGTGCATTCCTTTTCTACAAGGTTTTTATCGATATGTATTTGCCTCATTTATAATGTGTTAAGATGTTTATACGCGTACATGTGAGAGAGAGAGATTGAGTTTTTATCGATTTGCATATATCTCATTTATGATATGTTTGTTTACGTATGTGTTCGTGTGTTTGACTGGAGGGAGAGAGAGAGAGAGAGAGAGAGAGAGAGAGAGAGAGAGATTTTGGCATTCGCGTACACTTTATTTGAAAAGTGTGTGTGTTTGTGTGTGTACGTACAATCATACATAACTACACACACTTATATGTTATGTATAAACAAAAATCAGATATAATGTACACACACACACACACACACACACACACACATATATATATATATATATATATATATTTTTTTTTTAAAGACACTGGTAGCAATATATAATATTAAATAGTGGGGTTGATAACCTTAGCTCTTGCCGGTTAGAGACAGATGCAAAACGCTGGATTCCTCGAAGATGCTGAATGAAAAAACAAACAGGAAGCTTACCAGCGCACAATTGAGGTCAGTGACGCATTCCAAAGAACATGAGTTAATCACGAGTTTCATGTATGTAGCGTGCATGTATCTTGTGCGTCGATTAGTGGGTGTGAGTTCGTTACACGTGTCATAGAAAATGACATATAATCTCTGGTATGTGAATTGGCAGAGGAACTGGACGACCAACTGTCAAAGTGGACATGGTGTTTTCGGTGTAGAAGAGAGGCGTTGGAGATCCATCGAAAGAGGTAAAGTGGAAAACTTTGGAAAGTTAACATTTGAAGAGACAATTACTTCAGTTCTAGAGAAAGGGAAGTGGGATGTGACACACATTTTATTGACGAACATTAATGTTTATGGTGTGATAATTATGGTCTCTTTATTTCAGATGGATTCGAAGTCACCATATAGAAAAATGGGTTTTCTCTAGACGTTTATTTTTGACTGATAATCTATGAATGTTTGGACAGAAGAGAAAAAGGGGGTACTTACTTAAATATGATTATGAGAAGAATATGATAGTTTAACGTTTCCTCTTTTTTTTTTTTTTGGTTATTCTTAATTCATTTTTTATTCCATTTTCATGTTAGCTAATTTTGGGAAATGAGAAGCATATTTTTGTAACAGCGGGAGTTTATATTAGCCTAGTTTGAAACTTTGATTTTCAGCTAACTTCAGAGATGGGATTCAACATGAAAAAGTTAGGCCACGTTATCAGTTAGGAGTTTTTTCATTTGTTTGAACGAGTGTCATTTTTGACTTCGTTTTATATATATAGATATATATATATATATAATATAGTTTTTATTTTAATATATATTATATCTATATATATAGTAATATATAATATTTATAAATGTATAAATACAGTACGGATGCATATACATACAGATCTTGTTATGTGCTCGTATACACAATTAGCTACCCATTCACATCGGCGCTTCTCTATATATTGTTAACCTTTTAATCCAGACACACGGCAACAGAGATTGTCTACGGGGCGGGAATGATTAATCCGTTCTGGCTACCTAGAGAGAGAGAGAGAGAGAGAGAGAGAGAGAGAGAGCTTTCATCGATTTGTACATATCTCATTTCTAATCTGTGTACATGTTTATATGATCTTGCTTTTTACAGAGAGAGAGAGAGAGAGAGAGAGAGAGAGAGAGAGAGAGAGAGAGAGAGAGTCAATTACGTTTTTTTTTGGAACAAACTTAGATGCATCGCTGACCTGAGATTCAACCATCTGAATTCTATAAAAGCACCGATCAGTGACTGTGACCGCCGGCGGTAATGACCGCAGAGGCGACCGCGATCTAGGGAAATGAGCGAGATCGAGTCGACAGAGCTCGATCACGACCGAATAATATCCGGACGATTGTCTCGATCAGGTTTCTGATGATTATGTCACCGAGGGTGTCATGGCCGACTTGATTTGTTACGGAGAGTCGATTTGAGCGTTAATGAGTGGCACGGTCGCGTTATCAATACTGTGTGTGTTTGTGTGCGCTTGTTTTTCGTGTTTGTGTATGGGGGTGGTCTCGCTGAGAAAACTTAACATCACTCGCTTTTGTGAAGAGCTGAGTTGGAAGGGGGTAAATGCTGTCTTTTTTTTTTTATTATCTACTGCCGAGGACTTGTCTTTACAATCCTTTTTACGTTGCTATGAGGTTATATATATGTATACTATATATATATACATATATATACGTATGTATTATGTATATCATGTATATAAATAACATATATAATATATATATATATATATATATATATATATTATTATATACAAACGTATGTGTTATATATACTTACTATTTATATATACATTTCACATTAATATACGTATAATACATATACGTATATTTATATGTAATAATATAAATATTTATATGCACATATATTATAAATATATATTAATATATATATATATATATATATATATATATATATATATACATATAACATATATTATATTTATAGGTTTGGATTGTTCTGTACAAAAAGGCGTCATGTCACAGTACACAGAGGATGAGGTTGTATAGCCTTGACGTGTAGGTATTTCCTCGTTGGGCAGGGGTCATAAATGATTCACTGCTATGTAGCCTTGTTGAGGGATGGACAGCGTCAAATCCTTAAGGACAAGCCTCAAAGGCTTTGGGCTAATACTCACTGAAAACTTGCCTGGCAGATCCTTGTTTCTGTATCCCACTTGTTTTATTTCTGTTTTTACAAGCTTTCGTTTTTAATGGTTTATTTACTAAGGTGTTTAGTCCACTATTTATTTATTTATTTATTTGTTCATTATTTTACTTACTTACTTACGTGGTAGTTTATTTGTTTATTTAAAAGATTTCTTTCGTTACAAAAATATATTTTCTATTATTTTAGTTCCGTAGTTTTTTTATAGATTACAGTGTAAGGAAACTGATTCTATTGACTTTCAAGTTATTTTTATTTTTAAAGAGTGGTTTTACAAAGCCATTGAGTTGAAGGAACTTTTTTCAGGGCTGACTCAAAGGATTAGTCAGTAATATTTCAGAATTAATTTTTAGTCAATTAGATTTCATTGAAGAGGCTACAGTGCTGTAAAACTTTTTTGAATGGTTTCTAGATTTTTATTTCCTTAACCTCGTCTAAAATTTCTTTCATTGTCCGGTCGACGAAATATAAGTTTATTGGACGTTGATATATATTTTTCTTATTCTGTGCTAAAATGTCTTTCATTGTCCGGTCGACGAAATATAAGTTTATTGGACGTTGATATATATTTTTCTTATTCTGTGCTAAAATGTCTTTCATTGTTCGGTCTACGAAATATAAGTTTATTGGACGTTGACATATATTTTTCTTATTCTGTGCTAAAATTTCTTTCATTGTCCGGTCTACGAAATATAAGTTTCTTGAACGTTCATATGTCTGTCGTTGTTTTGTTTACCTACGGATGGCCAGCCAGCTGTCTTGAATCTTGCATCTCCCAAGAAGAGAACTCATTCATTTTGACTCTCGCGTCGTGGAACTCACATAGAAGGCGAGTTCTTCATCTAAGCCATTTCGAAGATGATCACTGCACACTCTTAAGATAATGGGTGACCTGACTGACTGCATTCAGTGCGTCGTTTCATACCATTTCCTTCTGCATGCAAATTCAATGTCTTGCGATTTCGTCATCTGTCATCTGTAAAAGGGAGGTATACGTACAAATACTGCCAAGGATATAATGTCTTTTTGTGTTTTTGTTTAAATTATTCGGGATTCGTGATATTGTTTGTTGGTATGTTATTGCAGACTGAATTGCATCTCTCTCTCTCTCTCTCTCTCTCTCTCTCTCTCTCTCTCTCTCTCTCTCTCTCATATATATAGTATATATATATATATATATATATATATATATATCTATATATATATATTATATATATAGATATTTATATATATATATGTGTGTGTGTGTGTGTGTGTGTGCTATGTACATAGATATAAATATATAAATATAATACATCTATCTATCTATCTATCTATCTATATATATATATATATATATATATATATATATATATATATATTTAAATGTAGGTATGTATGCATACTTACGTATATACATACACATATATGTTATATATATATATATATATATATATATATTTTATAATATATATGTAGGTGTGTATGTATGTGGGATCAGAATTAGAATAATCCAAATATCTCGACTGGAATGTTGACTGAACCGAAGAAATCTCCACTGCCTCATTGAAAGGCGTGATGTGACCTCCAGCGTACTAGGGACGCGTGCAAGATTTTCCCCTCACACACATAAGTTGTAAACATTATATTCCTAAGAAGTTACAGAAGATCATAGGAAATCCAGAAAGAAGGGACCAGTTGTTAGAAAACGAAAGAAATATTAATAGATTGATAGATAAACGGATTGAACTATATATAATTAATTAGATAAAATGATTGCAATATAGGGCAATGTTTCACTAAATGGGGGTGAATATCGTTGACTATACTCTTGTTTTTTTCCATCTGTCCATCCGCCTGTGGTGCTTGCGCATGGTAACACTGCGTCCCGGCCTTTAAATAATATCCTATTTCGAATATTAACGGTGTAATTCGCATACAATAAATAATTATAACACTTTTCAGTTGCAAATGTACACCAAGATGTCTTTTTATTTACCTAAAACTTACACATAGCGTAACTATTTAAAGCCCGGGACGCAGTGTTACCATGCGCGACCACCAAGGCGGTTGGACAGATGGAAAAAAACAGTATAGTGTGTATGAATTGAGGGGTGTCATATCTTACGTAAAACTGTGAATCCTTGTTCAATGATAAGACTTTTTGTTTTTATTTTTGGGTGTTTATATGATAGTCCTCGTAAGCCAACCTTAAAGTTCATGTAATAACAATTACTTTCTGGTCTATCCTATAAAATCTTGCAATCACACCGCTCGTAGGGGGTTAGTGCCGTCTGTGCACCTCATGCGGTACACTGTAGGCATTACCTAAGGTTCTCTGATGCATCCCTTCGGCCCCTAGCTGCAACCCCCTTTCATTCACTTTACTGTACCTCTATTCATATTCTCTTTCTTCCATCTTACTGTCCACCCTCTCGTAACAATTGATTCGTAATGCAACTGCTTTGAGGTTTTCCTCCTGTTACACCTTTTAAACCGCCTGACCGTCAGTTTCCATTTCAGCGCCGAATGACCTCATAGGTACCAGGGCTTGGCCCTTGTCCTAAATCTTATTTGTCTTGTCCCTATCACTTTCATGCTAGCTGTTAAAGGAAGTAGTATATTTTTGGTTATCTATTTATCAGCAATTTACTTTTGTAGTTCTGTTTTCATCATCATCTGTATTTTCACATAGTTTCTATCACTATCTTTTAGCCTTATAATTTATTCACTGCTTTATAATTTATTCACTTTTATTGTAATTAATTGGACCTTAGATCTTTAGACCTTATAACTTTCTCCTTTGACTTCTGGTAATTTTTTTTTTTTTATAGAAAAAGCTTTTTGTAAGTTTTCCTTTCGCATATTTAAATTAGGTAACCCGCTTTTATTTATGTATGGGACTTTCCCCTAAATTGTTGACATTATGGTCGTACAGTGAGCCAACCTAGATAGCAGGATAAGTCTTCGTTAATTCGATAACAATGTCAGTAGTGTATCACAGTTTCCAATTATCATTATTTTAAGAGTATCTCGTCATTCCCATTCGTCATTATATCGTAAGTTATTTCGTCATTCCCAGTCGTCATTATACTCTAAGTTATTTCGTCACTGACATTCATCATTATATCATTTTTTCCCCGTATGGCCAGAACCTTTGCAGATATTCCTAGTTATTTGATTTTGTTTTAATTTGGTATAGTTATTAAGATAATCGTTGGGCATATCAATGTATCCCAGATTATTTCCAGGCAGTTATTATTAGCCAGCGCTCTTAGGGGAGATCGGATATACTGCTCTTGTTCTTGGTTCAAATAGTTGGTTATAAATTACAATTTGCTCATTTAATAATTGCGTACGCTCGAAACAACTGCTTTGAGCGTGTCCTCCGAATCTCGCCATTATCAATCCTCTTATTCCATCTCGGCTTATGCACCCTTCATCATCATCATCATCATCATCATTATCACCTTCATCATCATCAAGAAGATAGTGAGGAACTCAAGAGGAATTCTCTGCATTGGGAGTTAGTCTCGCCCCGACGCTCCTCGCTCAAGAAGGATAATTGGTGGCGACACCATAATATTCCCTTGCATGTGTCCTTGTATCCTGTTGCAAATCTAATGCGATTTTCCCGCTGCTGGACCCCTCCTCCTCCCCCTCCTCCTTTCCTCTCCTCTCCTTCCCCCACGCCCCCTACCCCTTTTAAAGGTCTGTGCGTCACTTTCTGTCGTTTTGAGCAACTTGAGTGGCCCTTCCCCTTCTCTTACTTTGTATGTATGCGTCCTCCTCCTCCTCCTCCTCCTCCTCCTCCTCCCTCTTTATTTTTATGTGTGTGTGTGTTTGTTTGAGTTTGTGTGTGAGTGTGTAAAAGGGGGGAGGGGGGGATGGGGAAAAGAGAGTAACAGCAGCGCTAGAGGATGAAATAGAAGTAAGGGATTAGGGAAAACAATTCTGCAATGTTGTTTGTTGAATCTGGGCCTCTCTCTCTCTCTCTCTCTCTCTCTCTCTCTCTCTCTCTCTCTCTCTCTCTCTCTCAATGTAGAAAGAGTTGGTTGTGAGGAGTCACTGAATTGAGAATTGTTCACGTTAGTCTAGCTAAAAACATTCGACAGTTATTCTTTGTAGTTATTGCTACGCCTTGGTCTTCAGATTTTTACAGTTTTGTATCAGAGGTATTTTGTAGTTTTGTATCTGACGTGTTTTACAGTTTTTGTACCTGAAGTTGTTTACAGTTTTGCATCTGAACCATTTTAAGTTCTTTGTATCTGAAGTGATTTACGGTTTTGCATCTGAACTATTTTACAGGTTTTGTATCTGAAGTTGTTTACAGTTTTGCATCTGAACTATTTTACAGGTTTTGTATCTGAAGTTGTTTACAGTTTTGCATCTGAACTATTTTACAGGTTTTGTATCTGAAGTTGTTTACAATTTTGCATCTGAACTATTTTACAGGTTTTGCATCTGAAGTTGTTTACAGTTTTGCATCTAAACTGTTTTACAACTTTTGTACCTGAAGTGTTTTACAGTTTTTATATCTGAAGTTGTTTACAGTTTTTGCACCTGAACTGTTTTACAGTTTTGTATCTAAAGTGGTTTACGGTTTTCATCTGAACTATTTTACAGTTTTTGTATCTGAAGTTTTTTTTAAAGTTTTGCATCTGAAGTGTTTTACAGTTTTTGTATCTGAAGTGATTTACGGTTTGCATCTGAACTATTTTACAGTTTTTGTATCTAAAGTTGTTTACGGTTTTGCATCTGAACCATTCTAGTTTTTGTATCTGAATTTGTTTACAGTTTTTGTATATCAAGTTGTTTACAGTTCTGTATCTGAGGTGTTTTAGAGTTTTGCATCTGTACTGTTTTATAATTTTTGCATCTGAAGTGTTTTACAGTTTTGTATCTGAAGTGGTTTACGGTTCTGCATCTGAACTATTTTGCAGTTTTTGTATCTGAAGTTATTTACAGTTTTGCATCTGAGGTGTTTTTAGAGTTTTGCATCCGCATTGCAGCAGGATCCCAAGAAAGAACTCTGTAAAAAGATCCTTTGTTACCCTGTACGGTGTGGTCTTGCAAGGCGCACTGTGAGCGGTACTCTTCTAAAGGGGCTGTCAAAGGTCATGATGACAAATTTTTTATGTTAATGATGTAAATGTAAATTTTCTGGCTTTATTTTTATTTATTAGTATTTATATCCAGGCTGAGTTGAACTTTATTATTATTATTATTATTATTATTATTATTATTATTATTAACAACTTGAGAATATTAATTAATACAGTCTAAGATCTCTGATGATAATGATTAGTAATATCTGAATGTAAATTTACAATCTTTATTATTATTCAATAATATTTATATCCTGGCTGAGTTAGAATTATGATTATTATTATTATTATTATTATTATTATTATTATTATTATTATTATTATTATTGTTATTATTATTATTATTATTATTATTATTATTATTATTATTATTAATATTTTAAATAATATACACTGTTTTAAGACGTTCTTGTGATATCACTCTAGTCTAGTTCCCTCTGATAATTATATTGTTTTTCTCAAATCAGCGAATTTTCGTCTTCAACTTCGCCAATACAGTTCACAGTCTCGTTTTTGCAATAAATTTGACAAATTTCTGAGTTTTCCCCTTTAGATTATCTGGGACAGACCTTTTGAATTTATGATGAAGCATATACGTTAATAATAATGTTGACAAAATTATGAGAACAGGCTTTTAGATCGCTGCTGTTAATATTGTATGATGCACGAAAGTTCTGTGAGGGCATAATATCATTTTAATCTCTCTCTCTCTCTCTCTCTCTCTCTCTCTCTCTCTCTCTCTCTCTCTCTCTCTCTCTGTCGTGAACGGTGAGGCTGTCGACGAAAAAGGAAAATAGCTTAAGTAGTTATTTTTTGTTTTTGCAAAAGTAAGGTTCCTCTCATTTTAGATACATTACAGATTAACTGGGCTCTTAAACATTTATAGCTGCTGTAATTAAAATATATCTACGACGCGTTTTCCTTTTATTGAAAAAAAAAATACATTTTAGTTTCCAAACATTCATTTTCTTACAAGACGAATTCCAGTTTTGCAAGATAATGTAAGAATCTGTATCATGCCATGACACTCGATATTGGTGCATACATTTAAAAGAATCAGAAAAATGAAGTGATGCATAAGATACACCAATACGTTGGCCGCGTTTTCATATAATACATACATACATATATACATGCATATATATATATATATGTTTGTGTGTGTGTGTGTGTGTGTGTATATATATATATATTATATCTATATATATATATATATATATATATATTTGTTTTGTTCATTGCGGTCCTCCAGAGTCAATCCCTCCTCCCCCCTCCTCCTCCTTTCCCCCCCCCCCCCACCGTCATGTTTTCTCCCCCCCCCCCCCCCCCCCCCCCCCCCCCCCCCAGCCCACCCCTTCCACCTCTCTTTCTCCTTCCTGTCTCCCTGGTCAAATATTGACGGCCCATTACAGATGTTTACTTTGGTCGAAGATGTTTCCCAGAGATGCTGTTCTTCTTCTTCTTCTTCTTCTTCTTCTTCATTCTCTCTTGATTTCACTTTAATATTTTCCTTAATATTTCCATTTCCTTCGCCAGATTCTGTTCTCTGTTTATCGAATTTCATTATTTCTTGCATTTTCCTCTCCCTAGATACTGTCCTACCCTACCCTCTCTCCTCTCTCTCTCTCTCTCTCTCTCTCTCTCTCTCTCTCTCTCTCTCTCTCTCTCTCTCTCTCTCAACTACGACTCCCTTCCTTCTTCCGTCTCCTTAATTTCTTTCTTATGTCCCTCATTTCCTCCTCATTATTCCCCCCCTCCCCCTTTTACCACAACCCCTGTCTAAACACTGCCTTTGTTTTATCGTTCTCGGGAGATGCTCGTTGAGAGAGAGAGAGAGAGAGAGAGAGAGAGAGAGAGAGAGGTACTTAGTGGAGGTAACGTGAGGAGGTTGACATAGGTAATGGAGGAATAAAAGGGGAAGAAGAATGAGAGAGAGAGAGAGAGAGAGAGAGAGAGAAGAGATGAGAATGAGGAGAGAGAGAGAGAGGTACTTAATGTAGGTAACGTTACGAGGTTGATATAGGTAATGGAGGAACAAAAGGAAAGAGGAAAATTTCTTGGGTTGGAGAGAGAGAGAGAGAGAGAGAGAGAGAGAGAGAGAGAGAGAGAGAGAGAGAGAGAACAAATTAGATTACTAATTTAAACTGATTCGTTGCTGTAAAATTTTATGCTAATATAAAATTAAATATTTAATTTTATATTCTCTCTCTCTCTCTCTCTCTCTCTCTCTCTCTCTCTCTCTCTCTCTCTCTTCTCTCACACCTAAATGAAGAAATCGTCAATTAACATCTTATTCTTGCATCGACTTGCAAATAAATTTTTTTTTCCTTTTTTGCAATAGATTCGTCATGCAGTGCGTTATTAGGTATCGTTATTGGAGGTTTAGCCTTGAAAATAGTAAAAATCTATCTTTAAATACATTTAAAAGAACTTTCTTTTTAGCTTCAAGTGTATTTCATAATAATCACGTTTTCACCTTAAATATACTTCAAAGCAATTGCATTTTTCCAAAGCAACTTATTTTTCAGCTGTACATGAATTTTGAAGCAGACTTTTCTTCGGTTTGAGTGTGTTTTAAAGTAAACTAATTTTTCAGCTTGTGTACATTTTAAAGTGACATTCTTC
>NC_087213.1:59550545-59555545 GCF_015104395.2 Macrobrachium nipponense | reverse complement strand
GGAATTGTTGAGAGGCGCAACAGCGCCAGAGAATACCAATCAGATAAAAAGGGGCGCCTCTATGCATGTAGATTCAAACAAAAGTTTCTTTTTATATATGATATATATATATTTTTTATACATTCGCGCCGTCCAACCTTTATGTTTTTCCTACCCGTACTCTGCGACAAAGCGTTGAGGTGTACTAGGTGTATTCATGTATGGGAATGATCGTGTGTTTATGTTGTTTTTCTGTAGAATTAGTATATATATATATATATTATATATATATATATATATATATATATATAATTTATTTATATTCAAACATTCCCACTTCAACCATTTTTTCCTCCCCCATACTCTGACAAAACATTGAGGTGTATTATAGTAGATTCACATCACCCGTGCATCTGACGTCTAGGCCAGTCCCTTACGACGCTCCTGGTTGGCTGTTAATAAGCCAATCACAGGGGCTGGAAAACTCTCGTTCTCTCTCGAGAGAGTTTACATAGACAGGATGTATGTTTCACCTCTCCTGAGGGATACATCTTTTAAAAGTATCTCTCAGGGGAGGTGGAACATGCATCCTGCCTATGGGAACTATCTCGAGAGAGACTGAGAGTTCCCAGCCCTGTGATTGACTTATCAACAGCCAATCAGGAGCGTCGTAAGGGACTGGCCTAGACATCAGATGCACAAGTGCTGTGAATCTACGTTTTTTTTCTATAGGTGCATTCATGTATGGGAGTGATAATGTATTTGTTTTTGTTTTTTGTATAGAATTTGTGTGTGTGTATTATATATATATATTATATATATATATATATATATATATATATATATATATATATATAATTTTTATTTTATATTTAAACATTCGCACCGCCCCAACCATTTTTTCCTCCCCATACTCTGGCAAAACGTTGAGGTGTACTAGGTGTATTCATGTATAGAAATGATTATCTGTGTATATGTTTTCTTGAAGGAGGTATTAACGAACTTCGTTACAACGTTATGCGTCATAGTTCTGCTTTGTCCTCCTCCTCCTCCTCCTCCTCTTCCTCCAGGAGGTAGGTGCCGTGTCTATGAAGTGGTTATCTTTAAAGCTGGGCTGACTGACTGTGTGGATGTGTGTATGTTGCGTTTAGACATGGACGAAGAGGCTTTTTTTCTGCACCAGATACTTTAGAACTGACTGTTCACAACTTGGTGTCATAATAATTGATGAGGAGGATTTTGTCTTTGTTTTTCTCCCCAGATTTGTTCCGTGTTGGAGGTATTTTTTGTCTTTGTTTTTCTCCCCAGATTTTGTCTTTGAGTATTTTTGTCCTGATTTTTTTTTCGTCCCTGATAATTTAAAACTGAATTTTCACAGCTTTTTGTGATAATAATTTATGAAGAGGATTTTTTTGTCCCTGATACTTTAGAACTGAATTTTCACAACTTGGTGTGATAATAATTGATGAAAAAGATGTTTTAGGGGTCCCTGATACTTTAGAACTGAATATTCACAACTTAGTGTGATTAGACTTTTGCATACACTAATACTAACAGAATTGAGATAAACTAGCATATGTAGGCGGAAGACTTTTAAGCACGCACCTTTGAAAGTGATAGCTGCATCAGCTGCATTGTTCGCTCTTTCTGATAATTGCTTTGTCAAGGTTACTGCATTCTGCCGGTAACTCGCCGATGTTCGTCGTTCTTTGGGGATGAAAATAGTTGCAAACTGGGATCATGTTTCTTATGGAAGAACACACTGTAAAGGTGAGTTTACAATAGGCCTCACACCACGGTGCATACGTAAGACTCATCATCAACTCCTCCCAAATTCTTGTTAGCCCTGCCTTCTGGACTGCTCATTAATTTGTGTTAGTGGTGTGGCGTGACTCTTGATGAGCAGTCCAGTAGGCTGGCCTAACAAGAATTTGGGAGGAGTTGGTGATGAGTCTTACGTGTGCAGCGTGGGGTGAGGCCTAGTGTAAACTCACCTTAACAGTCACAGAGTATCTGTACTGGTAACTGAAATATGGTGTTAATCTTCAAGTTCCCCAGGGGAAAATATTCATGGACGTTATATTTCCTTTCCGTCCTCAAATAATTCTTAGTCATTTTTAAATATATGGGACTTCCAGCAAAAAAAGAAAAAAAAGCGTAACCCAGTGGAGAATTGATGACCTAATAGCTCATCATTATACCCTCTCATTCGCCTCATTATCATCATTATGCCCTCTCATTCGCCTCATTATCATCATTATACCCTCTCATTCGCCTCGTCATATTGTGATGTCAGTTGACTAAATTGATGGAGTGGGACCCATGTTCATAACAGAAATAGCGCGCTGACCTTTCCTTTGGTGACGCCTTTGAATTTTATGTAAAGGGAATAAAAGCCTTGTCTATAGTTGTACGTAGTTAACTTAAGTCAAACTTTTGTAAATTAATATCGGATGGTTCGTTTTGTGACGCGAGTTCATTTCATGGATGGAATCAAATTCTTGTTAAGATTAGTAGTTCCCTAAGGTCAAACTTGCACAATCTAATATCGTAAGGTTCGTAGGAGAGGCAAAGTTCGTGAAAAGAGAGTGACATTCAATACTCGAGGCCTTGCTCGTATGCCATTGTATTATACTCCATTAGTCTCTAATTTATTTTTGTACGACCATTTTCACCTACAGTCGGATTTGTCATAAGAGAGGTATTTCGAGCAGGAACCAATGATCGCAGGTAAGACAGCGAAGGCCAGAACGACTTCGACTAAGATTCAGTGACTGACATTTAGATAGCTCATTCATAGAATATGGAAACGAACGCACCTTGCTTGTCTCATTCTGAAAATGTCGTGAATTTGACTCGCGTTGAAGAGTGGTCTTCGATGATCAGTGTCTCTGATGCGGTATTTTGCGCTTCAGCAGGATTTTGCAGTCATAAAAAATCTTGAAACTGTCCAGTGGTGGCTGGAACGGTAGAGCAGCCAGTGTAATAATAGCTAGGAGAATGTCAGTTAGGAATAGCTTTACTATAAAAGAGAGAGAGAGAGAGAGAGAGAGAGAGAGAGAGAGAGAGAGAGAGAGTCTTGAACAGTAGCCATAAATACGCGCAAAGTTTTTATCCAAGCGCTCCCATATCAAGAACACGGTAGGAACTTGTCACATACATATCACAAGCGCGTTGGAACATACCACATATTCATCACAAACACGTTGGAAACTCGTAGCATGCACATCACAATCGGGCCGGGAACTAATCGCATACATATCACAAACACATTGGGAACTTGTTGCATACATATCACAAACGCGTTGGGAACTTATCGCATATTTATAGCAGACGTTTAACTTACTGCATACATATCACAAACACGTTGGGAACTTATCACATACATATCACAAACGGACACTTATTGCACCCATATCACAAACACGTATCCTCAGGAGAGGTGGAACATACATCCTTCCTGTGTGAACTCTCTTGAGAGAGACAGAGTTTCCAGCCCTGTGATTGGCTTATCAACAGCCAATCAGGAGCGTCGTAAGGGACTGGCCTTAGGCATCAGATTCACGGTTGACGTGAATCGAATATAGTATTGTGTGAGACGCCTTTCAACATGCGCCCTAAACTTTCAACATTTTTGGCACAAAAGCCCACGCTCAGATTTTTGTGGTCCAGGACCACCGCATCATGGACGAGATGACCGAAGGCAAGGAGAGATAATCTCGTTTTTGAGCAGTCGTATCTCTTTTATCTCCCTGAGAGAGAGAGAGAGAGAGAGAGAGAGAGAGAGAGAGAGAGTCTGGTCCGTTTTCTTTTCATGAATTGGCTTCAGGGAACATTGTAGCCAAAGGACAGTATAGTTTCCTTGTGTTTTAAAGGATGATTTTGTATATCTTTCAGTACAAAAATTAAAACGAAAACCTTTTTCATCAGACAGGGAAAACTGATATTCAAGGACGTGAACGTTAAGTTCCCAGTTCCCTTTTTTTCTTGTTCATTTGAAAGTAAACTATTATCTTTAGGTAATAATATGAAAACCCCACCTTCGTCTTAATGGAGTGTCGTTATAGTACACCACATTAATCGTCGGACGAGTGGTTTCCGTGCTCGCCTACCGATTCGGTAGTCGCGAGTTCGACTCCCCGCTCTACCAACGTGGAATCAGAGAAATTTATTTCTAGTGATTAGAAATTCATTTCTCGGTATGATAAGCTGTAGGTCCCGTTGCTAGGTAACCAATTCATTCCTAGCCACGTAAAGATATCTAATCCTCCGGGCCAGCCCTAGGAGAGCTGTTAATCAGCTAACTGGTTTAATCAAACTATGATTTACTTAACTTTGTACTTCATCTGCTTGAATTTCCGGATATCTTTATCTGGCTGTCCAACCGCTTCAACTGTCCTTTAAGTTTCTTTATCTTTGAATGGCCTAAATTTCACGAAAAAAATGAATAAAAACACCTGTGTACTCTTTTCGTGCCTTTTCAAGGCAAAGTAATCTTGTACTTTTCTCGTGCATTTTCAGGGTAAGAAATTCTTGAACTGTTTTATTCTTGTTCTCTTTTCGTTCATTTTCAAGGCAAAGTAATCTTGTACATTTCTCGTGAGTTTTTAGAGTAAGTTATTCTTGTACATTTTCGTGTATTCTCAAAGTAAAATAATCTTGTACTTTTCTCGTGCATTTTTAGGGTAAGATATATTTGTACTTTGTTTCGTCCACTTTCAGAGTGAAGTATTATTATTCTTTTTTGTCCATTTTCTAGGTAAAGTATTCTCGAACATTTTCGTGCACTTTCAAGGTAGAATATTTATGTATTTTTTCGTGCATTTCAAGGTAAAGTATTCGTGCTTTTTTCAAGTGGAGTATTCTTGTTCTTTTTTCGTGGCTTTGTCAAGGTAAAGTACTCTTGTGCCTCTTTCGTGCATTTTCAGGGTAATACATTCTTGTAGTTTTTTCGTGCATTGTCAAGGTAAACTACACGTACTTTTTCGTGCATTTTCAAGGTAACGTATCCTTTTAAGTAC
>NC_087213.1:59543045-59545545 GCF_015104395.2 Macrobrachium nipponense | reverse complement strand
CTCTCTCTCTCTCTCTCTCTCTCTCTCTCTCTCTCTCTCTCTCTCTCTCTCTCCTGTTCGACAATAATTTGTTTGCTTGTTTTGTAGCCTGTAATTCATTAGCTAAATGCATTCTTTTGTTTTTCCAGAATATTAAAATTGTTCTCTCTCTCTCTCTCTCTCTCTCTCCGGATCTACAATATTTTGTTCGCATGTTTAGTTTAGCTTGTGATTCACTAGTTAAATACTCTCTTTTGCTTTACCAAAATATTAAATTGTTCTCTCTCTTCTCTCTCTCTCTCTCTCTCTCAATCTCTCTCTCTCTCTCTCTCTCTCTCTCTCTCCTGTTCGACAATAATTTGTTTGCCTGTTTTGTAGCCTGTAATTCACTAGTTAAATACTTTCTTTTGGTTTTCCAGAATATTAAAATTGTTCTCTCTCTCTCTCTCTCTCTCTCTCTCTCTCTCTCTCTCTCTCTCTCTCTCTCTCTCTCTCTCCCCACGGTTCTACAATTATTTGTTTGCTTGTTTTGTTGCTTGTAATTCACTAGTTAAATACTTTCATTTGTTTTCCCAGAATATTAAATTTATTTAGCATTTACTACGAGATTTAAGTAATTTACACTTAAGTACGCTTTCATTTGGGATTTTTATTTAAGAATTTTATTTCACGTTTTATAAAACTAAGGCTCACAAGGACAGCGACAGATTTTATGAGGTAGATGATCGCGTATTTATTTAAAGAATTATTTGTCGTGAATTGTTTGAACACCAAATCTATTTAGTTGTTTTACGCCTGGTTTGCCGCTTTTAACCAGCGCTCATAAAGGAGAGAGGAGAGAGAGAGAGAGAGAGAGAGAGAGAGAGAGATGATTTATGATTACTCGGGGAGTAAGCCTAGAAACTGCTTTGTTGTTGTTTGGGGGGGGATAGAAAAGCCTAGTAAGTTCTGAAAAAAAAGTGTTTCGCATTGATTTAAAGATACAGGAAATATAGGGTAGGAAATTTTTTATATATTTCTTTCTTATAAAATATAACATGATTATTTTAATTTTCATTGGTGAAACAACGCTCTATTTGACCATAGATTTTAGCATGCGCCCTGAGTAAGCTTGAGGTCGGATCACTCCTTGTTAAGACAAGTGAGTCATATTTATTTACAAGGAAGGATACATGTTCTCTCTCTCTCTCTCTCTCTCTCTCTCTCTCTCTCTCTCTCTCTCAATTAAGCTTCCAAGGAAGGACCCATGTCCTCTCTCCCTCTCCCTCTCCCAAAATGAAAGATCCCAGTTGTTTACTCTCTCTCTCTCTCTCTCTCTCTCTCTCTCTCTCTCTCTCTCTCTATATATATATAATATATATATATATATATATATATATATATATATATATATAATACATACATAAAACTTCCAAGGATGGACCTATCTTTTTTCTCTCTCCTGTAACTTCCAAAAGGAAGAGGGATCCATGTTCTCTCTCTCTCTCTCTCTCTCTCTCTCTCTCTCTCTCTCTCTCTCTCTCTCTATTAACGCCATTTGGGACTTTACTGTCGCCAGTTGATTGCCTGCATACCAATCCCGGTCCCTCGGCCACGCTGTGTGCCGGGGAGCATCCGTTTGATTGTCTGCGTCTGCATGTTTGCTTGTTTATTTGCTTGTTGATTTCTTTGTTTGATAAATCCATATATATATATATTGCATACAGACACTTAAATACAAACATATTATACATTGGGGTGGCAGGGATGGGTGTGGGTGGTACGGACGTAGAGTTTTCCCCTATGAATTACTCTTAATTACATTTTGAAAAGGGGTGGGTAGGGTGGGCAGTGGGTATTGTCTCCACCTGGTGTCTGTGGCGTTCGAGACGGCGGTCGGTAGTCTGCCCTTTGTAATGAGACCTTTTTGGTCTAATAGAGTAACACCTTTTGCTTTCAGTTCTGATTTTAAACTTAGTTTTTTTTCGCCTGCTTTCCTGCCTGCAGCTGTCCTACCTTGTGTTTTATCATTCGCCGAAGTTTATATATATGCATGTGTATGTAGTTTCGTAAACATATACACATTGCAGGCACACACGTGTATATGATTATATATATATAAATAAATATGTATTTGTATGTGTGTGTACAAGGTGTGACATGTTTATGCAAATATTTTGGGAAATGAAAGAAAACGATTTTGAGCAGATAATGCTCTAAAGATATATATATATATATATATATATATATATATATATATATATATATATATTAATATAGATATATATATTTAATTATTTATGTATATATACTATATACGTATATAGATTTAATTATATTGTATATATATATATATATATATTATATATATATATATATATATTTAATCTGTGTGCGATTCGTAGCATGCAAACAAAGCTATGCTAATGCTTAATCTGTATAAATCGTTGGATATTTCTGCATTACAGGCACTCACAGAACACCCAAATCCGGCAGTGATATGGATTTTGATGCAAGAGAATATTTGAATATTTCCCTCAAA
>NC_087213.1:59533045-59540545 GCF_015104395.2 Macrobrachium nipponense | reverse complement strand
ACTCCGTCCACTACAGCCATCGTCACTACCATAATGGCAGTGACGATAATAATTCTGTTGATAATGCAACAGCATTTTTTTTCATATATATATATTTGAATTCAACGAGTTGCAACCAATTCGGGCGACCAAGGCCGTCCAAAACATTTCCGGCGGCGCCGTTTGCAAGGGACCAGAGCGTTATGAAGTGTGATAAAGGGCACTCATTAATTTGCTGATTTTGAACATTCCACGGCCGATGCAATTAATATTCAAGGGATATAATGTGATGGTGCCTGGGAATAATGCATCTGCACACTTTCGACATCCCCCCCTCTCCCCCACCCCCACCCCCACCCCACCCCCTCCTCCTCATCTCCACTGCCCCTCCCTCCCTCCTTCACCTCTGCACACCCAGCCCTTCTCTCTCTCTCTCTCTCTCTCTCTCTCTCTCTCTCTCTCTCTCTCTCTCTGTAAACCCCCCTAACCCCCACCAAGCTTTACGTAATGGACTCGCCCTTTCCGATCTTTCCCTGCTACCTCCTAGTCTCTCTCTCTCTCTCTCTCTCTCTCTCAACATTCTGTCGCAGGACCGGAGGGAGTGACATTATATATCTATTACCGGAACAGATATTTCAGTTGAAAGTGACCGGGTCCTCGTCGGGTTTAAATCTTCGCATTTGAATTCTGAATTAAAACTCGAGACGTAACTTTTGTTTGATGACGGACAGACCGACATCGAATTCCATCATATGTTGCCTCCAATCTGGTATATATGTGTAGTACCATTGTTCAGTTATACGCGTAATGCGCGGGATGTATATCCCAAAATTTATTTTCGGAATCGGCGTAGGGGCACATTCATTTTGTCTAATGATGAATAGATCAGTATTGAATTCTATAGTAGTTTTTCCTTCACTCTAATGTACGAGCGGTGTTAATCAGTCATTCTGTAATGCAGGAGCGATGTTCATACGTTCAAGAATTTATTTTCGTAACTTACCGTACGGGTACTTTTTTTATTTTTGAAATAGGGCCGCATAGCAACTGTTATTTTTGGGGCGAAAATTGTAAAAAGTACGTTCCAGTTAACTGTATTCTTTTTTAATTTACTGTTATCGGCTTCACTTTTCAGTTTGATTTATATTAAAGCACATTTTATTTTTTTTACATGCCAAGTATGCTCTTGTTTGTATAGTTTTTCATATTATTGGTGTCAAATTCAGTGTTTTGTTCGGTTCCTTTTAAGGCATATAGTAAATATTACTTACTGTAGTCCCAACGTGTTATGTTCGTATGTTATATAATATATATATATATATATATATATTATATATATATATATATATATATATATTATACATATTATATATATCTGTATATATATAGATATATATATATATGTATATTATATATATATATATATATATATTACATACATACATACATACATACATACATACTATATATAAAGATATGTATTTATACATGCGTGATTACCTCTGCTACTCTTGCCTTTGTAATATCATATCAACGTAGAGTACCATATACTGCGGGAAGAATTGACGGTCGTACGGAGGCAAAAAACCAGAATTTTAATCACTCAATTATTTTTGTATCTGTCGCCTTCCTATGCTGTAGAAAGAGCGAGGATTGACTGATAGACTGTTCGTTTTCCCCCGTAATTGCTGAAGGCGAAATTGACCTCATTACTTCCGAAAGATATGTAATCTGCTTAGTGATTATTTTGAATTTTTAACAATAATTTTTATATCCTCCTAGCTGGGTGTATACCTGTCGTAATTAAGTTGATGTGGTGGGTTGTGATAGTTTTCTTTCCGTTTTAATTTTTTGTAATTTGTCTATTTATTTGGCGTAGCCAACCAACAACCACTCAACAACTTCTCTCTCTCTCTCTCTCTCTCTCTCTCTCTCTCTCTCTATATATATATATATATATATATATAAAATATTCATCTTCCTCTGTAAGTAAATGCTGTCTGGCCTGTTTTGTTTATATATAATTTCCGATACTAGCAACTCTCTCTCTCTCTCTCTCTCTCTCTCTCTCTCTCTCTCCTCTCTCTCTCTCTCTCGGTGGTGAGTAGTTTCGCCGATGACACAAGAGAAAGTAGAGAAATTACTTGTGATGAAGAGAGGAACGAGCTACAGAGACCTTAACAAAGTAATATGATTGGGCAGAGGTAAATAGGATGGTATTTAACTCTGATAAATTTGAATCAATAAATTATGGAGACAGAGAAGGAAAGCTATATGCACATAGGGGACCTAATGATGAGACAATCACAAATAAGGAAGCAGTTAAAGACCTTGGTGTGATGTTGAATACGAGCATGTTATGCAATGATCAAATAACAATTCTATTGGCAAAATGTAAAGCAAAAATGGGAATGTTGTTACTGAACACATGAATATGCTTTATAAAACGTATTTTCGTAGTCCACTTGAATATTGCAATATGATATGGTACCCACACTCTCAAAAGGATATTGCACAAATAGAGAGTGTACAAAGGTCCTTTACAGCTAGAATAGAAGAAGTTAAGGATCTGGATTACTGGGAAAGACTGCAATCTTTAAAATTATATAGTCTAGAAAGGAGAAGAGAACGCTACATGATAACATGGAAACAGATACAAGGAATTGCCGAAAACATCATGGAGTTAAAAATATCAGAAAGAGCAAGCAGAAGTAGATTAATAGTGCCCAAAACTACACCAGGAAAAATAAGGAAAGCACACAAGACATTAATCCACTACGCACCAGCATCGACAGTGTAGCGTCTATTCAACGCGTTGCCAGCTCATCTGAGGAATATATCAGGAGTGAGCGTAGATATGTTTAAGAATAAGCTCGACAAATATCTAAGCTGCATCCCAGACCATCCAAGATTGGAAGATGCAAAATATACCGGAAGATGCACTAGCAACTCTCTGGTAGACATTAGAAGTGCCTCACACTGAGGGACCTGGGGCAACCCGAACAAGATGTAAGGTCTGTAAGGTAAGGTAAGGTCTCTCCTCTCTCTCTCTCTCTCTCTCTCTCTCTCTTTGTTTTGGAATTCCACCGACGTAGGTATTAAAGGGGGTATATTTTCAAATAGCTTTTGCAATTACTCTCGGGGGAATGGATTTTTTAGAGCTCACATTTGTGAGGATATATACATTCGCTTCTCTAAATGGTTATATTGTGTTGTTGATGTAATAGTTATTAATAATATTATTATTATTGATGACGCCGTTCTTCTTGTCTTTTGAGTCGCCGTTTTTTTTATGGTTATCGTCTGTTAATTGTATTTGGCCTTTCGTATCCTCACACTTTTTTTTTTTGGATACGCTCATCCGAAAAAAGTGAAGAATTTGAGAGGGTGAAAGGGTCTTGTGGTTGTTGTTGTTGTTATTATTATTATTATTATTATTATTATTATATTATTATTATTATTATTATTATTCCATACTCATCTTGTAAATGTGACCACACACACACCCTCACACACAGATTATATAATATATATATATATATATATATATATATATATATATATATATATAATATATATATTTGTATATATATATATATATATATATATAATATATATATATATATGTGTGTGTGTGTGTGCGTGTGTGTGTGTGTGTTAGTATGCCTTTGTAAGAGGAACTACATGTAAATGTTTGCACAGTCAGCGACAGAGGGCCAGCAACAGATATAGTCGTTTTCGATGTAGATGCAAATAAATTTTAAGTAGAAATCGAGAGAGAGAGAGAGAGAGAGAGAGAGAGAGAGAGAGAATGAATTTCCCACAGTAATTTACTAGAGTTGCCTTGTTCCCGATTTCCTTACCTGCATGGCGGTAGATAATTCCATTTTTATCTTCATTTTTTTTTCTAAGCGGAAGAGTTCCTATTTTCGCATTTCGCAAAAATAAAAACAAAAGAAAAAAAATGGAAAAAAGGAGAGAGAAATGGGAGGAGAAATTCTGAACGCAATAATGTGATGACTCTGGGAAGGTCCCAAATAAAAAAACGGAAAATGTTAAAAGCCTTCGCTGAAGGAGAGAGAGAGAGAGAGAGAGAGAGAGAGAGAGAGAAGAGAGAGAGAGAGAGAGAGAGAATTAAGGCTGATGAAAGAGCAGAGAGAAATTAACGGAAGGGAGACGAATAAAAATAGAGAGTGAAGCGAGAGAAAGAGATAGAGAATATTGTTGGGTATAAGTGCCAGCATTGGAATATCCGTTGAAGCGGATGGTATAGAGATAAAATGTTTAAGATGGAGAGGGGTTGGAGAGCAGATAGGGACGGGGGACATCGTGACTTCAACAGAATAACGGATGCCTCATGACTCAGGGATTATTATAATAATAATAATAATAATAATAATGGGAACCACCACGGCATTACGCATTACGAAATATCGCTGTATTTATGAATGCAACGTCAACAACAAACTTATTGGGATGTTGGTACCCTTATGATATTGTACCACTTGGATCTCAAAAAATCACATTCAAAATAACGCAGAATTTATGAATTCAAAGTGAATATCACAATAATTGTTAACCCTATGATATCACACAAATTGAATTCCAAAAAGTCACATTACAAAATAACACTGAATTTATGAATTCAAAGTGAATAACAAAATAATTGGTAACCCTTTGATATTAATATTGACCCAAAAATTTATCATTTAAAAAACAGAACAACATTGATTTCACTTCAAAGCGCATAAAAGGAACAAAGAAAGGAAGATAACGAGACAAAGTAATGTAAGGTTGCAAAGAAAATCACAAACACTATTATAACGGTGGCGAATAAAGCATGAACTTCCTTAGCCTTCAGTGACAGAAAACACAAAAGGATCTCTCTCTCTCTCTCTCTCTCTCTCTCTCTCTCTCTCTCTCTCTCTCTCTCTCTCTCTACACACACACACACATATATATATATATATATATTATGTATGTATGTATATGTATATAATGCGTGTGCTTGTGTGTTTCGGATCTGGTAAATAGAGGTGTTGTGATTAATAATAATAATAATAATAATAATAATAATCAACCAAACAAAAACTTCTTTCAGTTTTCTTCTGAAGGTTGAAAAAGAAACCCACAAAATCACTTTGTAACTTGTTTACTTCTAAGTATTTACATTTAGTTTTACTCCACACTCGAGTACTTTCAGGCCCTTCTGTGGCCCATTCTCAAGAGATGTTTGGGATGTTAGCCTGGGTCAGAAGACTGCTGGGCCTTGACCCAGGCTAACATCCCAAACATCTCTTGAGAATGGGCCACAGAAGGGCCTGAAAGTAAACAAGTTACAAAGTGATTTTGTGGGCTTCTTTTTCAATAATAATAATAATAATAATAATAATAATAATAATAATAATAATAATGATAATAATAATAATAATAATTCATATTTTATTTGTAAATACCATTTACTTTTAATCAGAAATGTATTATGCATCAGTATATAAACATTGCCATCATTGTTGGAGTGTAATCATTTTATCTGTTCACAAGTTCTGTTTGCGACAATAAACGAGTGGAATAGGAAAATATTAAAACAATAAAAACATCACTGCGATAAACAAATAAGCAACATAACTAAGAAAATAAGACAAGAATCAAACTAAACAAGGGATTTTAGAATGATCTGCAAAAAAAAGAAGAAAAAAAAATTGCTCCCAGTTTTTGAATAAAAGAGATTATTAAAACAACTGATGAAACTCAGGAAAATTGACAAAAACTTCATAGGTCCACAGTTATTAGACGGAATAGAGATTTCATGAAAGACAGTAAAATAAAAAATCATCTAAAATCACGCAACACAACAGAGAAGATAATGTACGATAAGAGAAGAAACAACAGCAAATGGAAACATATCTTCTAAAATAAAATAACACAACCGAGAAGATAATAGACGGTAAGAGAAAAAATAACACAAATGCAAACATATCTTCTAACATCACGTAACACAACCGAGAAAAACAACATAAATGGAAACATATCTTCTAAAATCACGTAACACAACTGAGAAGGTAATAAACGATGAGAGAAGAAACAATAGCAAATGGAAACATATCTTCTAAAATCGCGTAAAACAGCCGAGAAGATAATAAAGGATAAGAGAAGAAAGAACAGCAAATGGAAACATCTTCTAAAATCACGTAACACAACCGAGAAGATAATAAACGATGAGAGAAGAAACAACAGCAAATGGAAACATATCTTCCAAAATCACGTAAAACAACCGACCGAGAAGGTAATAAACGATACGAGAAGAAACAACGCAAATGGAAACATTCTCCGAGTCGGAGCCCAACAACCGGAGGTTGTAAAGGACGACCCGTAAGCAACAAATACTTGCCGAGATTAAGTCGAACTCAATTTCTCTTAAGGATTGAGATTCCGAGATTACAAGGCAAGGAAATACCAAAGCGGACGGACGCCCCACAAAGAAAGAAAGAAAGAAAGAAAAGAAAAAAAAAACGGAAAAAAAGAAGAGAACGGAATGGAAAACATCAAAGAAAACGAGAATAGCGACCGGATCCTTCGCTATTTTTTCCCCTTCGAAAGGGGTTCCAGATGGGTTTGGGGTATCTGGGAGAGAGAGAGAGAGAGATTGTGTGTGTCGGAGGGAGAGAGGTGGTCTGAAGGGATGGGGGAGGGGACGCTCTCAGAGACTTTGGTGTCTTCTCAAAGTAGCCGTCTCCGAAATTTTATTAGCCAGCTGGTGAACCTTTTGCTACTTATTCAAAGGATTGTCCTTTTCCCCCCTCCCCTCCCCCCTTTCGTTTGTTTCTTCGCTGTTTCTCTTGTCTCAAAAGTTCTTCCCATTTGTTTGTTTTCCTTTGTTTGTTCGGTTTGTCAGTCATTGTCTTTTTACGCTCATGGAAATGTTTGTAATCGGCGTATTTGATTAGGGTACTTGTTTCCTCATTGTTTTGTGTGGAGTTTTGTTCTTGCATTTGACGTATGTGTTTGTTTGTTTATTGGAGTTTTGTTCTTGCATTTGACGTATGTGTTTCTTTGTTTATGTAGAGTTTTGTTCTTGCAGTTGATGTATGAGTTGTTTGTGTGGAGTTTTGTTCTTGCATTTGACGTATGTGTTTCTTTGTTTATGTAGAGTTTTGTTCTTGCAGTTGATGTATGAGTTTGTTTGTGTGAAGTTTTGTTCTTGCATTTGACGCATGTGTTTGTTTGTTTGTGTGGAGTTTTGTTTTTGCTTTTGACGTATGTGTTTGTTTGTTTGTGTGGAGTTTTGTTCTTGCATTTGACGTATGTGTTTATTTGTTAGTGTGAGATTTGTTCTTGCATTTGACTTATGTGTTTGTTTGTGTAGGGTTTTGTTCTTGCATTTGACGTATGTGTTTGTTTGTTTATTGTAGTTTTGTTCTTGCATTTGACGTATGTGTTTGTTTGTTTATTGTAGTTTTGTTCTTGCATTTGACGTCTGTGTTTGTTTGTGTGGAGTTTGGTTTTGCATTTGACCTATGT
>NC_087213.1:59513045-59528045 GCF_015104395.2 Macrobrachium nipponense | reverse complement strand
GATTTGAAGTGAATTCTCTGAGGATCTGTCGTAAGATCTTGATGGATTAGTTACCTTTGCTTTGCCGTTAGTCGACGGTAAATTGAAAATAGACAAAGATTTGTATCCATTGAAACTGCTTAAACCATATTCTACAACTTTATTCTGACGTTAAAACACAATTAAAAGTTCATTGTTTGGATTGTCTTTGTTGCATCTTTTCTTCATCTTATTTTTTACACTCACATGAACTCTTTCTAAACGACGTTTGAATTTTTCTGCCGAAATTGATTCGGGATGGTGGTATGTCGGGGGAAAAGAGGAGATGAGACCCTGGAGAGGGTCGAATAGATGATGCTCACTCACACACTTCGTCTTTCCTTTTCTCAGTATCAGGAGGTTATTTATTAGTTTTTTCTTTTGCATTGTTTTTAAGACTGTAATTATTTTTTTTAATTTAACCTCTATTTTGAATTGGTGATTTATTTTGTATTTTTCATTTTTTACAGACCGATGATGTGTTTAAGTAACTCTAAACGTTTTTCATAGTAAATACCTACGTAATTGTACTGCTGACTGCCCCGTTTGCTTTGGACTCCTGTTTGCTGACACACACACACACACACACACACATATATATGTGTAAAAAATATATATATATATATATATATATATATATCTAATATATATAGATATATATATATATATATATATATTATGTAGCCACAGTGCCCTCTTCTCGAAGTCTTCACACTCTTAAAATACGACCCAATCTCCAATCTTACTACTGATGACATCAGAATGACATCATATTCTTGCCTTTAGATCTAAGGCTATGTAGTGAGACGCGTATCCAAAAAGTTTGAAGAATGCGGGAAGTTAAAGATGGTACTGTAGTTAATAATAACGTACGAGGTAGCTCTGTATCTTCTGAAGTAGTATATCATACTCACTTGCACTTGCTGTAGTTTTTGTCACTTTTTTTTTTTTGCTCTGTCTATTTTTTTTCAACTTTTTTTGCCATTTTTTCCACTATTTTTTTTGCCACTTTTTTTTCCTGTCAATTTTTTTCCAACTTTTTTTTACCACTTTTTTGGCACTATTTTTTTTTTTGGGGGGGGGGGGGGTAGGGGGGGGGGGGGGGGGGGGGGGGCTACTTTTTTTGGCACATTTTTTGCCACTTTTTTTCCCTTTTTTTGGCCACTATTTTGGCACAATTTTTGCCACTTGTTTTTTGTTTGTTTTTTTTTTGGCCAATTTATTGGCACTTTTTTTCTTTTTTTTTTTGGCCACTTTTTTGGCACCTTTTTTGGCGCCTTTTTCCCTATTTTGGCACATTTTTCGCCACTTTTTTTTCTTTGTTTTTTGGGGCCACGTTTTTTTTTGGCACATTTTTGGCACGTTTTTTTTTTTATCTTTTTGCCCAATTTTTGGCACTTTTCTTGCCACTGTCATAGAAAGTATACACTTTTCTGTATTTTCCCTTTGTCTTTGCTTCTTTTGCCATTTCTTTTTGCTATGTCCTCTGTTTTGTTCTGATAGGTAGAATTGGTATATACAACTTAGATCAAAGGCCAAAAGCTGGGATCTTTGAGGTTATTCAGCAACGAGAGGGAAACTGAGAGTAAAAAAAAAAAAATTATGAGGAGTGGGTGGAAAGTAGATGGAAGAAGGATAATATGAACGTAGGTACAGCAAGGGGGCTGAATGGGGCTGCAGCAACGGTTCATAAGGAACGCTGCAAAGAAACTAAGTGACGCCTACAGTGCACCGCATGAGGTGCGCACATAGGACTACCCCCATCAGGGGTGACCCGCAGAATAATGTGCGAACAATCTTTTAGTTTTTACTTTCTTTCTATTACAACTCCTCCGCTATTTTAAATGCTTGCCTCTAAGGTCAATGAGACTTATTAGCAGTCAACTGGTTCAGTTCTATCTTTCGTGGGATCCGTTCTGAACCTTTGACCCTCTCCTGATCTTACGTGACCTGTTTTAACCTTCTCTAGGTTTAAGTGCTATGGCTTTCTTTTAGTCCTAGAGAGAGAGAGAGAGAGAGAGAGAGAGAGAGAGAGAGAGAGAGAGAGAGAGAGAGAGAGACGGGGGATGGATATTAATAATTAATAATTATGTAATAATAGTAGACTTTTTCCTTGTAAATATTATGTATCGCACTTTTATCCTGAATTTATATGAAATATAACAAATGAAGGGATTGAGTATGGTTACCATACAAAAGTACAAATAGATATAGATATATATATATATATATATGTGTGTGTGTGTGTGTGTGTGTGCGCGCGCTCGCGTGTGTAAGTACGTATGCATTTGATCTCCCGCGCTCTGTGATCAGCGTAGGACGCAAATCAATCTCGGGTTTCCCTTTTTCCCCGTGACCTTAATTCAAGTCCCCATTTTTAGAAGTCCGAATCTCGTTCCCATTAAGTTGTTTTTCCCCCCCCTACCCCCACCCCCCCTCCCCCTGTTTCCCCTATAATTAATTTTTTTCCCTAAATCGGCCATCGCGAAGTCATTAATTAGGAAAGAAAGATAAAGCGGAGGAAGAAGAAGAAGAAGGAGAGAGAGAGGGGGAAAAAAAACCCTACCCGCCCAACCTCATCTCTCTTATACTCAACAAAGTTCCTTCCATTATCTGAGAAGAAATCACCCCAATTTTCTCCCCGAGTGCTTTAGTGGCGGCGAGTTATTTTTAGGCTTAGTATAATATCTTAAGGGAAAGGAGGAAGGGAACTTCGGAACCCCTCCCTCCGGGGGTTGGGGGGCGGCGGTGGGCGGGTGGAGGGGAAATGCTATGAAGTTTAAATTAAAGTGATTTTCCCTCATATTTCTGTTGGGGTATTTAAGCTGTTCGGTCCAATTACATTCTCTCTCTCTCTCTCTCTCTCTCTCTCTTAGCAATTTGGCTCTGTTAATTTCTTCCCTCTTTATCTCTACCTTTTTAAGTAGTTCAGTCTTCTTGGATCCTCTCTCTCTCTCTCTCTCTCTCTCTCTCTCTCTCTCTTTAAGCAATTTGGTCCTGTTGGTCTCTCTCTCTCTCTCAAAGCAGTTTAGTTTTGTTGGTTTTTTCTCTCCCCTCTTTCTCTGTCTCTGTATGTTAATACCTTTAGGCATTTAGTTCATGTTGTTTTCTTCTTCTTCTTCTTCTTCTTCTTCTTCTTCTTCTCTCTCTCTCTCTCTCTCTCTCTCTCTCTCTCTCTCTCTCTCTTGATAGGGCCGGAGGGAATGCCGAAGACCGCCGACGTTATCTTGCAGGTAAAAGATCGTAGGTTTTGTATGAATACATGGGGCTTTATAAGGCTAGGTGCGATTTATGGACGCGCGCGCGCACACACACACGCACGCACGCACGCACGCACGCACGCATATATCAATATATATTATGTAATTATATTTGTATAATGATAAAAAATAAATTTAAACACACTGACAATATATATATATATATATATATATATATATATATATATATATATATATATATATATATATTATATATATTATACGTACTTGTGAGAGAGAGAGAGAGAGAGAGAGAGAGAGAGAACAATATACCATTCTGTTCCATTTTGTTTAAAATTGTTCTCTTTCTCTCTCTCTCTCTCTCTCTCTCTCTCTCTCTCTCTCTCTCTCTCTCTCTCTCTCTCTCGCCGAAGATCTGCGCAGTCAGGAAGGAGGCCATAAGCGCAATATTCTTGTTGAAGTTACGCACTGCTTATGCTCACACTCCCTAAAGACGCCCTGTAAAAGTGGCCAGATTATTCCGAAACTAAAAGCCGAAAGTCTCATAAAACGCCCAGTCGAGTTTTTAACTTTTTATTACTCTCGGAGGACTGTGGGCGTTTGCTTGCTTGTTTGCCTGCGTGCTTGCTTGCTTGGTTACCTGCTTGCTTGCTTGGATGGCTGACTCGCCTGTTTCCCCTGCTGTAACTTGCTTACATTGTTCGGGGAAAGGTTGATAATTTTACTTCAGTTGGTGTGCTTTATTGCATGCAGTGGCGTGTACTCTCTCTCTCTCTCTCTCTCTCTCTCTCTCTCTCTCTCTCAACCAATTTGGTACTGGCGGGTTCTTTCTCCTTTTTTACTTTGTAAACAATTTTGTTCCTGTTAGTTTCTTCTCTCTCTCTCTCTCTCTCTCTCTCTCTCTCTCTCTCTCAAAACAATTTGGTACTGTTGTTTCTTCTCTTTCTCTTTCTCTCTCTTTACCTTTTTAAGCAATTTGATTTGGTTCCTGGTACTCTCTCTCTCTCTCTCTCTCTCTCTCTCTCTCTCTCTCTCTCTCTCTCTCTCTCTCTCTCTCTGCCAGTTGATATGGACACTCTGATTCTTGTAATAAAACATCTGAAACCCAAAAACTCTTGTGGTTCTGACGGAATTCCGTTTCGATTTTTGATTGACTCTCTGCCCGTTACAATATTCTACATTCTGTTATTGTCAACACCTCAATTGTTACAGGTAACTACCTGACCTTTGGAAACATCCTTACGTAGTTCCCGTTTACAAAAGTGGAGACACTGAAAACGTGGAAATTATAGACCAATATCTCTGTTGCCTGTCATCTCAAAAATACTCGAGAAAATAATTGCCATTCAACTGATGTCTTACCTTGACTCAAATAATTTACTAGTTAACGAGCAACATGGTTTTAGACCCAATCTTTCAACAGAAACTGCGCTACTTACAGTTACCAATAAAATATATGAAAATATAGAAAATAAGAAATTATCTCTCCTGTTATTATTGGATCTATCCAAAGCGTTTGACAGCGTTAATCATCAGATTCTAATAAATAAATTAGCTAAAGTCAATGTCGACTCTTTTTTGGTTCGAAATTCATGTGAGCAATCGCTTCCAATCTGTTCGTGTTGATTCAATTCTATCCTCTCCTGAGGAGATATCTTTTGGTGTACCCCAGGGGTCGATTTTGGGCCCATTGCTGTTTTTGATCTATATCAATGATCTACCACAACATATACGGGATGGACTTCTTGTTATATGCTGACGATACACAGATTTTGCTGACTGGGGACTTGAAAAAGATCGATGATTTGATAAAGAGAGCCGAAAAATATATTGACTATTGCAAAATATTATTTTAATAGTAACGGCCTATTACTTAACGAAGGCAAGACCCAGGTCATTTTCTTTGGATCAAGACAGTATATCGCTCGCATCCCGGAGAACACGAACATAAAATTCAGTAATGTGACACTTGTTCCGTCATACACAGTTAAAAACCTGGGAGTTTTCATGGATTGCAGCATGACTTTTAATGCACATATTGACGAACTACGCAAAAAGGTAACTGGCATCCTGTTATATCTTAACAGAGTGAGTGATAGATTTGAGCCAGACTGTCGAGTCATGGTGGTACAGTCGTTGGTACTGAGTGTCCTGAACTACTGCTTGCGGGTCTGGGGTTCGACCAATAAAACCCAGTTGGAAAGGGTCAAGAAAATACAAAATTTTGCCGCAAAGGTCGCCGTTGGAGGTGCCCGAAAACATGACCATGTTAATCCAATATTTGAAAAACTGAATTGGCTACGAATGGAGCAGAAGTACTTTTACGATATATGCCTCTTGATTTACAAAATCAGAAATAAACTTCTGCCAGAATGGCTCTTTTCCTTGCCAACGGTAGGCCAGAATCGTACTGAGAACATTAACACGAGGCACCAGGATCACTTATCTGTTCCCAGAACTTTCACCGATACGGGAGCGAGGCGTCTAGGTGTGTGTGGGTCCCGTGTTCTGGAACCGGTCTGCCTGCTGATATCCAAGCAACGTGCCGAAACGTCCCCCCCCCGAAACCATATCTTCTTTTAAATCTCATTTGATTGCACACTTACTCCAAAAAGGAGAAACTCTTCATTTTTAACCTTAGGTTCTCCTCACTGTCATAAGTTTTAGGAACTTTAGAAGTATTCTCTTCTATACCGAATAAAGGATGTGAAATTTTATCTTTGGTTGTAAACTCTGTTTACTTTATCTTTTATGAGAATTAGCTAATTTATTATTGTACTGATTTGAAAGTTTTCACTTGATTGTTTTTAAGAATCGTATTCATTTTAGGCCTATATCATTATATGTTGTTTATCTTACTGCATTTCTGTTGCATAGAGTCGAAAATTTTTATTGCATTTCTGTTTTTATTGATATCAGAGATATTGTATTGCAATCTGCCACCTGTATACTAGTTGCAAGTCCTGTGATAATGAGTACTGTTTATTATGTAAAAACTCTTTATAAAACTATGAATAGACCTGTGTTACTCAAGAAAGAGTAAAATTATGTAATAGCCATTTTTAATGGAATAAAGAATTTGACTTTGACTCTCTCTCTCTGCAAGCATTGTGGTTCAATTAGTCACTCTCTAGCTCTCTCTTTCTCAATATTTTGAATAATTTGGCCCTATTGCCTTCTCTCTCTCTCTCTCTCAATGCAGACACCATTGCCTTTCGAAGGACCTGCTCCAGAAAATATTAATTCTCCGGATTTTCTGAAATTACTCTTGGGATGAAGCTGACGTCCCCAAACCCCCTTTGTCATGGCTGCGACCCAGTACAGTTGACTAACGACTAGGAACTAAATTCACTTCGTAAGTTTAACAGGTGTGTAAATGGATTCGGCAGGCAATTCGTACAAATGCGTTCCTTACCCATGGGATCGAATATATCCGTCTCTCGCTATTGAGAGTGAGGTCGTTTACCAACATCCGAGGTGCGAAGACCCTTACATATATATATATATATATATATATATATATATATATATATATATATATACATATACATACATATAATATATATATATATATATATATATATATATATATATATATATATATACATATATATACAATATATATATATATATATATATATATATATGTCATATCACATTACCGTGATTCATATACATACATCGAGCTACAAATGTCCTTTAATATCTAATTCACTCTACGTCGGAATTATTATATTTTCATATATGCTTAACCGAAGGGGAATTTTATTAGGCGATAATAGAATTGTGGGCGCCCGGGCGCAAACCCAGGACACCATACAAATCCAGGACGTCAGTGAAGCTATTTACCCACTCAACCCAACCCCGCAAGAGGCTATAAGTTCATGCCGTCTCTCACCCTCAAATACCTTTCGCGCTCAGGTATTCGCTGATTTGGAGCCAGCATCAACCCACCTCGACCTCGGTAGTGTTGTAGTGCTTATGACAGCACGTCGCCAATATATAAGTCCCCTTCGGTTAAGCATATATGAAAATATATTAATTCCGAGATAGAGTGAATTAGATATTAAAGGACATTTGTAGCTTGATAGTGTATATATATATATATATAGATATATATATATATATATATATATATATATATATATATATTCATGATTAGAGAGAGTAATTGAGGAGGAAACGAAATTATTATTATTTTCTTCTGCTGCAATTTTAGTAACGAAATTTATTCGTATAAATGTAGTTCCCTATTGGAAAGCACTTGCATATATATATATATATATATATATATATATATATATATATATATATATATATCAAAGATATTCATCTATATTTTGATTCAGCTCTTATAAATATTCTCTTAAGTTGAGTTACTTACGAGATCCTCTGCCAACAAGGAATATTGAGGAATTTACTTCTGGTTATAGAAATTCATTTCTCGATGCGGTTCGGAACCACATTAAGCTGCAAGTCCCGTTGCTAAGTAACCAATCGGGCCAGCTATAGGACAGCTGTCAATCAGCTCAGTTGTCTGGTAAAACTAAGATATACATAACTTTGAAATACGTACTGGGGCAAACACAGCACAAAGCTACAGGTGCCATTTTCTTGACTTCTTTTGAATTTTGACCATGTTTGAAGACGGTCCGTGGCGACCGGTCCATCTTCCTGCCCTCCCCCCCACCGACCCTCACCCCCTCAAATATTTTAGCCAGGGATACAAACAGCTCAGTTTGCATGAGCCGATATATTGGGAACCGATGTCTAGGAGGGACCTCCTCCTCCTCCCTCCCTTCCTCCCTCCCTCCCTCCCACCCTCCCTCCCTCCTTGCTTGCCTCTTCACCAAATATTCGTACATTATTCATTTTCGCGAGTTAATTGGCAATATTCGAAACCTTGATTTACATCGGAGAATAATTTGCCCCCCGTCCTATTGATTCTAATTCCCACCCCCTACCCCTTCCCTTCGGCGGAAGTGGGCGTTGCCCTTGCGAAGTAGTAGGGAGGGGTGGGGGTCGAGAGGGTGGGTTGGTGGGTAGGTGGGTTGGATGGAATATTACTCTTTATTGCATGCAATCGTTGATTAATTTTTTTTGCGATGTCTTCAGGGGAATTGACTGTTTATTGCTCTTGAGTTGTTGCTTGGTGGATCTGTCCTTTGTTTTTCTGAGTAGAATTAATATATATATATATATATATATATATATATATATATATATATATATATATATATATATTTCATGATTAGAATTGGTTGCTGTCCTTTTAAGATGTGTATACACACACACACCACACACACACACACACACACACACACACACACACATATATATATATATATATATGTATATGATATATATATATATATATATATATATATATATATATATATATATATATTTCCATCCAGTATGAAGCTATCTTATACTGGATTAAATCTTCCAGTATAAGACAGCTTTGAATCAAATCTTCCTTGATAAGATAGCTTTGGATTAAATCCTCCTTGATAAGATAGCTTTGGATTAAATCTTCCTTGATAAGATAGCTTTGGAACAAATCTTTGAGTATAAGGTAGCTTAGGATTAGCTCTTCCAGTATAAGATGGCTTTGGATTAAATCTCTCAGTGTAAGATAACTTTGGATTAAATCTCCCAGTATAAGAGAGCTCTGCATCAAATCTCACAGTGTAAAGTAGATTTGGATAGCCATTGGTAATTATCAGTAGCCATAGGCCTAGGCGAGCACCAGGAATCTCATTGTGATGATCGTTCGTTTGGTAGAGGTACAGAAACACCCATTCGATCCTGGTGATTCGATCAAGTAGCGATCACTTGATGAGGGATAATTTCCTACTTCTTAAACTACAGCAATACAAGTAATTTTGTAATATAAATGAAATTGTATCTTGAGGAATTATCTTGACGTGTTTTGACATTTGAATCTCCAGTCGAAGTTGAGGCTCTATATATTAAAAAACTCATGTTGCCTCTATACATTCATAATTTCATGTTGGCTCTATATTTTCACAATTGCATGTTGGCTCTATATATTCGTAATTTCATGTTGGTTCTATATATTCATAGTTTCAAGTTGGTTCTATATATTCATAATACCATATAGGTTCTGTATATTCATAATTTCATGTTGGTTCTATGTATTCATAATATCAATTTGGCTCTATTCATAATTTCATGTTGGCTCTATATATACTCATAATTTCATGGTGGTTCTGTATACTCATAATATCAGTTTAGCTCTATTTCTTCATAATTCTATGTTGGTTCTATATATTCATAATTTCAATTTGGCTCTACTATTTATTCATATTTTCATGTTGGCTCTATTTATTCATCGTTTCATGTTGGTTCTATACATTCATGGCTCTATTTATTCATAATTTCCTGTTGGCTCTATTTATTCATAATTCCATGGTGGCTCTGTACATCTATATGTTGGCTCGATATATATTCATAACTTCACGTTGTTTAGTAAACGGGCAAATTGCCACCATTGTATTTCTCTCTCTCTCTCTCTCTCTCTCTCTCTCTCTCTCTCTCTCTCTCTCTCTCTCTCTCTCTCTCTCTCTCTCTCTCTCTCTCTCAGTAAGTATTTCGTTGTTTTAACGTATCACTCACAAGGTGCCTCGTGCATGGTTAACACAAATAATGCTCTCTCTCTCTCTCTCTCTCTCTCTCTCTCTCTCTCTCTCTCTCTCTCTCTCTCTCTCTCTCACGCATCAGTCGCAAGTATTCCAGTCATTTCCAGCATGATTTTCCACTGACAAGACGATTCTCCCATTTCCTTTCACTCCCTCATATTTAACGGCGTGTTTAATTTCCCTTTTCATGTTCTCGTTCATTTCGCTCCGTTTCCCTTTCCTCCTCCTCCTCCTCCCTCTTTCGCAGTAGAAGGAAATTTCCTGATGGGCGCAAGATGGATGCTGTAAAAGACGAGATGGATTGCCTAGAGGCTAAGGGTGCAGGCATTTATCTCCTTGCCATTTTGGTTTGTATACATATATATATATATATACCAAAAATGGCAAGGAGATAAATGCCTGCACCCTTAGCCTCTAGGCAATCCATCTCGTCTTTTACAGCATCCATCTTGCGCCCATCAGGAAATTTCCTTCTACTGCGAATGAGGGAGGAGGAGGATGAGGAAAGGGACACACACACACACACAACACACACACACACACACACACACACACACACACACACATATATATATATATATATATATATATATATATATATATATATATATAAGTCAAATAATAGAAATGTTCTAAATTTAAGTCTTGGTTTTATTTAAACTTGATGCTTTCATTATGAAAAAAGTTGTAGATAAATATAAGCAACAAAATTAATATATTCAGTTTTTACATATTTTGGACTGTAAAGATACTTTGTAGTTTCGGTTAGGTTTGTGACCGTGTGGATATCCGATAATCCTGGATTGTCTCTTTTAATTTATACCCTTTTGACAATTAACCATCTGGTATTCTTGATCTTGTTTTTGTACCTGAGACTTTATCTCCAATTGTACTTCATTAACTCCTTGACGATGTCTGAGTAAAGACGAAAGCGCTTGGATTTCTGACTATTATGTTCCTGTGGTATTCGCTTATGTGTATATATATATACACATAAGCGAATACCACAGGAAAATAATAGTCAGAAATCCAAGCGCTTTCGTCTTTATTCAGACATCGTCAAGGAGTTAATGAAGTACAATTGGAGATAAAGGTCTCAGGTACAAAACAAGATCAAGAATACCAGATGGTTAATTGTCAAAAGGGTATAAATTAAAAGAGACAATCCAGGATTATCGGATATCACACGGTCACAAACCTAACCGAAACTACAAAGTATCTTTACAGTCCAAAACATGTAAAAACTGAATATATTAATTTTGTTGCTTATATTTATCTACAACTTTTTTCATAATTAAAGCATCAAGTTTAAATAAACCAAGACTTAAATTTAGAACATTTCTATTATTTGACTTGATGAAACAAGATTCAACTAACATTGCCTCTTTTGTTCATTACTACTCCAATCACCACCAAAATGTTAAATTCTCTGTTTTTTCTGGGATGTTCTTAAGGGCTTTACGTGTCTGTAGCCCTCAGTTTATTGACGCTGAAATTAAAACTATATATGATATTGCATTGAAACTTAAATACCCAAGGACTTTTATAGATGTGGCATGGAAAAGAGCTAGAAAATTTTTTTATTCAACTAATGACAAACTTAATTTAGTAAGCATAACATTCTAAAATTACCCTATGATGAAAGGTTTTTAGATATTCCTAGAATTTTAAAGCTATGTAAAATAAATGTTATTTTCAGTAATATTAATGTCAAGAGTTTAATAATAAAAAATTCTCCTAAAGATCTTCCAGGCTGCATATATGAAATTCCTTGCAAAAAGTGTGATAAAGTCTATTACGGACAGACCGGTAAATCTCTTTCACAACGTCTCAAGCAATATCAATATTCTGTGAGAACTGGGCAAATATCGAATGCATTATTGGTACATATGAGAGATTTAGACCATCCTATTAACCTGAGTCAAGCAAGAGCCTTAATCCCATGTAATGACACAGTTAAAAGGAATATCATTGAATCTTGTTTCATCAAGTCAAATAATAGAAATGTTCTAAATTTAAGTCTTGGTTATTTAAACTTGATGCTTTCATTATGAAAAAAGTTGTAGATAATATATGCAACAAAATTAATATATTCAGTTTTTACATATTTTGGACTGTAAAGATACTTTGTAGTTTCGGTTAGGTTTGTGACCGTGTGATATCCGATAATCCTGGATTATCTCTTTTAATTTTTACCCTTTTGACAATTAACCATCTGGTATTCTTGATCTTGTTTTGTACCTGAGACCTTTATCTCCAATTGTACTTCATTAACTCCTTGACGATGTCTGAGTAAAGACGAAAGCGCTTTGATTTCTGACTATTATTTTCCTGTGGTATTCGCTTATTTATGAAGTCACGTGCATCTACAGTGTTATTTTTTAAGTTATAATTAATATAATATATATATATATATATATATATATATATATATATATAGATATATATATGTTATTTATTTATTTGTTTATTTGCTTCACCATATGCTTCTTTCTTTTGAATGGGAAATGCTATTATTCTAAGGTGAGGCTGTGAACCTCAACCTCTCTAAGGATATTCAGTGTGCCGTAGGCCATTGCTCTCTCTCTCTCTCTCTCTCTCTCTCTCTCTCTCTCTCTCTCTCTGTATGCATATCTATATATAGATAGTATATTGATGCTAACAGTAGTTCCTAATTTACCGTTACTCTCTCTCTCTCTCTCTCTCTCTATCTCTCTCTCTCTCTCTCTCTCTCTCTCTCTCATTTCTTGTTAGCTGGTTCCGCATAGCTATACTTTTTGTGTTATCCCACTTCATCACTCAACATTCTCCACTTTCTTTTGATCGAGTTTATTTCCAAAATTTAGGAAACTCAAGGATCCACGTTTTACTTTTTTTTTTAGATTATTTTTTTGTATTTTTTATCTTTGGCGAAACGTTGCGAGCTCGCGAAGAATAGCGAATGAGGCCATGTGATGAGAGAGAGAGAGAGAGAGAGAGAGAGAGAGAGAGAGAGAGAGAGAGAGACCAAACATTTGAAAAATCCTGAAGAAGGATAATTTATATATGCATACATATATGTGTATATATATTTATATGTTTTATAAAAGACAGAGAGAGAAAGGGTGGGGAGGGTGTGTTAAAACTGAACAAAAATCCAGGAGGAGGAGAGAGAGAGAGAGAGAGAGAGAGAGAGCGCCAATTAAACAAGAATCCTTCATGAGGAGGCTTTGCTAACCAATATCTTTGTATTCCCCACGAGAGAGAGAGAGAGAGAGAGAGAGAGAGAGAGAGAGAGAGTCTCAGACGGGCTAAGCATTAAACAAGAATCCTCCAGGAGGAGGCCTTGCTAACCAATAACTTTGTATTCCCCACGAGAGAGAGAGGAGAGAGAGAGAGAGAGAGAGAGAGAGAGAGAGCAATTGTATTCACAACCGCGCTCAAGAAAACCAATCGCCAGGGCGGCGTTTCTTTTTAGCCAGTGGCAAATGTTGCTTCAAAACTGTTTTCATTTCATTGTAGTGTTCACCTATTGCAATCGAGAATTTAACTAGCTCTCCTATGCGTTCCATCCCTTTGTGAGTTCCCCCCCCCCTCCCCCCCACCTTCTCCCCTTCCCTTTGTGAGCCATTACTCTTGTCATTCTTCCCTTTGTGAAACGTTTCCCTTGTCATTCCTTCCCTTTGTGAAACGTTTCCCTTGTCATTCCTTCCCTTTGTGAAACGTTCCCCTTGTCATTCCTTCCCTTTGTGAAACGTTCCCCTTGTCATTCCTTCCCTTTTTGAAACGTTCCCCTTGTCATTCCTTCCCTTTGTGAAACGTTCCCCTTGTCATTCCTTCCCTTTGTGAAACGTTCCCCTTGTCATTCCTTCCCTTTGTGAAACGTTTCCCTTGTCATTCCTTCCCTTTGTGAAACGTTTCCCTTGTCATTCCTTCCCTTTGTGAAACGTTTCCCTTGTCATTCCTTCCCTTTGTGAAACGTTCCCCTTGTCATTCCTTCCCTTTGTGAAACGTTTCCCTTGTCATTTCTTCCCTTTGTGAAACGTTCCCCTTGTCATTCCTTCCCTTTGTGAAACGTTCCCCTTGTCATTCCTTCCCTTTGTGAAACGTTTCCCTTGTCACTCCTTCCCTTTGTGAAACGTTTCCCTTGTCATTCCTTCCCTTTGGGAAACGTTTCCCTTGTCATTCCTTCCCTTTGTGAAACGTTCCCCTTGTCATTTCTTCCCTTTGTGAAATGTTCCCCTTGTCATTCCTTCCCTTTGTGAAACGTTTCCCTTGTCATTCCTTCCCTTTGTGAAACGTTCCCCTTGTCATTTCTTCCCTTTGTGAAACGTTCCCCTTGTCATTTCTTCCCTTTGTGAAATGTTCCCCTTGTCATTCCCCCTTCCTTTCCCTTTGTGAAACGTTTCCCTTGTCATTCCTTCCCTTTGTGAAACGTTTCCCTTGTCATTCCTTCCCTTTGTGAAACGTTCCCCTTGTCATTTCTTCCCTTTGTGAAACGTTCCCCTTGTCATTCCTTCCCTTTGTGAGACCTTAGATTCCTTCCCCTTGTGAGACCTGGCCCTTACTCATCGCCTCTTTCTTTTCCCCTTTTATGGCCCCTTACTCTTGTTCATCCATTCCGTTTGCTTCCCCTGCCCTTTGTGACCCATTAGCTTTCCTTACCTCTTCCTTCTGTTCACCCCTTCCTTTGTGACCAGTTAGTTTTGCTTAAACCTTCCTGGCTTTTTCCTTCTTTCATTTTACCATCATCAGTCCATTCGAAATTGGTTCCATTGAAGATTTCCATGGCTACAAAACTAAACAAAGCTTGATCCGACCTCCAGCTTACTCGGGGCGACTGCTAAAATGTACATTATTTATATTTTACATTTTCATCCCAATTAATAAATCGTAAAAATCCTCTTCTAAAATTCCTGTATCTTTAACTCAAAGCGAAAGACCTTTTTCAGACCTTTTTAGGTTTACTTCCCGAGTAAGTGAAAACCAGGAATACAAGAAAAATAACATCCTGCCTCTGGAAGGATGGAATATTATGTGAATGAGCGAACACAAAAGCAAAGAAAAAATCCGGAGCTTGGCAGCAATCTTCGGGTGAGATGTGAAAGTTTTCGTGC
>NC_087213.1:59505545-59508045 GCF_015104395.2 Macrobrachium nipponense | reverse complement strand
CATCCTAATTTTAAAAAATGCTGTTCACGAAACTAAGGAATATTTTTTATTTTGACAAGCCAAATCATTGGTGATAGGGTTTTAATTCAATTGGAAAACCCGTCCTTTGGTATTATAGCAAAAACTATTTGGTTTTTATTGAAGAAGTAGGCTAAAGATGCTGGTGTGTATGACAATCTTTGTATGGCTCGTGAAAAACCTATCAGAGTTTGAATGGTTAAACGCCTTGCAAAATGACATAACGATTGAGAAAGATCAATGACATACGAATAAACGAAATACACTATTCTATTCATAGCGCCTCAGTGGCGTGGTCGGTATGGCCTTGGCCTGCCACCTTGATGCCCGCGAGTTCGATTCTCGGGCATTCCATTGAGGAGTGAGAGATGTGTATTTTTGGTGATAGAAGTTCACTCTCGACGTGTTTCGGAAGTCACGTAAAGCCGTTGGTCCCGTTGCTGAATAACCACTGGTTCCATGCTGCGTAAAAACTCCATACAAACAAACAAACAAATTATTCTCTTCACATTCGTAACACAAATGGCACCCTGAATTGTGGGACATTCAAAGCAGCTTCCGAAGGCGCTTATCGTCGCAGTAACCAAACTGCAGAAGGTAGACACATACACACACTTACACACACACACACACACACATTGGAAGACCGCGTAATCCCAACTTAAATCTAATGGCAAACGGGAGCTGCATCTGATGGAGGAGGTCTTCTCCGAACCCGTCTTGAGCCAGATTAACGCTCTTCATGCCATCGAAGATTACCTGGGAGTTGGCGAAGTGACCCGAATGACCCCGATACCTGGAAGCAAGTGCTGGAAGTGTGTGTGCCGAGTAAATCCCTCGTCGTGCCGGTACCGAAGTCCTTGGATCTTCGATGTTGGAGTGTGTGGCTCTGTTGTGGAAGTGGATACAGGTCGTCCCAGGTCATCTTTGTGGATTAGTTTCGGGCTTATCTGCTTATCATCCTCTTTCCAGTTTGACCGTGTGGCAAAGCTATATATATAATCCGCTCCGTTTTATCGTGTGTGTGTGTGTGTGTGTGTGTGTGTGTGTGCGTATGAGTGTGTTTAGTTTCATCACTACAGACAACAAGTGATCCGTTAATTTTCGTGATGCTTATTGATGTTTATTAAAAAAACGAGACATCGACAGTAGATCAGTATAGAACTGTGAAACTTGTTAAAAAAAACACGGATTGGGAAGCACAGCTCATATCGAAAAAATTCACACAGCTTATATCGTAGCGTCAAGCTGTACGTGGATTTCATGAGCATATTTTCTGCTTCCAATTTTGGAGCCTTCCATTCCTATATAGGACATACAGTGTTAAATTCTATCCATTAACACAGGGCATCATCGTAATCTCCCTGAGAGAGAGAGAGAGAGAGAGAAGAGAGAGAGAGAGAGAGAGAGGAAACCAACGGAAAAAAAATTGGATAAAGAAGAAGAAGAAGAAGAAGAAGAGAGAGAGAGAGAGAGAGAGAGAGAGAGAGAGAACTAACAGGAAAAATAGGCTAAAGAGAGAGAGGGAGGGAGGGACAGGGTGGGGGAAACCAATAGGAAAAAATGGCTAAAGGGAAGGAGAAGAAAGGGAGGGAGAGAGAGAGAGGGGGAAACAAAAGGAAAAAATGGCTAAAGAGAAGAAAGAGGGAGAGAGAGAGAGAGAGGGGGGGGGAAACAAAAGGAAAAAATGAAAAAATGGCTAAAGAGAACAAAGAGGGAGAGAGAGAGAGGGGAAACAAAAGGAAAAAATGGCTAAAGAGTAGAAGAAGAGAAGAGAGAGAGAGGGGGGGGAAACAAAAGGAAAAAATGGCTAAAGAGAAGAGAGAGGGAGAGAGAGAAACAGGGGGGGGGAGAAACTAAAAAGGAAAAAAGAAAAATGGCCTTAAAGAGAAGAAAGAGGGAGAGAGAGAGGGGGGGGGAAACAAAAAAAAGGAAAAAATGGCTAAAGAGAAGAAAGAGGGAGAGAGAAGAGGGGGGGGAAACAAACAAAAGGAAAAAAAATGGCTAAAGAGAGAGAGGGGGGGGGGACAAGAGGAACAAAAAAATGGGCTAGAGAGAGAGAGAGAGAGAGAGTGATTCTTCATTGCTCAATAAAAGTTCGTCATATGTCGGTGTAATGTCTCTATCGTCACCCCTTCCCCCACCCCAGTGATGTTGGGGGGGTTGGAGGGAGGGGGGCCGGGTAATGAGGCTACCAGAACATTTCGGTATTTTATGGCGGCGATATAACACAAGGAAAATATCTTCCGAACTATCGTAAGAATTCATAGATGGATATTGTATGTTATGTGTATGTGCCCAATAAAAGTCATCAGTGGATGTGTGTGTTGTGTGAGAGAGAGAGAGAGAGAGAGAGAGAGAGAGAGAGAGAGAGAGAATATCTTTTCTTAGGGGTTTAAGTAGAAGGATTTAGAGACCATGAAAAGTTACATCTTGTGATATTCCCATTTATATATGTAATATATGTATTATTTATATTTAT
>NC_087213.1:59485545-59498045 GCF_015104395.2 Macrobrachium nipponense | reverse complement strand
CTTGTTGTCAAGGAAATATCCCGTGACTTTCATGCAAGTGCTACTCGCACCCGCCTCATCAAAGATTGTAGACTCCTGATTTATCCCAGAACGTATCCTGAGACGATATATCGAAGACATCTCATCCTTTGCAAAGGCAGTCCATAGAAACCCCATTCGTGTGTAGACTCGACTCGACCTTTGGTACTGTAGAACGAAGTCGTTTCCATCGCCACCATCACGTAAAGTTGGGAATTCTCTAAAGTCATTGTGTGTCCGTATTTAAAAGGTCTACATGATCATAAAATAACTAAAGTCTTGCTTTACCCCACAAATCTGTCATTAATTAATATACTCAATCTACTAGTCATTACCTCACAAATCTGTCATTAATTAATATACTCAATCTACTAGTCAAATATTAAAAATTCCTCGCTAAACAAAACATAATCTTTACCAACTGAATCCTCATAAATAATCCCATATCTGACAAACACTATCAAAAGAGAACCCATAATGTTTAACAGCAAAAACCCCTTTTATTGTTTATACAACTAACCTCCATAAAATATAATGCCGAACACCCCTTCTATCTAACTCACATACCCGACAAATTATACCTCTCATCTAAAATAGAAATGCTATTTAGAGCTTAACCCCAATTACGACATCTCTCGTAAGAAAATAAAAAAAAAGAAAAAAGGAAAAAAAGATAATAACAACAATAATAAGTGAACTTTCCCCCATTACACCGCACATATACGAGAAAAAGAAACATATATAATTCAATATCATTCCCAAAACGGAATATGTACAGTTACGGAATTTGCTACCGCAACAATCCCATCGACCAGAAACGACCGGAAAAGAATCCCCTTACATGATACATTTCCATGGAATGCCTTAATCAACATCTACGAGAATAGTGCAAATCCTCAAGTAATCAATTCCAAAGGGAAAAATCCACAACCAGATTCATTACATCATCATTAGCAAAAAATACACCTGTGAACACCTCAGGTGCTTCGAACTGCAGCATAGTCAGAATCCCAACTTCAGAAACTCATGATTCTCAAAAATATTTTCTATACTGAAACCACATCAGCACATTTCACAAAATTATCTCCAGGATATGACTAAGGTGCTCAAAAATTCTCAAACACATAACTCTCCCAAACGATACTGCCCAATTATATAAAAAAATTATCACCTATTCGGGATAAAAAGCTACGGTAAACTCACAATTTCATAATTATATGCCACCAAAAAAATAACCCACTGGCGAACATAAAAAATGCAATATCTCCATAGAACTATAATGCAGTAATGCCACTCGCCTCCAATTAGCCACGAAACCAAAAAGAACTACAGAACCCCTTTCTTGGCTCGTAAAACCCCAGAAATTGAACTCCAAAAATCATAACCACTCACAAAAAAAAATTGTCCTTAAATCATAACTCCCCACGACATTACCCGAATTATATAAAACCCCAATGTCATCTATTTGGCTTGTGAAACCACAAAAATTCAGCCCCAAATATCATACACACAGGAATAATCACATGTTTATCCTCACGTTTCTCAGCTAAAACAAAACTTTTCCGTATTTCAACAACTTCCCACGTAAAATATTAACCCCGAAATCTTACGCCAAAACGCCGCAGATTTGTGCATAATAAGAAAAAAAACAGTAGAAGGAAATAAAAGAGAAAAAAAACGTAAAAGCATTCCGCCACCAAATTGCAAAAAACAGAGCAAGAAAAAAAATGCACTTGAGCAACAATATATTAATCACCACAACCAATTCTTTTCAATTTCGAGATATGTGTTAACCTTGACCGACCTGTTTTTTCCTCTAAGACTACAAATCTGTTTCCAACTTTCTCTTCAATGGCTTTTAAAGGACCTTCAAACTTCGGGCCTAATTTGTAATTTGGTTCATTTCTCACGTTAAGTTTTAAAAATACCTTGTCTCCGACATTGATCTTGGGATCAGATGTTTTACTATTACGCTTCTGTACCATATCTCTGGTTTTGGATTCGAGGTTACGGCTGAGAGAAGCATGTCTCTCTCTCGCTGTGGATACCAACGCCTCGATCGTATCCTCCCCATGATGAGGCATAGTTAGCAAATCAAATGTGCCTCGTGCTGGACAACCAAACAAAGCTTCAAATGGGGACATTTTAATGGAATCACTAACCTTAGTGTTAATACTATGTCTAACAACATTAACATATCTGTCCCAATTCTTATCATTACCACCTACAGTTTTCCTGAGAGCCTCGAGCACTTTCCTGTTTGCTCGTTCGCACAACCCATTAGCCTCGGGTCTGTATGAATAATTGTTACTTTCTGTATCCCCATGACTTCAGCTAAACATTCCAAGGTTTTGTTCACAAATTCTTTACCATTGTTGGTTAATAGAACTTCGGGTGAGCCATATCTGCAAATGATACCATTTGAAAAACGCTATGGCTACTTCTACAGCCATTTTATGCTTAAGTGGGAAAATTTCTACTATCCTTGTAAGTTCATCTATTATCACTAACAAGTACTTGTTTGCATACCTAGACTCACAAAAATTCCCCAGGATATCCAGATGTATTCTCTGAAAAGGTCTACTCGGTCTCGGAATAGGATACGATCCTAATTTGCATGAAGTTATCCTTGTAGGCTTACATGCGTTGCACACCGTACAATTCTTTACAAAATTTTCTACATCTTTCCCCATGTTTTTCCAAATGTATTTAGCACGAACCTCATCATACGTTTTTTCTATTCCCAAGTGTGGACTACCGAACCTGCAATGAACTATATCCAGAAAAAACCACTGAATTAGGACTTTCGGAATTACGATCTGTTGTCGATCTCCTTTACTTCACTGAGTTCTAACTTATATTTAATTTTCCTAACCAATAGATTACCTTCTAACTCCAAACCTGAAAAAGGCAACTTATAACGTTTCCTAACTAATTCCCCTCTAAGAAACGCTTTTGCATCTGCTAGAATCTCGTCTTCATCTTGCCTTTGCTCTATGAGAGGTATATCCCATTGTATAGCCTTGCTAGTGACTTGCGCGACTTGGAATCCTTCCGTATCGTGAAAACTCCTACTGAGAGCATCCGCATCTATGTTAAATTTGCCCTCTATATGTTTGAGCTTTGCATCAAAATCTCTGATAGTTAAAAACCATCGAGCTCTTTTAGGCGACAGATCGGGTTTATTAAAAGGATCTAATAATGGCTTGTGGTCTGTAAGAACTTCTACTTTATTCCCCATCAGTAACATTTTAAAATGAACTAAGCTCGACACTTGCGAAGGCTTCTTTATCTATGGTCGCCATGGATCTCTCGTTGCTGCCCTTTGTCCTGAACTTCCTGCTATAAAAAGCTATAGGATGGAATTTCTCATCAAACTTTTGCATAAGGCAGACACCTATACCTTCCTGGCTTGCATCAGTCACTAATGTAAAAGGTTCGCTAAAATCTGGGAACTTCAAAACAGGGGGATTCATTAGCGCATCCTTGAGCTTTTGAAAACTCTCCGCCTGGGGTTCCTTCCATTGAAATTAAACGTCTTCCCGTAATACATCAGTTAGGGGAGCTGCTATATTAGAGAACCCTTTCACAAACCTCCTGAAGAAACCAGCGATACCCAGGAATGACTTAATCTCTTTCTTTGATCTGGGGGTGCGAAAATTCGCTATTGCTTTGACTTTATCGTCATTTACTCTAACCCCTTCCTTAGATATGACGTGGCCTAGATATGTGATCTGCTTTTTCAAAACGAACACTTGGCTAGCTTAATTTTCAACCCCGCTAATCTAAGCCTCCTAAGTACTTCTGTAAACACTTCCAGGTGTTGCGCGATCGTGTCTGTTGCGACCAGGATGTCATCCATATACACAAAAACATTTTTGCCCAATAACCCGTGCAAAACTGTTCACCAACCTGGTAAAGGTCACCGGACTGCCCGATAAACCGAAAGGCATTCGCGTAAATTCATAGTATCCCTTGGTCACTGAAAAAGCGGCATATTCCTTGCTACTTTCACTAAGAGGGACCTACAAAAAACCCTGCGCCAAATCAATTGATCTATAAATATTACGTCCCCCAATTTCAACAAAAAGATCTGGTATGCACGCGACTGGGTAGAGGTCAGGGATCGTCTTTTCATTTAAATGTCTAAAATCGACGCATACACGGACAGAACCGTCTTTCTTAGGCACCGCTAACAAGGGAAAGTTGTAAGGAGACACGCTAGGTCTAATGATTCCTTCTTCTTCCCATCTATTAACCTCTTTCTCTACCTGTTCTCTGATTTTGAAAGGTATGCGTTATGCAGGAATATAAATAGGTTTTGAGTTGCTCTCCAAATTTACCTTATGTTCTAACACATTAGTCAACCCCAATTTATCACCTTGTAAGGCTACCGTATTCCCAAATTCTGCCAAGAGCTCGCTTATCGCTTCAATGTGTTCATTATAATCCGCATTAGCTAAATATTCTCTAAATATTCGTCTCCTTGATTGCATTTCTGCCTCCGAAAACTCAGGTTTCCCCTCTACGATAGCCACTGAACCACTATCACAACCCCAATCTTGGAAATCCAACATATATGTATTCTTCTGGTATATCCTAACTGTATCATTACAGTTTAGTAATTCTAACCAAGTAAACCCATCCTTGGATACACTGTTCACCGATGCCGTGCTAATAACCCCTCTAAGCTTCTCGCTATTTTCTCATTTCCTTCAATTTAACTTTTACCATAGTCTTCGTACCAGGTAGTAACATATATATTTGTGGTTAGTATCTCCCCTTTCCACCACCCCATACACATTACCACCCTCAGTATCATCCCCAGCATTGTTAGTATCAGAAATATTATAAATATTAGAATCTACATCACCATCCAAAGTATCATCACCACCATTGTTATCACCGTGAACTCTGATAGAGCCCCCGTAATCATTTCCCATATCAGCAACGTTGGTTTTAATATTACCTTTCTCCGTAACACTCGTATCACCGCCATTAATATCATCAAGCACATCTCCTTTTTCAATAACCTCCATGTCCTCCATTCTAATCACGTCCTCATAAGGCAGAAAAACACCAGGTGTCCCGACTGTTATCCCATTAACACCTGCATGGATCGAAATCTTGTGTCTTCTACAAGCAGGATGGCCCAGCAGAAGTCTGTTGCCCAACGCAATTCCTTTCATTACCAAAAATGGTTCTGTTAGTACTCTGTCACCGATAGTAAACTGTATTTGAACACATCCCAGGGTATTTAATCTATGGGCTTGCACATCACACACCGTCTCCGTTGAGGGTTGCAAAGGGTAATTCGAAAACATGGATTGATACAAATTATAGTCCATTAAATTTATAGACGCACCCGAGTCTATAAATATTGGGATATCCACATCCCCTACTGTTCCATACACTATAGGCCTGGGCTCTGGGGCGTCCCCCGCGAGACCACAATGGCACGTACCAATCACCTTTACCCCTTTTGATCGGGCTTCCAAAAATTTCGCCAATCCCTTTGCCCTCTGGTTTGACCTGCCTGGGAAGTTCTCACATTATAATTACCAGAACCTTGAGGTGTAGGCCTCGCATCTCTCCGTATCTGAGATGGACAAGATTGCCAATAATGATCGGTACTCTTACACATTCCACAATATTTAACCCTACACAATTTCTTTGGATGCCCTGGTTTATTGCAGTTGAAACCGCGAAACTGCTGTTGCTTATGATCGATCGATCTTTTGTTATATTCAACTTTTGCACACAGACGGGGAGGAGAAAATTCTGTGTCTCTTTGCACTCTATCCATCGGGCCTGTCCCATTAAAAATTGTACTATCTACAGTGGGACATTTAGACATATGTTTCTCAATTTGGGCATAAAGTAATTTTTCATCTGAAGTAGGTTCAATCTTTTCATCAAAGCTATTCACTGTCGCATCCGGTACATCGTGCAAGAGCAGGGAAAAATAGATCAGTTTATGAACGTTCTCAAGAGAGACATTACTCCCTGTAACCCATTTAGATGTTTTCAATTTTCCTACCCAAACCACCACTGCATCAAAAAGTTTTGAACTATGTTCTACGAGGCTGTTAGTGCCCTTCTGTAGTTTATAAAGACCCCAAAGGTCCCTCACCATATCTCCGTGTTCCTTTGAGCCATAAGCTTTTTTCAAAAATGCTTGCAAATCCATTCAGGTATGCCATTTTGTAAATTGGAAACTCCTGCAACGGTGGGAGAGATCTCCTCTATTGAAATCAAGCAAAGCTTTCGCCTCTCTAAATGCCTCTATATCATTTGTTATATTCTTTCTAGCTAAATAATTATTCATCCCTTCAATGAAAATTTCCACAGGTTATGATAGAACACCATCTACCATCCCTCTGAAAGGGCTCATGCCCGCACTCACGTTCGTTACGTGATGTAGTAGCGTTGTGGTACTCTCATTATCTGCCATCTTTCTCTCTTTCCGGAAGCTCTTTTGTTCTATAAGATTCCCCAATCTCAATAACATCAATGTATTTATATACACAAAACCCAATCCAGAAAAATTAATACCAATTTTCCCCCCAATAATGGATAACAAAAAGCAAACGCGCCCCGCGCCCAGTATATCATCCCACGAAAGCAACAACAAAAAAATAGGGAGGGGATAGAAAAAGAAAAAAAAGGTGCAGAACGCTTATTAAGCAATCCAACCCATCTCTCTCTCTCTCTCTCTCAGGGTGTGACTCGCAACAAAAACCCCCTCTCTCAACATTACCATGTCCGTCGAATTTCGAGAGACATCAAAACAAAAACGCCCCCTCGAGTAAATTCACCACAAAAAAATAAATAAAAGATAAAAAGGAGAAAATAGGAAAGAAAACTTGAAAATACACTCACATCTTCATATGACTGGAAACCGAATTCGTATATGCACCGCAAATATGTGTAGCCTGTTCACCACACTCGTGAAACACTTTAATATGTTGAAAATTAAACTTTTCCCATCACGTTTTAAAACACTGGTTTTCATGAATTACAAAATGGCCGACAGTGACTGAGCCAAAGAGATGCCCAATGCTCTCAATACCACACCCAACCCATTGAATCAGCAAAAAGAGCCCCGAGTTGCCTGTGACATGATTATAACCCCTTTTCCTACCAAATAATCTATGCCTAACTAGTCACCAGTCTCTTCGTTAGCGTATCTACAGCTTATAAGATATATAAAAAGCTTCTTAAACCGCCTGCCACCACTCTTACACCCTTTTATCAAAACTACACAAATTGGAAACCCTTACCTGTTGTCAGTGGTGCCCTCTGTCTGCAAACATGTCATTAGGCTATTAAGCTCTCATAAATACAAAAATATACTATTTATTACCCAAAGCAGATGAACATAAAATAGGACAAAATTATTAATAAGTCATAGTGATAAAAACCCAAGTCTGCCCCACAAAGAAAATTATTAAGTTATCATTCCATTCTCCTGGCTAAGTATTTACTCCCAGACCCAAAATGTCAATCGTTTCATTGTATTAGTCAGAATAGAGAATCCCGTCTCTAATATCAGGGAATATTGCCCATCTTTTAGATGGGGTTTTTCTCCCGACACCTGGCGTTTACCAAACCGACCTCTTTCTTCTCACAAAAGGAATGTGCCTCTCGCAGTGCCTTGGTCGATTAGACCTGCGACATCCATACAAACGAATATACATACTCGACACACCCCAAACTGCCTTGACGACAGTACGAACAGCCTCCAGATTAAAATGCTTACCAATCACATTCCTTCATTCAAGAAGACCGCTCAGTCTGTCTCCAAGCAAGACATGATATGTAATTCACTAACACATTACACACTTGTGATATATATATATATATATATATATATATATATATATATATATATATATATATATCCTTAAAGCCACGGTAGAACTGGATTACGAAAATATGGAAAAGATGTATATATATTATATATATATATATATATATATATATATATATATATATATATGTTATGTATGTATATGTATATATATATATATACGTATATCACTAGTCTTTTGATCCGGAAAGTTAACCAGCATTGAACTTGGTCATTTCTTGACTGGGTGACGTTCTTTGACTCTTTAAGAGGCTGTGGGTATACGGCTAGCAACCTCATTCCTAATAAGAAAAAAAAAAGAATTTCACTTATACCTTTTGTCCTTCTATCCAAGTAACGACCCTTGTAGACTGTATTCTTTATCTTATATATGTATATATATTTATATATATATATAAATATCAAATGTGTGGTATTTTTATAATTGGTGTGTGTGCGTATTTTTTCATGGAATTGCATGTACGTTTCGCTCAATTTGTGTTGTGTTTCGTGCGTACGAAATTTACGTCCATTTCCTTGGCAAATTATACTGTGGTATGATTTCTAAAAACCTATTAAGATAGCGTAATCACTCAGACGATAACACAGAGATCATTAACTGATAAAGCAAAGGGCGGTTAGAGTTGAGGTATCAGCATTTGTACATGCGTGAGGTTTTGCGAGAATTTCTATCATGTTGATGTTTGTACAATAGGTAAGAAATTGGTGTATTTAGAGCGTTTTTTTTTACTCAATAGCTTATCAGTGATGTAATGAACATGTGAAGCCATATGTAAATTATTATAATTATTATTTTTTTGTTGGATTGAAGATGAAAATTTGTACAAATTTTTACACGAGTTATAACAACAATATTTTTGTGGACCCTCTAGAACAAAGTGACATAAATTGTATGTCCTCTTCTATTCTTAAGATTTGTGGTCCCTTTAGAACAAATTTACCTAAATTGTATATTCTATTCTATTCTTAAGATTTGTGGGACCTTTAGAACAAATTTACCTATATTGTATATTCTACTCTATTCTTAAGATTTATGGGCCCTTTAGAGTAAATTTACTTAGATTGTATATTCTACTCTATTCTTAAGATTTGTGGGCCTTTTAGAAAAAATTTACGTAGATTATATATTCTATTCTATTCCTGAGATTTGTGGGCCCTTTAGAACAAATTTACCTAAATTTTATATTCTACTCTATTCTTAAGAGTTGCGGGCCCTTGAGAACAAATTTACCTAGATTGTATATTCTATTCTATTCTTAAAATGAGGCGTTAAAATCTGCATTTGCAACTGACTGAAGAAAATATTTCTCCAATCTTTGCCAGCGATTAAAACGAATCGGTCAAATTCCTAAAATCGAGTGTAGTGCGAAAATAAATTAACCGTTTAAGAAAATGCTCAGACGAATAAAGTGGACCGGATATAATGACGATCGTTTCCTCCTCCATTCATATCATCTGTTGTTCGAAAAAATGCGCGGCAATTAAAAGAAACAATTATGCTTAATTGAATCTATGACTCCCCAACCCACCCAAACCTCCCCACCCCCTCCCAGAAAAGCGGCCAGACCAACTGACCTAAATTTAATTCTGCTACACAGTGTTATCGCTACGCCGCGTGGAGCTGACAGCCAATATCGTATTAATTATCTCGCTCACCTTTTGTGCGATTCATTAGTTTTGGCCTTCAGGAATTTAGGGTGCGGGGGGGGGGGGGGGGAATGGATGAGGGAATGCCGGACGACGGACGGACAGGTAAGACAGACTGTTGTTTTAGACGCAGTATTATCTATACGCCTCTTATGAGCACCGTATTTTTTGGAAGCTTGAATGTCAAATCAGTGGCCCCTGTGGGCTTGTTCCATATGAGTAGGGAAATAATAATAATAGTAGCAGCTCCAGGACTCATGCAGAAGAGTCTGCTCCTAGAAACGGCGCACACAGTAAGAAAAGTGATGGACTCCTAAGGAGGCAGGATGCAACCCGGAACCCCACACTATAAATACCACCCAGTCGAATTGGAGGACTGTGATAGACAATAAATAAATAAATAAATAGTAAGATATATTACTACTACTACTACTACTACTTATAATAATAATAATAATAATAATAATAATAATATGCTTTCCTCAATCTTCATTATTTTCTTTGAGTTGCCTCACTAGATTTCGACTAGCAAAGAAATTACAGGTATCGAGGCTTTACTGAAATTCCTTTATTATTCCTTTAGTTTTTCTCCCTCCATTGTAATTCACGAAGAGAATATTAGAGAATATTTAGGAAATTTAAGTTTGCGATTAAGAACTGGAAATTCTTAGTAGTTGGAAAAAAAAACAAGTCTTCTTTCTAATTAAAAAGTAATGATCCCGTAGTTTTTTTTTTTTCATTATGTGTATTTTTATTCTTTACCGCAGGAAAATATTCTTTTTTTTTATGAAAAGAATAGCGGAAAGCGATATACATCCGTGAGCCTAATTTACCTTTCATTGTTAATGTCTTTTTAAAAGATTTTGCAAGCAACATTTTTTTGTTTAAATAAGGGGTTAAGCTACATTTTTTTTTTTTTTTTTTTTTTTGTTTTTTTTTTTTTTTGGAGCTCAGTCGAATTCGGAAAATTTTTTTTCCCTACGAAAATCCCCGCGGGGAACTTGACCGTATTTCGTCGTAAAAGAGTAAGGGATAGGTGGTGTTGTGTTTAGGTGTGTGTGTGTGTGTGTCGGGGGTTGGGGGTTGGGGGTGTGGGAGTCGGGGGAGGGGAAGCGGTGCATCTGTGAGCATGTTGTTCGGTCGGATATCTGGCATTTTAATTGGCCGTTCGCTGCCGGAATATTGCCACCATAAATCTGCTTAACAATTCCACAACAACCGGCGCTGATGGGACGGATTAAGTTCCTCCCACAACAAAGTGCTCCCCTGAGTGTCAAATTTCGTAAATACAGCGCCCACTAGATTTCGCCGCCCCGGTTCCAGCAGCCACAGAGAGGCGAGAGAGAGAGAGTGAGAGAGATAGAGAAACATAACGTATAAATCTATTGATAGTTGGAGGAAGAAAGAGAGAGAGAGAGAGAGAGAGAGAGAGCTTATGAGAATTTATTGATAGTTCTCTTGCGCGCATGTATTTACGTGAATAATGTTCAGTGGTTAGGACTATCGTCTCTGTAGCAAGAGGTCGCGAGTTCGATTCCAGTGGGAAACGAAACTTTTTTAAAGGCCGTACCATTAAACCTCCTTTTATCCCTGTTGATCTAAGCTGCGAATTTTTCCTTCGGTAGTTAGTCAACTGCGGTGGACTGTGGAATAAGAGGGGAACGGGCGAGAAGACACCAAGACATCCAGGGGGAACGTTTAAATATATATATATATTATTATATATTATATATATATATATATATAATATATATGTATATAAGCGAATATCACAGGAAAATGATAGTCAGAAATCCAAGCGCTTTCGTCTTTACTAAGACATTGTCAAGGAGCTCCTTGACAATGTCTTAGTATAGACGAAAGCGCTTGGATTTCTGACTATCATTTTCCTGTGGTATTCGCTTATTTAATGAAGTCTCGTGCAGCTACTGTGATTTTTTAGGCGCATATATATATATATATATATATATATATATATATATATATATATATATTAATTTGTTATATGTTACACGGATGAGCCCTTTTTTTTACTTCTTTTTCCTTAAAACAACTTATGTGGGGATTACTGGCACAATTATTGGCACAGTTTATTTTCATCCCTCAGCACACTATCTTTAGAAAGTAGTGATTGCTCTACCTGGTTGCAAATTGTCATTTTATCATATACCATAGCTAGGGGCACTAAACGAATAAGTAGATTAATTAATAAGTAGTTGAACCAATGCATTATCAAAGGAACGTAAACCCTGCTTCATAGATTGCCGACTTTTGTTGGTTTTATCTCTGGCCTTTTGGCAGCACTTGCTCTTGAGAGACCCTTCATGGGTAGAGATTGGTATAGTTAAGATGAAGTAACATTGTACCTCTGGCTTCGCTCGACGGACTCGACGGAGGACAATTGCATTCGACAACCGCTAGAATTGATCAAATAAACTAAACGATGTTGAGATTTGCTTTCACATAAATGTATAGACGTTTTAATGGACAGAGTGCGACGATTTTGTATCCAGTCTCTCAGAAAAGCTGTAGAAAAGAAGCTTTATGGTGTCTAGTGTCTACATCTGCCTGCATTGCAATAGTTGGTTGCTTTGTAGGGTACTGGGGAATAAAAGCCAAAAAGCTGATATTCTGTAGAAAATATACATCTTCATTCATTCCTTCATTTTGCATATTCTATCTCCATCTGATTGCTTTTTTTAACTCAAATATTGCATGCATAACAAACGAACGCCCATAAGCCTGTATCTCTTTGATGGGCGTTACACGACGCATCTACCAATATTACTTCCTCTCTGAGTTTTGGGAAATTGCATGCAGAGTCCTCCCCTTTGCAATCGACGGCGGGCTGCCTCCCTGTGATTATGTACGCATTCGTCCTTCTTTCAACTCCCCTGATAAAGATTCTCCAATTTCGGGAAAGAGGAGCCATGCATGCTTTCATTCGCTCGTCTGTTTTCTG
>NC_087213.1:59448045-59480545 GCF_015104395.2 Macrobrachium nipponense | reverse complement strand
CGAAGTTAATTGTTATTACATTGGTAAAATGCGAATGGATGGCTTGGCGGGTGATACCAGTGGCGTGGATGGTTTAGTTTTTTGCCTGCCACCTCGGTGGCCGCAAGTTAGATTCTCAGGCATTCCATTGAGGGGTCAGAGATGTGTATTTCTGGTGATAGAAATTCACTCTCGAGGAGGCTCGGAAGTCACGTAAAGCCGTTGGTCCCGTTGCTGAATAACTACTGTTTCCATGCAACGTTAAAACACCATACAAACAAACAAACAAACAACCCTGACGCTTTGGGGGCCAGAATCATACTTGGAACGAACCCTGTTTTTATATTTGCATTCTTAGGACATTCGTGATAAGCAAGAGGATACGTAAATGTCTTATTTTGGAACAGTCCCTATTTGTTTTTGTTCTTAATTAAGACAATCGTGATAAGCAAGAGGATACGTTAATGTTTTACTTAGGTACAGTTCCTATTTATTATTTTTATTCTTAGGACATTCGTGATAAGCAAGAGGTTACGGTAATGTCTTATTTTGAAACAGTCCCTATTTGTTTCTTATCTTAATTAAGACATTCGTGGTAAGCAAGGGGATACGTTAATGTTTTACTAAGGTACAGTTCTTATTTATTATTTTTGTTCTTAAGACATTCGTGATAAGCAAGAGGATACGACGTAAATGTGTAAATGTCTTATTTTGGAATAGTCTCTATTTATTTTTGTTCTTAATTAAGACATTCGTGATAAGCAAGAGGATACGTTACATTAATGTTTTACGTAGGTACAGTTCCTATTTATTATTTTTGGTCTTAGGACATGCCTTATAAGCAAGCGGATGCATTAAGAGTATTTGTTAATGTTTTACCTTTTCAATTACATTTACCAAACTAACTGACTGAACGACCAAATAGTGCGCGCGCAACTTGAGAACTGTGTCACTGTATTTGTTACCCGCCAGATGTCTCGCTCTGCTGATTGGTTGAAGGGTTTTGGGCTTAGCAGTTCAAGTCTTGGGTCACGAAAAGCATCAGGCAACGATGCAACATCTTCCTCTTGTCAGAAAGTGTGTATCTATTCCCGTGTAGATACACCTTCCTAATGAACACCATATTGAAAAAGAAACCCACGAAATTACTGTGTATAAGGTGTTCACTTATAGGCATTTATATTTTATTTTACTCAACACTCGAGTACTTTCAGGCCATATCTTGAAAAAGGGCCATAGATAGGGCCTGAAAGTACTCGAGTGTTGAGTATAATAAAATGTAAATACTTGTAAGTAAACACGTTATACACAGTAATTTTGTGGGTTTCTTTTTCAATCTTCAGAAGAAAACTGAAAGAAGTTTTTGTTTGGAACACTATAATATTCTTTGGAAGCTTGAATTTCAAGTCACTGGCCCCTTCATCCTTGCTCCATATGAATAGGGTTCATCTGAATAATAATAATAATAATAATAATGATAATAATAATAATAATAATAATAAAGTATCACTCACTGATGTCGCAATGCCATGGGAAACCAGAGTTGAAGAGAAAGAAAGGGAAAAAATGAATAAGTATCAAGACCTGAAAATAGAAATGAGAAGGGTATGGGATATGCCAGTGGAAATTGTACCCATAATCATAGGAACACTAGGCACGATCCTAAGATCCTTGAGAAGGAATCTGGAAAAACTAGAGGCTGAAGTAGCTCCAGGACTCATGCAGAAGAGTGTAATCCTAGAAACGGCGCACATAGTATGAAAAGTGAAGGACTCCTAAGGAGGCAGGATTCAACCCGGAACCCCACACTATGAATACCACCCAGTCGAATTGGGGGACTGTGATAGAAAAAATAATAACAATAATAATAAATTTTGGTCTCATTTATCGTGGTGCGGTTACATTTTGAAATGGTCAGAAAATATTCATGGGTAGGTTTTTGTTATGATTTTTACTCTTTCCTTCAATTACGTATGAGTTAAGCCCACTTCCCCAACTGCGTAAATGTACCTCATACTTGGGCAACCCATCAGACCCTCCCAAAAGAAGTTCCTTAAGGCTGATGAAGACCGTGCTGAAAGAGTGGCTCTTTGTTGACGCAATTATGGCCACTTAATAAATCCATTAGACCTTTTTCTCCCCATTCTGCCTCCTCTGCCTCCTCCTCCTCCTCCTCCTCATCCTTCTTCTGCTCGAATTCTTTTTGAGGACGAAGCCCTCAGAAGCCGCAAAACCCCCGGCCGAGAGAAAAGAAGGCCCTTGATCAAGGGGGGTAGGGGGTGAGGGGAGCGTTGGGGCGGGGTTTATGGCTCGAGTTTATTTGCTCTTTGGGATTAGAGACAAACTTGCCTCCGCGTCTTAAAAGGAACTCAATCAAAGTCTCTAGCTAAGAACCACCTGGGCAAACACACATACACTCCTCCTCCTCCTCCTTTTCTTCTTCTTCTTCTTCTTCTTCTTCTTCTTCTCACAAGACTCTCTTCCTTCTGTTACCTTAACAGGATGGTTCAGTTTTTGTATTAATTTTATTTTATCTCATTATTATTTTCTTCCGCCCACCTCCTTTATTTTCTTTCTTCTCTTCCTACGGATTCCTTTCGTTTGGCATCTGAAAAGGAAGCTGCCACTCTATTTTGTTTTTGTTCTTGCTTTCCCTTTGTCTTATCTTTTTATTCTCTTCACTTTTTATAGTTTTACTTTCTTCCCTCAAGTGTTTCTTATGCCATCTTAGAAGGATACAGCAACTTCCATACTCCAATTCTTTTACTTTTGGTCTAAGTTCTCTTCTCCCTTCATTTTTGTTATTTGTCTGGGCACCCAGGCGTACTCTCTCTCTCTCTCTCTCTCTCAGTATCCCTGTTGCTTAAAATCTTCGGTGGTCCTGAATCAAGCTTTTATTTTTCTTGAGCCATCCGGCGCTCCTGATTGGCTGTTGATAAGCCAATGACAGGACTGGAACTCTAAGTCTCTCGAGAGAGTTCACATAGGCAGGATGTATGTTCTACCTTTCCTAAGGGATACGTCTTTCAGGAGAGGTGGAACATGTATCCTACCTATGTGAACACTCTCGAGAGACTGAGAGTTTCCAGCCCTATGATTGGCTTATCAACAGCCAATCAGGAGCGTCGTAAGGGACTGCTGGCCTAGACGTCAAATGCACGGTTGTTGTGAATCTACTATAGCTGCGCAGAGGTAGTTCCTGGAGGATTGTAGGATTGGTCTGGAGGTATGTAAGGGCGGGGGCTCTGAGGAGGAGGAGGGGCTTAAAACCTTGTCCCAGCAGGATGTCATAACCTTCTGGAATATAGGTAGCTACTGTCATAGTACATATCTGAGAACGGTAAGTTTGGGTGACTCTCAACCAGACAGTAGGCAAGAACATTTTAAGATGGTTTAGGCTTTCGTTTGTGACGAATTGGTGCCTGTCAACCCAAGCTCCGTAAGGAATCTCATCCTCTCGAATGATGGATATCGGCGCACTAGTGTCATCGAAAGCTTGGACCTGATTGGCAGGATAGCGACCTCTGGGAGGTGTTCCCATGCACTTTGCACGAATCGCAGAAACTCTTGTTGACGAAATCGTGCTTGGGTCTGTTGTTCCGATTCCAATTTTAAATTTTTTTTGTATTATTATTTTATTTTCATTATTATTATTTTTATCCTTGTCATTTTTGTTTTTACGTGTATTATATTTATTCTTATTTTCATGTTTGATTTGTCCTAATAATTTATATAATTATTTTATTACCTTTTATTTTTTTATTTATATTACTATTATTTTTATTTTTATTTAATTTTAATTTTTAATGATATCATAGTTTTATGTTTATTATTATTATTTTATTGTCCTCATTATTATTTAAATTAAAAATATTATATATGTTTTTAGTGTTATTATTTTTAATGTTTATTTATTTATATGTTTCATTTTTATGTTTTACTATTATTTTTATTTTTCTGATTATTGTTATTTCATTATTTTTTCTTTTTAATTTAATTTTAAATATTTTTATTTGAATTTATTTTATTTTTTTTATTATTATTGTTATTATTTTTTGTTTTTATTATTTTTTCTTTTCGTTTATATTAATTTTTTAATTTTGTTATGTTTGTTATTCTATTGTTAGTTCTATTTTTATTAAGTTAATTATTGAGTATTTTATATTTATAAAACTATAACTATTATTTTCTTAATGTTTTTAATATTTTAATTTTTATTATTAATATTATTTTGTTATTTTTATTTAATTTTACAATTTTTTTGTTAATTTTTGATTTTATTTTCATTTAAATTTATTGACAAATTTTGACAATTTTATTATTATTTTTTTACTGAATGTGTTTTTTATTTTTTTATTTTTCATTTTACTTATTTATTTTTTATCTTTTATTATTAATAATAATTTTATTATTTTTATTTTTTTTATTTTATAATTTTTATATTTTTATTGTTTTTTTTATTTTTTTATTCTTCAGTTTTTATTATTTTATATATTTATATTTATCACAAATATTCAATCTTTATGTTTTTACTATGTGGCTAACCTTTTATTTTATTATTTTCATTTCTATTATTGTTATGTATATTTTTTACTTACATATTTATTATTATTATTTCATGATTTTTATCTTTATTCTTGAAGTAAACCATCTTTTAAACATTTTCAATTAAAAGTAAATAATTGCTGCCTAAGCTACAGTAATTTTATGTAGGTGTGTTTTCATAATTATGGTTATTTCATTGTTGCTTAAACTGGTTAGCAACGCACCGCAGGTAAGCCTGTCTAAAATAGGTAATTATGAAAGTCAATTTTGAGTTTATTCAAAGATGCCAGAAACTGTGGTTAAACATTCGTTGTATAACCCGTAGAGGTTTTGCAAGGGTAAAGTTAGTTTGGGTTCCGGGTTGCATCCTGCCTCCTTAGTAGTCCATCACATTTCTCACTGAGTGCTTTTTCTAGGAGCACACTCTTCGGCATGAGTCATGGAGCTACTTCGGCATGTAGTTTTTCTAGGTTCCTTTTCAGGGATCTTGGGATCGTGCCCAGTGTTCCTATGATTTTGGGTACAATTTCCACTAGCATATCCTATATCCTTCCTATTTCTATTTTCAGGTCTTGATACTTATCAATATTTTCTCTTTGTTTCTCTTTTACTCTGGTGTCCCATGGTATTGCGACAACAATGAGTGATACTTTCTTAATTTTGTCAATCAACGTCACCTCTGGTGTATTGGCACCCTTTGTGTTCTGATACCACAGTCCCAGAGGATATTTGCTTGATCGTTTTCTATGACTAATCTCCTCTTTTATACTATTCTCGTCATCTGTCAGTTGTCAAAGAGGGAAGTCGGTCTTTTTAACTGTGTTGACATTTAAACATAGCTAAATTATGGTGTCTTGTGCCACACAAATCAGGAAAACAAGGAAATTTTTAGCATTTCATTGCTTTTCAAGAAATATTTCGGCATATGACGTCATATATGTATCGTGACGTATTCATTCGTCTAGCAAATTTCAATTACAACTAGAATTAAACAGAGATTTCTTTAAAGAATCACAATTACAGTTACCTTAAGAATGTGTAATAAATAACATTTCAATTAAATTACAATTACACCAAGCCTCTTGTCAATGCATAGTCCTGGTGTAAAGGGGGCGTGGCCTAGGCAGGCAAGAGATGCCGACTAGTCAGTTTCCATGGCATCAGATGTTTTTCTCATCTATCGTTCTTTGGACATAACTGTTCATAGGCCCTGGTCTCGTGCCGCAGTTAGCATTCCTTATGTTTGGTTCTTTAGTTCTCACGTCTGTAGCCATTGCCATGTTTCATCGCTGGCCAGTTCTTTAGTCTGTCTCATGTACTGTCTGTGCATTGGTTTGTTCTGCCATTCCTCTGTTCTGCTTGTCGTTCTCCTGTCTGTATATTTCTGAGTCTTCGTCTGCTTTTATCAGTCGTTTGCCCCAGTGCTCTGCTCTCGATGTTGGCATTGTCCTCTATGCTTAGTAGCCCTCTCCCTCCTTTGTTTCGTGTTATGTAGAGTCTGTCTATATTTGCTCTTGGGTGTAATGCTTCGTGTATTGTCATGTTTTTCCCAGTTTTCTGGTCTATTCTGCGGAGGTCAGCCTTCGTCCACTCCAATTCTCCTGAGCTGTATCTAATTACTGGTACTGCCCCTTGTTTATGACTTTCATCATATATCCAGTGTTGAGTTTTGACTTGAGTATCGCCTTAAGTCTTTCCATAGATTGTTTCCTGATCGTGTCCTTCATCTCTTGTCACTTTGGTTTTTTGTGTGTTAATTCTGTTCCAATGGCCGTTATTCTTATTATGTTGGGGAGTTCCATTCTGAGTTTGCTGAGGAGGATCCGCTTTAGAGTGGTACTGTGGCGTGCCTTGTTTATGCAACGCCACATGCACAATATTTTTTTTTATTTACCCTTATATATATATATATTTATATATATATATGAATATTTATATATCTATTTTTTTAGATTATTTATTTATATTTATTTATCTATTTTTAGAATATTTATTTATTTATTTTTATTTATATTTATTCATATTCATTTATTTAATTTATTATTAAATATCATTAATATCATTTTACTAGTTTTATGTATATTAATATATTTTTATATTTTTTCTTTTTATTATTTTTCATTATTTCATTTTTGCATTTATAACTATTAATTTCAATTTATTTTTATATCTATTATTTTATTCATACTACTTTTCTATTATTTTTATTTTTATTTTTTAATGTTAATTTACATTGATATTATTTCATTATTTTTACCTTTATTCCAGAAGTAAACCATCTTATAAATATGTTAAATTAAAAGAAATATCTGCCTCAGCTGCATTAATATTATGTAGGTATAATTTCATAATTATGATTTTCTCATTGTTGCTTAAACTCCTGAACAATGCACCGAAGGTTGGCTTGTCTAAAATAGGTAACTATGAAAGTCAATTTTAATTTTATTCAAAGATGCCAGAGGCTGTATTTAAACTTCGTTGTATAACCCGTAGAGTCTTTTTTGGGGCCAATTTTTATTCCAAGTCTGGATTCTGACTATTCCTTGGCACTACTTAAACAGGCTACTAGAGTGCCTATGGAGATCATTTTCACACGCAGGGTCAAGATCAGTGTAAATATTTATATATCAGTCTTTACAAATATACTACTATGGTAAAAAAAGTAAAAAAAAAAAAGTCATTCTCTCTCTCTCTCTCTCTCTCTCTCTCTCTCTCTCTCTCTCTCTCTCTCCTGAACATTTCAATCTTTTCCCTTCTACTCTGGTGTCACTTAGTATTGCGACATCAATGAGAGATACTTCTTAATATTGTCAATCAACGTCACGTCTGGCCTATTGGCGGCACATATCACCTTTTGTGTATTGATACCACAGTCCCCGAGGATATTTGCTTGATCGTTTTCTATCACTAAGCTCCTCCCCATTTAATCTCTGTTCGTCACATTTCAGTTCTCAAAGGAAGGCGGTCTTTTTAACTAAATTGGCATTTTAACAGCTAAAGTATGGTGTCTGGTGCCACATAAATCAGGAAAACACAAGGAAATCTTTGGATTTCTATTGATTTCCAAGAAATATTACGGTATGTGACGTCATATCTGTAGTATGACGTCATCATCCGTTTAGCAAATATCAATTACAACTTGAATTAATATTATGCAGAGATTTCTTTGAAGAATTACAATTACAGTTACCTTAAGAGTGTGTGATGAATAACATTTCAATTAAATCACAATTACTGCAAGCCTGCCTTCATCGCACAGCCGCCCAGGTGTAAAGGGGGCGTGGCCTAGGCAGACAAGAGATGACGACAAACCGATTTTCTTAGCCCACCTTTTGTATGACCAGCATGCGCATGTGTAACAGACTCTCTTGCCACGCCCAAGAGGAGGCTATAAAGAACCACGCCCGCACCAAACATCAGGAGACTTCATGTACAAATGTTCAGCAAAGTACACAAAGAGGGTGCTTGGTTATTGAGTGGGGATGATGCTACCCACCTCTCTCTGTAGATACCTTGGTTCCTGGAGGACTGTAGGATTGGTCTAGAGGTATGTAAGGAACTACGGGGGCCCTGGGACTGTGAAATTGTAGTAGGAGGAGGCTTAAAATCTTGGAGAGGTCGGGTGACTCTCAACCAGACTGTAGGCAAGAACATGTTAACGTGGTAGAGGCTTTTCTTTGTGACGAATTGGTGCCTGTCAACCCTAGCTCCATAAGGAATCTTTTCCTCTCGTATGATGGATATTTGCGCACCAGCGTCATCGAAAGCTCGGACCTAATGGGCAGGATAGCGACCTCTGGGAGGTGTAACAAATATAGGGCCCTGCGCTGGAGGGCCAACTAAAAGTGAAGGATTGTCCGTCCCTGTCATTGCAGTGGCAGTAACCGCAGCTACTTTATTGGGGCATCTCGACCTGGAAGCTGTGTGCCTATGCACTTTGCACAAGTCGTAGAAAGTCTAGCTGGAGTCGTGCTTGGGTCAATTTTCTGTAGTACTTCTGTCATGTGAATCATGGCTACTACGAAGAGTAGTGGGGACAGTGAGTCGCCCTGGAAGATCCCTCTCCTGATGTTAACCTCCTAGTCTTATCCCAGAGCTTGTAAATACTGTATTCCAGTTGCCCATTGTATTTTTGAGGAAGCTGATGGTGTTATCCTTTTCCCCATATATGTTCAAGGATTCTATTAGACATGTGTGTTGGTATCATGTCGAAGGCTTTCTTGTAGAGGATCCGTGCCATGCTTAGGTTGGTTTTCCTTCTCTTACATTTCTTCATTACCATTTTGCCTATCAGGAGCTGGTCTTTTGTGCCCCAAAACTTTCTTCTGCGGGTTTTCTGCTGGTGGGGGATGGTGTTTATATCTTCTAGGTAGTTGTACCGCCTTTCACCGATGATACCTCTTAGTACCTTCCACATTATTATTATTATTATTATCACTACTTTTTTTGGTCTATCACAGTCCTCCAATTCGATTGGGGGTTTTATAGCGTGGGGTTCCATGTTGCATCCTGCCTCCTTAGGAGTCCATCACTTTTCCTACTATGTGCGCCGTTTCTAGGATCACACTCTTCTGCATGAGTCTTGGAGCTACTTCAGCCTTTAGTTTTTCCAGATTCCTTTTCAGGGGTCTTGGGATCGTGCCCAGTGTTCCTATGATTATGGGTACAATATCCACTGGCATATCCCATGTCCTTATTTCTATTTTCAGGTCTTGATACTTATCCATTTTTATCTTTCTTTCTCTTCAACTCTGGTGTCCCATGGTATTGCGACATCAATGAATGATACCTTCTTCTTGATTTTGTCAATCACCGTCAAGTCTGGTCTATTTGCACGTATCACCCTATCTGTTCTGATACCATAGTCCTAGAGGAACTTTGCCTTATCGTTTTTTATCACTCCTTTAGGTTGGTGCTCGTACCACTTATTACTGAAAGGTAGCTGGTGTTTCTTGTCCAGGCTCCAATGGAAGGATTTTGCCACTGAATCATGCCTATTTTTGTACTGGTTCTGTGCAAGTGCCGGGTATTCGCTTGCTATGTGGTTTATGGTTTCATTTTTCGTATTGTACTTCCTACATATGGGAGAGATGTTATTTCTATCCATCGTTCTTTGAACATATCTGGTTCTTAGTGCCTGATCTTGTGCTGCTGTTATCCTTCCTTCAGTTTCCTTCTTGAGCTCTCCTCTCTGTAGCCATTGCCATGTGCCATCGCTGGCTAGTTCTTTAGTCTGTCTCATGTATTGTCCATGCATTGGTTTGTTGTGCCATTCCTCTGTTCTGTCTGTCATTCTTCTGTCTCTGTATATTTCTAGGTCTTCGTCTACTTTTATCAGTCCTTCTTCCCATGTACCCTTGAGCCACTCGTCTTCACTGGTTTTCAGATATTGCCCCAGTGCTCTGTTCTCGATGTTGACGCAGTCGTCTATGCTTAGTAGTCCTCTCCCTCCTTCCTTTAGTGTTATGTATAGTCTGTCCGTATTTGCTCTTGGGTGTAGTGCTTTGTGTATTGTCATATATTTCCTGGTTTTCTGGTCTATGCTGCGGAGTTCTGCCTTCGTTCCTTCCATTATTCCTGCGCTGTATCTGATTACTGGTACAGCCCAGTATCATATTTCCGGTGTTGAGTTTTGACTTGAGTATCGCCTTGAGTCTCTGCATATATTCTTTCCTTATCGTGTCCTTAATCTCGTGGTGTTTTGTATCCCTTCCTTCCATTATTCCCAGGTATTTGTATCCCGTCTCATCTATGTGTTTGATGTTGGTCCCATCTGATAGTTTTATCCCATTAGTCCTTGTTACTTTGCCCTTTTGTATGTTGACTAAGTCACATTTTTCTATTACAAACTCCATCCTGATATCCTTAGACACAGTCCTTACAGTCTGGATTATGATGTCTATATCCTCGATGCTCTTACCATACAGCTTGATGTCGTCCATGAACATCAGATGGTTAATTCTGTTGCCTCTTTTCTTGAGTTGGTACCCAGCATTCATCTTCTGCAGTACTTTTGTCATGGGAATCATGGCTGCTACGAAGAGTAGTGGGGATATTAACCTCTGCTAGTCTTATTCCAGAGCTTGTACGTATTGTATTCCAGTTGCGCATTGTATTTTTGAGGAAGCTGATGGTGTTTTCCTCTGCCCCATATATTTTCAGGCATTCTATTAGCCGTGTGTGGCATCATGTCGAAGGCTTTCTTATGGTCAATTCATGCCATGCTTAGGTTGGTTTTCCTTTTCTTACTTTTCTTCATTACCATTTTATCAATCAGGAGCTGGACTTTTGTGCCCCTACACTTCCTTCTGCAGCCTTTCTGTTGGTGGGGGATGGTTTTTGTATCCTCTAGGTAGTTGTAAAGCCTTTCACTGATGATACCTGTTATTAATTTCCACATTATTGGTAGGCAGGTGATAGACCTGTAGTTACTGGCCATATTTCCTCCCTTGTTTTCTTGCTTCTTAGCCTTTTTTTTGCTATCTCTTCCAGTTTACTCAAGTCAGATCTCATCACCATGATTTGCTTTTCCAGGCGCCTTTTCCAAGGCGGTTGCTATTTTGGTTTCTGTTGGGTTGGTTGTGCTGGTGGTGTTGGTGTTCGTATCTCCATCAGTTCTGCTACTAATCTTGCTTTTGCATATGCCAAGTTATTTGTTTCTGTGATGCTGGTGGTGTGTATTATTCTCATTATTTCATTGACCTCACTTGTTTTTTCCCTTAATTTCTTGGTGTTGTAGGCTTTCAAGGAGGGGATCTTTGTTCTCTCTGTATCTGGCTCCATCCATTGCCTGATCGTTTCTACCCATTCTGTCCTCTCTGTTACTTCGTCGGTGTTTCTTCGTGTGTCGTTGTTTGATACAAATATAAGGGGGATTCACAGATTATTTTTTTATTGTGTTGGAGAAATTACTTTGAAATGCCGATGATTGGTGTCGTCTTCTGTGGCATCGTCTTCTTGTAATTCGTTGCCGTGTGTCATTTCCCTTTCCAGTTCTTCTCTTTCTGTTGGGGAGAGCCAGTTCCCTTTCTTATGTTCCTTACTTGGTCTGCCAGCCTCTGCTCCGTTCGAGGGGTGTTATTCCTCTCATTCCAGATGTTGACCAACCTTCTTCTCTATTCTAGCATCTCCATATTTTCTTATTTTCTTCTCTTGTCCATTTCTTCCTCTGGTTTGCTTCTGTAGCTCCAGTCTCTGGTTGTTGGTTACTGTCATTGTGGTGGTCAGTTGCTGGATGACGACCTTCAAGTACCTGACCGTCTTCCCCTTCAATTGGGCTGAATACCTGGCTGCCGGACGAAGCTCCTCTGTTGCCAGAGGTTCCATTTACATCGTTGCCGTTTAATTCTTCATTTCATTCCATCATTACTGAGTGTTGCTATATAATCCATAGCCTTCCAGGTTTGACTACTGAAAGATGACGAGCATGTTATGAATGGGGAAGAGCTTAGTGACGTCGATCATACCTAGCCATTCAGGACAAAGAAGTTTTCAATAACGGCTTGTTTTTTTATTGTCAGTATCAGTATCAGGAGTGCAAAAAAAGAATCTAAAGTTTCCTTTATGCCTGAGAAGCTAATTTGATTATAGCGAAACATACAAAACAAACAGGTAAAAATTATATTTTGGTTTGTGTTACCACAGCGCTCAATGGGGACGACGCTACCTCTCTGTCTCTTTCTAGATACCTTGGTTTTCTTCCTTTTTCCTCACTTTCTTCAGATATCCTTCCTTTCACTAAACGTTTTATTTTCGTACCCAGAATTTTCTATTCCATTGTTCCCGTTTCTCGTTTTTCACTATTCTACTAAAACCGTTTTCCTCTTCCCAGTTCTTCTTTTTCTGTGTCGTCTTGTTTAACTTTCTTTTTAACGAAGTTCCTCACTCTTTCTATGAAATTCCTTTTGCTGTTCAGAAGGCTTTTCCTTATTTATTCTTACAGAGTTGTTACTCAGTTCTCTTTTCTCTCGGTCGTATTGCATATTTTCATAAGCTGGAGAATGTAGCTTTTCAAGTTATAATGAGAACTTTAACAATATTTGTGGACAGATGCAGAAAGAAGGGAACTGAATTATTCTCGTGGAATGACGAGTGAACAAGACGTTTCCAACAGCAAGTAAATTTCCTTTTTACCATCGGCGTTTTCATACAAGGATATAGTTTTTTATATATTTGCAGTCATATATTGTTTTTTTTCTTTTTATGAGTATGTTCTGTCAGTATGGAAATTGTTCCTATTTCTTTCATTTGTTTTACAGGGCTATTTATTTGCCTTTTTTCCTGCGTGAATAATTATTAGTATTCTTTTAAAATGTAAAATCAGAGCATATCCTTCTCGAGTGAGTCCAATTTTGATTTTTATAAAAATAAAATTGTTTTTTGCAAATAATGCTAAAATTATAGCATATCCTACTCGAGCGAGTCCAATTTTGATTTTTATAAAAATAAAAATGTTTTCTGCAAATAATGCTAAAATTATAGCATATCCTTCTCGAGCGAGTCCAATTTTGATTTTTATAAAATTAAAAATATTTTCCTGCAAATATTATCATCCTATTTCCCTCTTACGGGTCTTATGTATCGCATACTAAGTAAACCTCTTTAGCACAGTTGGGTCTTGTAGAAATTGGCTACAATCATCCTCGGGAGCTGACTCAGTTTATGATGCAGTAAAATATAACTAATCATAATGGCAGTGAGTAAAACTCACTTATGTTTTCATTAAGTGCAAAGCGCCCCAGCCATTTCATTGCAAGCCGGTAATGAGCAAAATTAAAAGGTACCAATATTGCCGATACACATTTCATTGACGATATTAACGACGATGGGCAAACATGGCGCTTTTTGCGGTTAAAGTTACAAGACTGCAACACTTCACGGGGAAGTAGACTGCAACAGTTCGCGTTTAAATTGAGGGATACAAATCGTCGACAAGAACAGTTTATGAAGAATGGTATTTATTAACTCACAGTCACGAGTTGAATGAGTTGACACGATAACGATAATGGAGTCGGATGTAATTAATGAAAATAGCCTCAAAGCGCATTTATCAGGTACGGCATAATTCATTCATTGGAACAGCAATTATCGAGAGCCATGATGGATATCTATTTTACAAATAAATTTTACGGTTAGAGAAATGACTTAGATAGGTATTTATAGTGTTCCTGAATTTATTCCCAATAAATGGAAATCAAAACATTATATTGTTATGGACTAACATTGAATTACATAATATTCCCAGTTAATGAAATTCAAAACATTATATTTTCATGGACTAACATTGAATTACATATTCCCAATAAATGAAATTCAAAACATTATATTTTCATGGACTAACATTGAATTACATAGTATTCCCAATAAATAGAACTCAAAACATTAAATTGTTATGGATTAACATTGAATTTACATAACAAACCGAATCAAATTAGAGAGACATTTCCTGGAGGTGAAATAAAGTATTAATTACTATGCGAAAGCGAGCCCCCATTCTTATTTCATTGAGTGGGAAGTTTAATTTTTTCGCGGAGAGTAAAATGTCAACATTTCAGCGGGGTTCCAAAATAAGATCCTGCTTTCAAGGGATTTAGTGTAATTGTTTTGTTCGGGAAATGAGAAGCGAAATCGGTAGGGATAGGATACTTTCGCTTGTCACGTTGCTGTGTATCTGTTCCTGGAATCTCTCTCTCTCTCTCTCTGTTCCAGGAATAGACAGTAGAATCGATGATTAGATGACGATTGAGGTCCACAATATATAATTCTCTCTCTCTCTCTCTCTCTCTCTCTCTCTCTCTCTCTCTCTCTCTCTCTCTCTCTCTCTCTCTCTCTCTCTCAGTTAACCAGAACAATTATGACATGGAACTAGTCTTCCAAATGTAAACTGGTATTCAGCGAATAGCACTTAGAGTAGGGGTTTAAAAATAGGATGTTTTGGGAAAGGAGGCCCTTCAGTATCTTTGCTCAAGGAGATCCTTTAGCATCTTTGCTCAAAAACGTTGCAACTCAGATACTTGTGAAAGTAGAATTCTTGTTTTGCAGAAATTCCTTACTAGTGTTTAGAACTACTGTGAAAGTTGTAATTAGGTTTTCCCTGTGAAAGCTGTTTATGTGTAATCAAATACTAGTACATGGAATGAGCAGTGAATACTTTGTTCTAGGATTTCATACTAGTTTATTAGTGACAATCTTCTTTTTTATAAAAGTAAAAAAAAAAGTTCTGTACACTAAAATAGTGATAGAGAATCATAGAAGGCAAGAGCTTTGTTAATGATGAGTTCAGTTCCCATAATTACAAAATAAATATCACATTCAGTTGTTTCTGGCCTGTTCCTTATTAAGGAATTTCTCATTAATTCATTTGATACTATAAAAAAATATCTAATAACGGCCCTAATTACGGACTGTCCCTTATCGTTGAGGAATGATTCCATGAATTCATTTATTCCCCAAGAAAACGATACTGGTAACAAATTAAAACAAGTAAAAAATGCGTCGACGTTTCTTCGGCGCATTCTAGTTTTCTCGGTGGTCTCGGTGTAACTCCTGGTGGTGGCGTGTCCTATATCATTGCCAGACGCACGATTAGGGGTAAATTTAACCTTGAATAAAGTGAAGACTACTGAAGCCAGCGGGCTGCAATTTGGTATGTTTGATGATTGGAGGGTCGATGATCAACATGCAAATTTACAACCCTCTAGCCTCAGTAGTTTTTAAGATCTGAGGGCGGACAGACAAAGCCATCTCAATAGCTTTCTTTTACAGAAAACTAAAAGTATCTAATGAGGGTTTTGTTTAGGGAATATCTCTTATCAAGAACTGTTTATCAATGCGTCTAATACAGGAGAAAACCATAATATTGACGAATAAAAAAAAAGAACCTAATAAAATGGACCGATTCCTGTTGCTACTGCCATTGTGGTAATGTAACATCTATTCGCGGTTATTGGATGCAAATTATACAAATGACCGTGCTGATAGTGCATAATGGCGAGTGGCTGTTCCGCAGCTGATGGCGATGATCGCGATTATGATGTTTGGACTTGGTCTTGGCTGATGGAGTGGCTCAAATGAGAGAGAGAGAGAGAGAGAGAGAGAGAGAGACGTTGTTTCACAGTGGCAAATCATGATGGGGAATGGTATGCGTCGGATAATCTGTATTGAATGTTTTCCTTTATTTATCAAAGGTTTTTAGTTTATGAGGTAAAAGAGCAGTAATATGTGTGTGTGTGTATATATATATATATATATATATATATATATATATCTATATATATATATGTATATAATATATATATATATATTCTTCTTTTACCCTATAAGCTAAAAAATAGCAATACATATACGTTTATATATTTAATATAAAAAAATGGATATACTGTATATATTTATATGCAGTATATCCATTTTGTATATCTTTTTAATATGTAGACGTATACATATTGCTATTTTTAGTCACTCTTTTATGAAGTGTAAATATTATTTTTACATTCATGTTTCATCCACCACACCAACGTTCCGAGTATCTCATTTAATTTCCCTGTGTATTTATGAATGTCATTCCGTGAAAACATACCAAAGTATTTGTACAAACATTTATTAAAGGCGCAACAGCAATCAGTGACCAATCAACAAAACCTATAAAAGTCGATTCACATCAACCTTGCATCTGATGTCTAGCCCAGTCCCTTACGACGCTCCTGATTGGCTGTTGGTAAGCCAATCACAGGGCTGGAAACTCTCAGTTCCTCTTGAGATAGTTCACATAGGCAGGACGTATGTTCCACCTCTCCTGTGGGATACGCCTTTCAAAAATATCCTTCAGGAGAGGTGGAACATACATCCTGCCTATGTGAACTCTCTCTCTCTCTCGAGAGAGAGTTTCCGGCTCTGTGATTGGCTTATCAGCAGCCAATCAGGAGCGTCGTAAGGGACAAGCCTAGACATCAGATGCACGGATGATGTGTATTTACTATAGAAGTAGTTGTCCTTTGTGTTTGTTCGATGTCTTCTGCCTCGCCATAATAAGCTAAAATAAAAATTGAATGATGAGTTTTATTGCGATCAGTAAGGGTCGAGTGTTTTGACGTTCAGTCGTTTCTGATCCCGTAATTTACATTTGTCGGGACGAGAAATATTTATTTACACTGGAAAAATATTGCGCAGCTTTATAAAATTAAAGGGGGCAGTTTTGTCAACTATCAGAACTTCGTGATAAAGCCGTGTGTGGTAAAAATATCCAGTTCACGAGATTCTCATATTTTATGAAATTCGGTAGTAAGTTTTGAGGTACCATTTTTCTACGTTGATAATTCAGGCACTTAGAATTATGAGAGTTTTCCCTGTGGTTGAGTGTGACTACAAAATATATATAAAAGATGCTCAAAGTAGCATGAGTCTTAAAATGGAAAAACAATTCCACAGTCATGTAAATGTAGAAATATATATGAAAAGGAAGCCAAACAAATATACAATGAGACTGATTCCTTACCTACATGTGAGTGACGTGTCAATTGAAATAAATATGAATACTTTTTGGTTCGAAACAAAACCACATATATGTATCTTCACGAATATATTTAAAAAATAAAGCAACACAGGTTCATAACTGCGGACTTGTTTTTCACAAAAATATTGATATTTATTACTTCACTTGGTCCGTCACTCAGTCACTCTTATTTCGGCTATGAATCAGAAGAAGGTCAAAGAGGAATGAGGAAAGTCTGACGAATTAGGAAAGACTGAGGAATGCGGGAATGCAGGTAGGAATGGGGAAAGCCAGCGGAATGAGGAAATGTAGACACGAATGAGGAAAGAATAAGGAATGAAGAAATGCAGTAAGGAATGGGGAAAGAAAGAGTAATGAGGAAATGCAGGCACGGATGAGGAAAGACTGAGGAATGTGGAAATACAGGCAGGAACGAGGGAAGACTGAGGAATGGGGAAATAAATGAGGAAATGCAGGCAGGAATGGGGAAAGACAGAAGAATATGGAAATGCAGGCAGGAATGAGGAAAAGACTGAGGAATGTGGAAGATACCGGCTAGGAACGGAGGGAAGACTGAGAATGGGGAAATATGCTGAAATTGCGGCGAGGAATGGGGAAAGACAGAAGAATATGGAAATGCAGGCAGGAATGAGGAAAGACTGAGGTGGAATGCAGGAAAGAATTGAGGAATGAAAAGCGGGAATGTAGGCAGGAAGGAAAGGAAAGACTGAGGAATGAGGAAAGGCAGGCAAGAATGAGAAAAGACAGGAATGAGGAAAGACTGAGGAATGATGAAATACAGGCAGGAATGAGGAAAGACTGAGAATGAGGAATTGCAGGCAGGCAATGGAAGGAGGAAAAGACTGAGGAATGAGGAAAAGCAGGCAGGAATTTGAAGGAGAGAGATGAGGAATGGAGGAAATGCAGCAGGAATGAGGCGGGAGACTGAGGGAATGAATGGAGGTAAATGCAGGCAGGAATGAGAAAGACTGAGGAATGAGGAAATGCAGGCAGGAATGAGGAGAGACTGAGGAATGAGGAAATGCAGGCAGGAATGAGGAGAGACTGAGGAATGAGGAAATGCAGGCAGGAATGAGGGAGACTGGGAAGAGGAAATGGGAATAGACTGAGGGAATGAGGAAATGCAGGAAATGCAGGGGAATGAGGAGGAGACTGAGGAATGGAGGAAATGCAGGCAGGAATGAGGAGAGACTGAGAATGAGAATTGCCAGGCAGGTAAAGGTATATGAGGAGAGACTGAGGAAATGAGGAAAAATGCAGGCAAAAGAATGAGGAAAGAGAGGAATGAGGAATGCAGGCAGGGAATGAGGAATAAAGACTGGAGGAATGAGGAAATGCAGGCAGGAATGGAGGAAAAGACTGAGGAATGAGGAAATGCAGGCCGGAATGAGGAGAGAAGGAGGAAGAGGAAATGCAGGCTTAGGAATGAGGAAATACAGACTTGAGGAATGAGGAAATGGCAGGCAGGAATGAGGAAAGACTTGAGGAATGAGGAAAATGCAGGCAGGAACCTGAGGAATGAGGACTGAGGAATGAGGAAATGCAGGCAGGAATGAGGAAGAACTGAGGAATGAGGATGCAGGCAGGAAGGAAGGAAGACTGAGGAATGAGGAAATGCATGAGACTGAGGAAGCTGGAGGAAATGAGGAAAGACTTAGGAATGAGGAAAAGCAGGCAGGAATGAGGAGAGACAGGAATGAGGAAAGGAATGAAGGAATGAGGGAGAGCAGGCGGAAAGAGGAGAGGACGGGGATGAGGAAATGCAGGCAGGTGAGGAGGAAATGCAGGCAGGAATGAGGAAAGACTTAGGAATGAGGAAATGCAGGCAGGAATGGAGGAAAGACCTTAGGAATAAGGAAATACAGGCGGAATGAGGAAAATGCAGCAGGAATGAGGAAAAAGACTTAGGAAATTGAGGAAAAGCAGGCAGGAATGAGGAGACTGAGGAATGAGGAAAGACTTAATGAATGAGGAGAGCAGGCAGGAAGAGGAGAGACTGAGGATTAGGAAAGCAGGCAGGAATGAGGAAGAGGAACTGAGGAATGGAGGAAATGCAGGCATGGAATGAGGAAATGCAGGATGAATGAGGAAAGGACTGGGGAATGAGGAAATGCAGGAAGGAATGAGGAAAGACGGAGGAATTGAGGAAAGGAATGGAGGAATGAGGAAATACAGGCAGGAATGAGGATGGCAGGCAGGAATAGGAAAGATTAGGAATGAGGAAAGCAGGCAGGAAGAGGAGAGAATGGGAAGGAATGAAAGAAAGCTTGAAGAATGAAGAGATGCAGGCACGAATGAGAGGAGACAGGAATGAGGAAATGCGGCCGGAATGAAGATTCGGCAGGAATGAGGAGAGACTGAGGAATGAGGAAATGCAGGCAGGAATGAGGAGAGACTGAGGAATGAGGAAATACAGGCAGGAATGAGGAAATGCAGGCAGGAAGAGGAAAGACTTTAGGAAATGAAAAAGGAAAAGGCAGAATGAGGAGAGACTGAGGAATGAGGAAAGACTGAAGAATGAGGGAGATGCAGGCAGGAAATGAGAGAGAACTGAGAATGGAGGAAATGCAGGCAGGAATGAGGAGAGACTGAGGAATGAGGAAATGCAGGCAGGAATGAGGAGAGACGGAGGAATGAGGAAATGCAGGCAGGAATGAGGAGAGACGGAGGAATGAGGAAATGCAGGCAGGAATGAGAGGGAAAGACTGAGGAATGAGGAAAAGGCAGGCTGAAGGAATGAGGAATGCCGGCAGGAATGAGACTAGGAATGAAAAAAAGGTAAATGAGGAATGAGGCAAGACTGAAGAGAGCTGAAGGAATGAGGAAATGCAGGCAGGAATGAGGAGAGACTGAGGAATGAGGAAATGCAGGCAGGAATGAGGAAAGACTGGCAGGAATGAGGAAATGCAGGCAGGAATGAGGAAAGACTTAGGAAATGAAGGAGCAGGCAGGAATGAGGAGAGGACTGCAGGACAGGAATGAGGAAAGACTGAGAATGAGGAAAAGCATGGCAGGCAGGAATGAGGAGAGACTGAGGAATGGAGAGGAAATACGCAGGCTAGGAAGAATGAGATGCAGGCTGGAGGATGAGGAGAAACTGAGGAATGAGGAACAAATGCAGGTCAGGAATGGAGGAGAGACTGAGGAATGAGGAATCAGCAGGAATGGAAAAATGCAGGCAGGAATTAGGAAAGGACTTGGAATGAGGAAAAGCGGCAGGAATGGAGGAAAGAACTGGTGAGGAAAGGACTGAAGAATGAGGAAATGCAGGACTGAGGAATGAGGAAATACAGGCAGGAATGAGGAAATGCAGCAGGAATGAGGAGAGACTGAGGAATGAGGAAATGCAGGCAGGAATGAGGAGAGACTGAGGAATGAGGAAATACAGGCAGGAATGAGAAATGGCAAAAGCAGAAATGAGGAAAGACTTTAGGAATGAGGAAAACAGGCAGGATGGAGAGACTGAGGAATGAGGAAGACTGAGAATGAGGAGGATGCAGGCAGGGAATGAAGGAGGAGAATGAGACTGAGATGAGGAAATGCAGGCAGGAATGAAGGAGATGCAGGCAGGAATGGAGGAAAGACTGAATGAGGAAAATGCAAAGGCAGGAATGAGGAAAGGACTTTAGGAATGGAGGAAATACAGGTGCAGGAGAATCTGAGGAATGAGTAAATGCAGGCAGGAATGAGGAAAGACTGAAGGAATGATGGAAATGCAGGCAAGGACATGGGAAAGGAACTGAGGAATAAATGAAATACAGGCAGGAATGATGAATGCAGGCAGGAATAGGAAAGACTTAGGAAATGGGAAGAAGCAGGCAGGAATGAGGAGAGGAAACTGAGGGAATGACAAAGGACTGAAGAATGAGGGAAAGACTGAGGAAGGGGAAATTGCAGGCAGGAATAGGGGGGGAGGAGGAAAATGCAGGCAGGAATGAGGAAAGGAACTGAGGATGGAAAGGAAATGCAGGCAGGAATGAGGTGGAAAGACTGATGATGAAGGAAATACAGGCGGAATGGCAGAAATGCAGGCAGGAATGAGGAAAGATTTTGGAATGGAGGAAAAGCAGGCATGAATGAGGAGAAGCTGAGGAATGAGGAAAGAACTGAAGAATGAGGAGATGCAGGCAGGAATGAGGAAAGACTTAGGAATGGAAATTGCAGGAGGAATGGGAAAGAACTGAGGAATGAGGAAATGAGGCAAGGAATGAAGGAAAAGACTGAGAATGAGGAAATGCAGGCGGATGAGGAAATGCAGGCAGGAAATTAGGAAAGACTTAGGAATGAGGAAAAGCAAGGGCAGGAATGTAGGAAAGACTGAGGAATGAGGAAAGACTAGGAATGAGGATAATGCAGGCAGGATGAGGAGAGGACTGAGGAATGGAGGAAATGGCAGGCAGGAATGAGGAGATGCGGCAGGAATGAGGAAATGGTGACTTGAGGAATGAGGAAATGCGGAAAAGGCAGGAATGAGGAAATACGAGAATGGATGAAATACAGGCAGGTATGAGGAAATGCAGCAGGAATGAGGAAAGGCTTACTATCTCGACCGAGAGTTCGCCTGTCAAGGAGGTTCTCGGAACCGTCTTCATTGGCTGCTCATATTCAAGGAAATGGAAGTCTCTCTCTCTCTCTCTCTCTCGTCTCTCTGTCTCTCTCTCTCTTTCTCTCTCTATATATATATATATATATATATATATATATATATATATATATATATATATAAATAAAGATAAATGCCACGAAGGAAAAATAAACGAAGGAGTCTGCGAGATCTTTCGGCTGAAAAGCCCTTTACTGAAGCAGCTACTGACAAAAATACGAGAAAAGACAATACAAGAAGGTTCGTATAACTGACAGATAGGGATTATAAAAGGATTAGTGCCTAGAATCCGACACACCTAGAAGATAAGAAACCTTCCCAAACAAGCATAAACAAAGGGTGCAATTAAAGGTTTAAGACAATCATCTCAGATACAATCTCCAGACAATTAAAGGATTATAGGTGACAGCTATACGGAACCTGGTAGTCAAAACCATATTCACAAAAAATGACAGACATACATTACAATAAAAATTTTTTTTTTTTTTTTTTTTAATAACTCTAAGGCAACTGATTTTTTTTTAAGTCAGTAATTATATATTTGAGGTCATTCTTAAACATGTTACAGATACAAGGGTCTAAATGAAAAAGGCCACGACTAACATTGAAATTACAATGAAAAGTAAGTTGTATTAAAGCAGATTCTAAAAGATTTCGTGATAAGACATCTCTTGACCGTGCAATTACTGAACTGTCAATCCAATTAATTCGGTGGTTGTTTTCACTTAAATGAATAAATAATGCATTAGATTTTTGCCACCCAGTTTTTACAGAGTATTTATGCTGGCTTAGCCTTACTTCTAAGCCCTTGCTCGACTGTCCGAGGTAGAATGAGGGACAATCCATACATGGAATTTTATATATTATGTTGTTGCTTTCTCTGGGGCCATTTTTTATTAACATTCTTTTTAGTGTGTTATTATAGGAAGAAACAAGGTTGACATTAAAAGCTTTTAACAATGGTTTAATGGTTTCAAATCCGTTAAAATAAGGCAAACTGAGAATGTTCTTAGAATTTTCTTTCTGTGTGTTGTTTTCAGTATAAAACTTTTTGTGGGCTTTTTTATAACAAATGTCTAATATATGTGAAGGATAGCATAAATCTTTCCCTATTTTTCTTATGTATTCAATTTCTTGATCCAAATATTGTGGACTGACAATTCGCAATGCTCGTAAAAACATAGAGGAAAAAATTGATATTTTTATATTAAGATGGTGGCCTGAGAAGAAATGAACATAAGTTAAGTTGTTAGTCGGTTTCCTATAAATACTGAATTTACATTGAAATGGTTCTCTATGTATCAAAACGTCTAAGAAAGGGAGGCAATTGTCTTTTTCTAATTCTAGAGTAAACTTAATCGATGGTACCTGGTTATTTAATTTAGAGAGTAAATCATTTACATCAATACCGACAGGAAGAACAGCTAAACAATCATCAACGTAACGATACCACTTTACAGGAATATGAATGATATTAGGTAAGTAGCGTTTTTCAAAGAATTCCATATACTTGCTGCCACGCCGTCTAAGAAGATATGACAATCACCCATTCAATGAATTTAGTGCCATGATGTTGAAACAGCACATAGCAGCCGCCAAGCAAGAAGAGAAAGAAAAATTCAAGGAACTGGAAAGAACAAGGATCTCTTTCAATCATTCTATCCCGGCTGATTGGAAGGACTCGCTGCGACGGGAAATTTACGAAAAAACTACGTAGACTACAGATGCCCTGAAAAGGAAACTCGACAGAAAACTAAAAAATCTTATTGATAGCAGTGATTGGACTAATTGTGCACGTCAAGATTGTGTTGTTAACTTATCTAGTAAACAAATAAGTGAAAATGTTGTGAGTGCGCTTGGATATGGTTTATCTTTCTTTGCAACAAGTAGACCTTCGGCTTTAATGATTGGGTCATCCCTAAGTAAATTTGAAAAATATTGTGATCTTCCTCAAAATCATGTCGACATGATTAAAGGTATTGTTTACGGAGCTGCCAATGTTAAGCATGAAAGTAACTTCCCTGCTCGCTATAAGAAAAGTTTGACCGATCTTAAAAAGGACAATACTATCCACATCACAAAAGCTGATAAGTCAAATAGTATAGTAATTTTAGATAAAGCTGACTACATATCACGTATGCAAGCCCTACTGGATGATGATGTGACTTATAAAAAACTAACAAAAAATCCTCTTGATCAAGTCATAAAAAACTTCAATAGCATAGTGAAAAGTATCCTTAAAGATAAAACAGAACTACTAAGCAAATTGTCAGTCAATTCTCCTTCGCTACCTTACTTATATGGATTAATCAAAACGCACAAAGAAAACCCTATGCGGCCTATTATCAGTACTGTTGGTTCAATTTCATATAAACTCTCGAATATATCACTAAGATCTTGTCCCCGTTACTTGGAACCATCTCCGATTCTCATATATATAATTCTCTAGATTTAGTTGATAAATTATACAAAATTGCTCTTTGCCCTACTGATAGATTCGTTAGTTTTGACGTATGTTCCCTTTTTTACTAAATCCCTATAGACTCTATTTTAGAATATCTTAGCAATGAACTAACTCAGCATGAATTACCTCTACCTATAAGTCACATTATTTCACTCACGAGTTTGTGCATTTGTGATTGTAAGTTTATATTCAATGGTGAATTTTATCAACAAATTTTTGGCATGGCAATGGGAAATCCTTTATCACCATTGCTCTCAAACCTGTATATGGAATTCTTTGAAAAACGCTACTTACCTAATATCATTCATATTCCTGTAAAGTGGTATCGTTACGTTGATGATTGTTTAGCTGTTCTTCCTGTCGGTATTGATGTAAATGATTTACTCTCTAAATTAAATAACCAGGTACCATCGATTAAGTTTACTCTAGAATTAGAAAAAGACAATTGCCTCTCTTTCTTAGACGTTTTGATACATAGAGAACCATTTCAATGTAAATTCAGTATTTATAGGAAACCGACTAACAACTTAACTTATGTTCATTTCTTCTCAGGCCACCATCTTAATATAAAAATATCAATTTTTTCCTCTATGTTTTTTACGAGCATTGCGATTGTCAGTCCACAATATTTGGATCAAGAAATTGAATACATAAGAAAAATAGGGAAAGATTTATGCTATCCTTCACATATATTAGACATTTGTTATAATAAAGCCCACAAAAAGTTTTATACTGAAAACAACACACAGAAAGAAAATTCTAAGAACATTCTCAGTTTGCCTTATTTTAACGGATTTGAAACCATTAAACCATTGTTAAAAGCTTTTAATGTCAACCTTGTTTCTTCCTATAATAACACACTAAAAAGAATGTTAATAAAAAATGGCCCAGAGAAAGCAACAACATAATATATAAAATTCCATGTATGGATTGTCCCTCATTCTACCTCGGACAGTCGAGCAGGGCTTAGAAGTAAGGCTAAGCCAGCATAAAATACTCTGTAAAAACTGGGCAAAAATCTAATGCATTATTTATTCATTTAAGTGAAAACAACCACCGAATTAATTGGATTGACAGTTCAGTAATTGCACGGTCAAGAGATGTCTTATCACGAAATCTTTTAGAATCTGCTTTAATACAACTTACTTTTCATTGTAATTTCAATGTTAGTCGTGGCCTTTTTCATTTAGACCCTTGTATCTGTAACATGTTTAAGAATGACCTCAAATATATAATTACTGACTTAAATAAAAATCAGTTGCCTTAGAGTTATTAAAAAAAAAAAAAAAAAAAAAATTTTATTGTAATGTATGTCTGTCATTTTTTGTGAATATGGTTTTGTCTACCAGGTTCCGTATAGCTGTCACCTATAATCCTTTAATTGTCTGGAGATTGTATCTGAGATGATTGTCTTAAACCTTTAATTGCACCCTTTGTTTATGCTTGTTTGGGAAGGTTTCTTATCTTCTAGGTGTGTCGGATTCTAGGCACTAATCCTTTTATAATCCCTATCTGCAGTTTATACGAACCTTCTTGGTATTGGTCTTTTCTCGTTATTTTTGTCAGTAGCTGCTTCAGTAAAGGGCTTTTCAGCCGAAAGATCTCGCAGACTCCTTCGTTTATTTTTCCTTCGTGGCATTTATCTTTATTTATGGATTTATCACGTTCCTAACTTTCGTGATTCTGTTATACATACATGATATATAATATATATATATATATATAGATATAATATATATATAATATATATATATATATATATATATAATAAATTGAACGTCACTCACAACATATCCCGGCCTCCTTAATATGTGATGGTCGCCCGCCCCTGGGGCTTATTATTGTCAACGAAGCTTCATATAATAATCATGTTCAAGTTACCATCATTACAAGGGCAACACGAAAGGAGGAGAAGAAAATCTTCTTTTTTCGGCAGTGTGATAATAATAATAACAACACGTTCACGGTGCAACTCCTTCGTGGAAATGAGATAATTAATTCTGGGAAATTCCAGACTCCTTTCACTCCAGTGTCCTTAGCTGGAACTTCTCTCTTTTTCCAGTTCTCCTAGCTCTGTATTATGTCTCAAACTCTCGTTATTTTTTTAGGTTCTCTTAATTCTCTATTTTCTTTCAAACTCGTTAAGTCTTTTTCGGTTCTTCTAGCTCTATATTGTCTCTCAAACTTTTTTTGTCGGTTCTCTTAATTCTGTATTTTCTCTCAAATTCTCGTTATTTTTTCGGTTCTGCTAACTCTGTATTGTCTCTCAAACTTGGGTTTTTTTAAGGTTCTCCTAACTCTTTATCGTCTCTAAAACCCTATTAATTTTTTGCGGTTCTCCTAGCTCTTTATTGCCTCTCAAATCCGGGTAATTTTCTCGGTTCTCCTGACTATACTGTTTCTCAAACTCGGGTTATTTTCTCGGTTCTCCTGACTGTATGTTGTTTCTCAAACTCAGGTTATTTTTACGAGTTCTCCTACTCAATATTATGTCTCAAACTCGGGTTATTTTTACGGTTCTCTTAACTCTGTATTGTCTCTCAAACGCTTAACAATGTATTGTCTCTGAAACTCTCGTTATTTTTTTCAGTTTACTTAACTCTAAATTGTATCTCGAACTCTCGTTATTTTATTAAATTCTTCTAACTCTGTATTACTTCTCTATCTATCGTTAGTTTTTTTTCAGTTTTCATAACTGTATTGTCTCTTAACTATCGATATTTGTCACCCAGTTCTCTTAGCACTGTTGTCTTTCTAAATTGTTGTTTTGTCTTCATTTCATCTCATGTTTTCATTTCTCGTAACTATGTATTATCCCTCTAACATTACCTAAATTCTGTTCCGTTTTCGTTTTCCTGACTGTACTATCTCTTCACCTATTGTAATTTCTACTCCATTTTTCTTTAATTCTCACATTTTTTCAGTTTTCGTAACTGAATGATCTCTTTAACAATCGTTCATTTTTCTTCAGTTTTCCTTCCTGTATTGTCTCTAACTATCTGTATTTCTTCTTCAGTTTTCCTGACGTTGCGTTATTTCTTTAAATATCGTTCTTTTGTCTTCAGTTCTTCTCATATATTTCTTTGTAACTTTCTATGTATTTTTTTTTCTCGATAGCTCACCTGTCTTACTTCTCTTCCTTTTTATCTTATCATCCTGTTCGGTTTTTTCCTGAGCATCATTTCTTCCATCTTATGTTCTTCTTCTGCGTTTTATCATATTCGCCTCTGCCTTGTGGATCCTCCTCCTCCTCCTCCTCCTCCTCCTCCTCCTCCTCCCCTCCTCCTCCTCCTCCTCCTCTTCGTCTTGGTTTTGCCAAAAATGTTTGGAAGCTCAGGTGGATAAAGGCGGGATTATCAGCTGAAATTATGTCCTAAATCGCAACTAATCCAATCACGGGTCATTGTGCTTTTATCATGCGAAAAGTTTGTTGCGGGACGCTTTTATGGGTATTGCCCTCCCACTCCTCCAGTACCGTCCCTTAATAACCCCTTCCCATCACACCCTACACCAACATTCCCTCCCCCCCCACCCCTCCCCACCCCACCCCACCGACGTTTACGTGTGCTCCCAGACTCGTATACTTTGGGCAGAATCCACTTTCTTTTCTTCAACCCCCATATCCCGGGAGGCCGCATTTTCTCTGCTTGCTTTGTAAAGCATACGCAAACGTATGCACGCGTGCATGCACGCATTTTTTTTAGCGTCACTTAGCTCTAGAGAAAATTCAGGTTTCGGAGGAATAAGGCAAAATTGATGGAAGAAATAGATACTTTAGAAGATTAGGTGAATAACTTATGTAAAATATATTTAGTTAACTGGATTGCGTGAGAAAAACTAGGATATGGATTGAGTAAGCTTTCGTTTTCCTCTGAAATGAAAGTTACAAAAATACATTCACAGATTATTTCCAAAGGAAATCTGGAGGGAAGAAAATAACCACAGTGAAATACAAACAGTGCATATACCGGGAGATGGGAACTGGTATTAAAATGGAAACAGAAAATGGTTAAATTTGTGGACAGAAGCTGTAGGGTGAAATGATCTGAAGGATAAACTTAAAATATTATTAAGTGAAATTAAAAGTATGTTGTAAATGAAGGCCAGTTGCTGAATATCATATCAAATCGGACGGGAAGATGATAATATTTAACGGAGTGGAAATCAAAGAGTAAATAGCGATTATTTAAAACACGGCAAACATCCAAATGATGAGTAAGTAGACATACATATTAAAAGTCTAATATGTAAAATATATCACAAAACGCCAAAATAGATATGATACATACATAAGAAATACATACTACACATACGACCAAACCAGATGTGGAAAACAGGGGCCTATACGATAGTAATGATAAAGAAAAAGAAGCAGAAGGAGAGAGATAAGCTTTGCAGATGGGCGAAAGGAGGAACGAGGTCACCAGCTGGAGGTCCCAGAAGGGTTCATGTGCCGTCTGAGAATGGGGTGCCATTTCAACCAGCTGAGCGGAAAGAGGCGAAGGCTGGAATGAGGTAACAGCCTATTTATGAGCGAAATTGGTAACTGCCGGCGCTCTCGAATTGGTTTTGCTCTTGCGCAACGTAATTGGGAGTTTTCTTGTTATCATTGTGTGCCATGTTATTTGTTGTTATCTTGGCTACTGTTATCTTTGTTGTTTGGATTATTATTATTATTATTATTATTATTATTATTATTATTATTATTATTATTATTATTATTATTATTATTGCGGTATGCTTTTGGTTCTCACGAAATAATTGAGAGTTTTATTGTTTTCAGCGTGTCCTGTTATTATTATTATTATTATTGATAATGATGGTATTGTTTGGTCTACACAGTGTAGTTGGTAATTTTTATCATCTTTATTCTTGTTAATATTGCTATTCCGATTATCGCAATTTTTTGTGTTTTGTCTTATTATTATTATTATTATTATTATTATTATTATTATTATTATTATTATTATTATTATTATTATGGTATTGTAGTGGTTGAATGTGATAGTCATTATATTAATCTTTTCGATTTGTATCTTTGTGCTTCACTAATTTGATTTTGTTATTGGGATGCTTTGTACCTTAATACATAAAATAAGCTGAATCATAAAATTTAAAGTTATTAAGTCTACACTTATAGAAATGGGATGTTATTTACTTATTTATCTGTTATTTTCGAAAGGTACCATTATATATTACAATAGTACGTCGTGTGTTGCACGAGGACGTGTAAGTGAAACGTGGGTGTCATTTACCGTAGAGTTCTACAGAAAATCTTACTTCATGTCTGGTATAGAAGTCTTGATTTGTACCTAAATTATACTTCAGTTTAAATGGAATATTAAACGATTTTAGTTTCTTTTATGGCGCCATTGTTGCATTACCTGCATTTTTTAATTGTTTCAAAATTTATGTTAGTTAATTCAGATAAACGAAATATTCTCAGCAATCTTTGAGGCGTAGTTATATCCTTAATATAGGACTTCTTGCCTGAAGAAGACACTAACTTACAAAGGACAATAAGGACTTTCCATTGTATTAATAAAATTTTGTTAATAATATTTTTTTTTATTAAATTGTGAAAATTATTTACATAATGATATTATTATTATTATTATTATTATTATTATTATTATTATTATTATTATTATTATATTATTATTATTATTATTATTATTATTATTATTATTATTCACGAGGAAGACTACAATTTTAAAAATAGAGAAGATGGTTTTAGTGATAGTTTTTTTAATGAAAATTTAGATGATGATGATGATGATGATTATTATTATTATTATTATTATTTGCAGACAAATAATAATTCGTAAGTAAACGAAAAAAAACATTATAAAAAAATTCTAGTTCTTGATTATTTTGAAATCTGCCATGAAGCAAAGACGCCTATATATAAGATTAATGCGTAGATACATAGAAAATTGAGAGAGAGAGAGAGAGAGAGAGAGAGAGAGAGAGAGAGAGAGAGAGAGAGAGAGAGAGAGAGAGAGGAGAATTGCTGTTTATTCTACGTTGTCTAATCACGAGAGAGAAGAGGGGGTGGGGCTGGCGGGCGGAAACTGGGGTATTATAGATAATGTGTAAATTGGCACATATAATCATATCATTACATAAATTTGCATTGCAATAATTATGACCTTAGTTCACGGAACGTCAATATTTGCTAAAAGAATTTTGGAGTGAAATAGAAAAAAAACAAAAGGAAAAAATGGAGATCGTGTTCAAAGACGTTTTTACTTTTAATTTGTAACTTATTTGCAATTCATTACCATATAAGAACGGTTCGCCTTTTAGCATTTTTAAGATTGAATTCTGGGAGTCTCGCTAAAAGTTATGGAAAAAAAGGCCGGTCCCGATTTACCTAGCATTATGGTTTAGTGAGAATTTACTTTGACACGAGGGAAAAGGCAGAGAGTTTTTCCGAGGAATGTTTACTTCGTTTTGGAGCTTTTCAAGAGATTTTCAGTTTTATTTAGAAACTAATAAATAGGCCTCTAAAAAGATGGCGAATTATTCTTGTGTGGTTGGAAGTTTTCGTAGTTGAAAAGCCTTTCATAGAAAATCTTGAGTTAAAATATTTTTTAAACTGGGCTCATCAGATTGTTTGGCTTTTATAGAAGATCCTACACCTACGTATATTCGTTAACGATATTCTACCAGGTTCTAGGATGCTTATAGTGTATTATTCAGTCCAAGAAAAAGAAGTGAGGTTTTCTTAGGAATATCTTTCATTTTTTAATAAGTGACGATTTCAGGAAGCCACCTTCTACATCTTCGCTTTCTGAGGATTATTAGTGAGGAAGAGTCTTGTTGATTTCATACGTCATGTCTCTTAGAATGATTTTGAAGGCTTATGGCGCTCAAAGTCAAGTGTAAATTATTTTTTTTATTTGCCAATATCATTCGCTCTTAGTCTTGTGTAAATTATTTTGTTTTTCTTCGCAAATGTCATTCGTTCTAAGTCTTCTGTAATGTTTTTTATTCGAAAATGTCATTCGCTCTTAGTCTTGAGTAAATTATTTTTTTATTTGCAAATGTCATTCACTCTCTCTCTTATGTAAATTTGTTTTTATTTGCAAATTTCTTTTTATTCTCAAATATTTGCTCTTACTCTTGTACATTTCTTGTTATTCGCGAGTATCATTCACTATTACTCTTGAGTATTATTTTTATTCGCATATATCATTCACTCTTACTCTCGCGTAATTTTCTTTTTATTCGGAGGTATCATTCGCTCTTACTCTTGTGTAATTTTCTTTATATTAGCAAATATTCGCTCTGACTCTTGTGTAATTTAATTTTATTAGCAAATGTCATTTGTGTAATTTTATTTTTTTTTGCAAATATTCGTTCTCACTCCTGTGTAATATTTTTATTCGTAAATATTCGTTCTTATTCTTTTGTAATTTATTTCTTTGCAAATATCATTTGATAGTAGCTGGTGCAACAGTAAGCTTTCCTTTGCATATTGATATTCATTGCATTTCCAAATTATTTGCTTTGTACTGAGACTCGCTTCACAGTGTTTTTTTTATCTTTCTTTTAATATTCATGATACAATTTCTTTTGTTTCGGGATTCTCATCTTATGAAGCAATATTTATTCAGTTGTAAGTGCTGTTGCAATACGTTAAATCAAGGTTTCTATTAAGCAGATTATGACAGAATCCATTTGTAACCGTGAAACCTCATAAGTTTTATTTTGAGATTATTGAAAGTTTTTTTTTTCTTTTTCTTTTTCTTTTACAGCTTTTCCTTGTTCGTGGTGACCTGGCGACGCTATGAACTATTGTTATCATTTTAGGGACTTTTATTTTAGAAAACAGTCTCTCTTGTGTCTCTTTGTGTGTGTGTGTGTTTGTATGTGTGTGCTTGCAATTCATGTTGCGTTATGCATAATTAATATATAAAGCAAAGCACGGTTTTCATAGGCACATGTCACATCGGTCGGTTAAATTGACTTATCATTATTATTATTATTATTATTATTATTATTATTATTATTATTATTATTATTATTATTATTATTATTATTATTATTATTATTCAGAAGATGGACTCTATTTGTATGGAACATTATAATGTAACACAGTTATTTGTAAAGCCGGATTTTGCAACATTGTTATTGCTTGCAGGAAAAATCATTATTATCGTGATGATTTTCTTCATTGTTCCACTGTTACATGTCGACAATTGCCTTTGGGTGAAAATGATCAAATGAAGCAAATTTGATCTTTTAAAGAACAGGGAATTTGTCAATATCTACTTTAATTTTGTAGATTGCACCTCCTGGCAAGTAATTAATGAGGAACTCTGCATTTGATGAAAACTCCGGTGATGAATATATATTTGATTGTGATTGGTTTTTATTCTACGGCGAGTAAACA
>NC_087213.1:59420545-59443045 GCF_015104395.2 Macrobrachium nipponense | reverse complement strand
TGTAGATTATATATAGTACGTATCTTTATGTGTGTGTGGCATGCGATACCAATTATTACCTTGGGAATAACCAATTGAATTGCATAAACCGATAAACTTTCCAACAAGAAAGGGGGTGAAGATTCCCCCCCCCCCTCTTTCCCCCCCCTCTCCTCTCTCCTGTCTCTCTTCCTCTGCTCTTCTACTCTCTCGATGCTCTTCACTCGGATAAGTATCGGAGTAAAGAATGGCAAAACAAAAGCCCCCCCAAAGAGGCGTGTATTTGTAAATGAGGGAAATTAGCGGAAGTTCTTAACCTGGATGAAGACGCAGGAAGTTTTCAAGTTAAGCAAAAGGTTTCTCTGATGAAAAAGTTTTCGGGACAGTTTACGCAAGTCAATCTCCTCTCATCTCTCTCTCTTCTCGCTCTCTCTCTTCTCTTCTCTATCTTATTTATTTAAATTATTATATCTAATATATAATACATATATATATATATTACACACTTAGTTTAGATAAAACATCATTTTGAATAAATAAATACGTATGTGACTGGTTGGTTGAGGAGAGAAGAGAGAGAGAGGAGGGAGAGAAGAAGTGCAGAGAGAGAGAGTGGGGCGGCTAATAATGAAATTATTATAAGATTATTATATTCATGAACATATTTCATGAGTTGAAGCTTTTCCCTTTTTACACATATTTGTATTTTACGTTTGATTTTCAACATTTGTTAGTGAGTCAACTATGCATAGTTGAAATGAATAAGAATTAGATAAATGATGGCATGTTTTTCCTTTACTGGTACAGATAAATTCAGGTTAAATTATTAGTCATATTAATGAGAAAGCGACACTGACCCCTTTTAAACCCCCCATTTTAAAAGGGCCCTTTCACGGACTGTTGGCGAGTGGGCCGTTTGTTGCAGGGTTGGGGACTTGAAATGCGAAAAGGTAGTGACAAAACAGGAAATTAGCAGAAGGTTTTGTACATTTTGACAGCCATGACTGAATATTACCTTTTACCAACTTTGAAAAATTTGTTGCTGAGACATTTCATATTTGTTTGTGGTTAGAATTGACCAATAAGAAAAACATGAAGTATTTAGGAGGAAAGGAAAAAAGTTTTTGAGGAAAAAGAGTTTGTGCTTTATTTTATGCTGTAGTATAACTTTTTAGAATTTTGTAATGTATGTTTCAGTTTCTTATATAAAGCAAACTCTGTATTTTTAATTATAGATTTTAATTGACGTTAACGTTCTGTTTTTAACCAATCGTGGGTCAGGCGGAATCTTGAAGTATGTGATAAATTTAGATTATATAGGATAATAATAGAATAGATATAGTATTCATTAATATATACTAATTACTATATATAGAATATATATAAATATATATATATTAAATTATAATATATATAAAATATATAAATATATTATAATAATAGATATATTATAAAAATTAGATATATTAATTATTACTAAATATATATATATATATATATATATACATATATAATAATATTATATATATATATTTAAAATATAAATATAACTATATATATATATTATATATATATTATACTATTGATAATATTATAAATATAAAACAAATAAATATATATAATAGACTAGAATATATATATAATTATTATACATATTATATATAATAAAATAATAATAAAAGGAGCCCATAAAAACACCAAAATATAGAGAGAAAAGTACTATATTTCAGAGGACTGCTGTCTTCCCTATTCAGGTAGATGAATGATGAAAAGTTTACAGAAAAGGTGGTATTTATACCAAGAGGTCCTATTCCACAGGCAAGACAATTTAGGTTCAACCCCCGCTGAATAATCTGTTCCTTTAATCTTCTTTAAAGGTGTTGGTTGAATGAAAACCGTTGTCGATCGATTCTGAAATCCATGCTCCTCCTTTTGAGATGGTTCATTACCTGCCTCTCTTTATTAAGGCCGATTCCATCATTTGATATTTGTACCGGCAGGTTGCGGCATTAAGAAATTTACACCGTGACAAATTCCAGTTTATTCTATGGATTTATGTTCATTTATATGGTTGAAAATAGCCGAGTTCTGTTGTCCATTACCTAACTCGACCGCTTTGTGTTGTATAATCTCTGGGAAGGAGATTTTTACTTGTAAATCGGATGTAGATTGGTCACAAGTCCTGGCATGGGATTTCGTATACCCCGAGTTCCTTGGGAGATGTCTTTTGGTTGGACGTTAATCAGGGATTTGGCTAAGGTGTTTTCGGTAATGTTAAATGCAAAAGGGTTAGATTTTCCCGTAGGGTGTGGGTTACCCACTAGGAAAGTGGTTTAATTTTTTTTATTTTATTGGTTGGGTATCTCTGGTCTTTGTCCTTTTAGGGAGGGGTCGGTAGAAAAATTACGTTTGGTTTGTGAATTGCTTTTTCTCAATTATAAAGGTCAGGATACTTTAAAGACGAAAAGTTGCGGTGAATTAGTTCAAATTCCTTTTTCATGGAATTCTGGGGGAACAAATTCGTAAGGCTCTTAAGAACAAAACCTAGACTTCATAAGTGGCTTTGATTGAATTAAATTCGATCCTGACACAAAAACTTACAGCCGTGAAGAGAATGTTTAAAAGGACGTGTGACTAAAAAAAAACTGCTGTAAACTGACCTACATAAGAAAATATCCTGATCCTTCCCGCAAGATTTCATAGATAGCCTTTCACTCTTCTAAAAAAAAGTTAGATGATTATAATAAGTAGATCCGGACAAAGAAGGCAAAATCGTAAGAATGGACAAAGACTTCTACCTCGACAAAATCAACCAGCTCCTAGCGACACAAACAAAAAACCTTACGAAAAAACTGACGAAAAAATCCCCTCCAAAACGTTCCCACAGAATAATTTTTTCGGAAAGTAAAATTAATTGGCCAAAAACAAAAAAGAGTATTGGAATTATTGAGAGAAATTTTAAACGTAATTAATCCTAAATTACCCTACGTTTTATGGCCTTCCCCCCAAAACTCCACAAAGACAAAATCATTCCATTCAGACCATCGTTTCATGAGCCGGGAGCTTTCATAAATTACAAAATTTCTAAATGGTTAGATGGCCTCCTTTCCCCTTTTTTAGGCACTTTTTCTTCCCAGTCAACATGTTAAACATTCGGAAGATTGTTTTTGGTCACAAATTCCAGAGGAAGGGGGACATATACCCACTTCACAACATAAGAAACTTTTAAGCCTTGACATAGATCCTATTTCACAAAAGTACAGTACAGGACGTTCTTTAGGTTTTTAAGGGAAATAAAAATTATCCCCCATATCCAGATCATTTCTTGTTGGCGCTTGACCAAAATCAATAAAATTAGTTGAATTATGTGCAATCTTAAAAGTAACGTTTATTTTTTCATTCTGGGAATCATTCTTTACAAGCAAAAAATTCTGGGTTGGGGTAGTATGGGTAGTCCTTTAAGTCCTGTTTTAGTTCCATAATCTGTACATGGAATACTTTGAAACTACAGTAATAAAACAAAAAACAATAAAACCCAAAAAAAAAACATGCTGCTGGATGAATGATATCTTGGTTTGGATGAATTCCAACAAATTTTGGGATAACTAGGCGGGGGCAATTTTAATGAAATTTCCATCTCCAAAATTAAACGCATTAACTGTCCCAGCAATCAAATTTAAAAGTTGAATGGGAAAATCAGACAAACAACAAAAGTCCGTTTTCTTTTTGATGTTTTAAATAATCAGAGAACATCGGACAGAATACAAATTTACCATATACAAGAATAAAAACCAAGTTCCCATCATTTCAACACTTCATACTTGTTAGCTCATCACCGGACATTTCACTATCAAGGATAAGGGTTGAGCTAGCAAACCTGTTCTTAAGAGCCATTCACGAATTGTTTTTCCACCCCAGAATTGGCCGGAAAAAGAATTTTGGGGAACCTAATTCGCAAGCCAAACTTACGTTTCTTTAAAGTAACATGACCCATATAATGACAAAGCAAGTTCACAAAACCAAACGTTAATTTTTCACCGACCCCCTAAAAGACAAGGAACCAGAGGATAACCCAACCCAAAAATTCAAATAAAAAATTCCTAGAGGGTAACCCACACCCTCCCGGAAAATCTAACCCTTTGTTTTGCATTTTACTTGACTGAAAACACCTTAGCCAAATCCCTGATTAACGTCCAACAAAAGACATCTCCCAAGGACAAATCAGGGGTATACGAAAATCCCATTGCCAAGGGACTGTGACCAATCTTACATAGGAATTTACAGGAAAATCACCTTCCCCAGAGATTAATACAACACAAAACGGTCAGTTAAGGTATGGACCAACAGAACTTCGGCTATTTCAACCATATAAAATGAACATAAACCATAGAATAAAACTGGAATTTGTCAACGTGGTGTAATTTATAGCAGCAACTGCCGGTACAAGAGGTCAAATGATGAACTCGGCCTTAATAAAAGAAAAGAGGGGCAGGTAATGAACATCTCAAAAGGAGCATGGATTTCAGATACGGATCGACAAGGTTTTTCATTCAAACCAAACACGTTAACGGAAGATTAAAGGAAGATTATTCAGCTGGGGGTGAACCCTAAAGTTGGCTGCCTGTGGATGGGAAGCCCTACGGGTATAAATAAAAACCCCACACCTTTGCTGTAAAACTTTGTTCTCATTCATCTACCTGAAGAGGGAGGACAAGCAGTCTCTTGGAAATATAGTACTTTTCTCTCTATAATTTTGGTGTTTTTATGGGATCCTTTTTATTTTGCATTATATATATATTATAGTATAATATTACATATATCTATATATATATTACTAATATTAATATAATCTATATTGCTGTCTTCTACGTATGTATATATGTATGTATGTATGTAAGTATGTGTGCCTCCGAGATTTGCAACAGTTTTTTTAGGTTGTTTTAACATGTTAACTTGAAAATGGGCGTACTTAGAAATCTAAAACTCTGGACACCCATAATGCGTGAACGTATTATGTTTAAACATTTTACAAATAACTTTGGAAGATTGAAAGGAAAGTATATGAAAAATAAACAACGGAGTTCCTGCAAGATATTCGAATTCCAAACGTCCTTTACTCAGCAGGACAAACTGGACCTTACACGAGGGAATTGACAATTTAGGCAAGTAAAGGGGGTTCATAACAACTGACAGATAGGGATTTATAAGGAGATTAGTTACCTAGCAATCCGGACCACATGGAGGAATGAGTAAACCTTTCCAAACAAGCATAAATATGGGTACAATTTAAAAACAAAAAGATTAAGTCCTAATTGCTCCAGACACAGAGACAAGACCAATTAATGGATTCATCCAGGGGCGACAGCTGGACCAATTCAGATCTTGGTTAAAAACAAACAAAACTTATTCACAAAACATATTAAACCTACAATCTACAAACGAAGGATATCTCGAAGGCAAAACTAATTTGTATTTAAGTCTGTAAATTATATCCTTTGAGGACATTCTTAAACATGTTACAAGTACAGAGGTCTAAATGAAACAGGCCACGACTGATATTAAAATGACAATGGGAAGTAAGTTGTATTATGTAGATTCTGATAAGACATCTTTTGATCTTGCAATTACTGAACTACCAATCCAATTTATCCGGCGGTTGTTTTCACTTAAATGAACGAATATTGAATTAGATGTTTGCCCAAGTTTTACAAGAACTATTGTTATGGATGGTTTAAGCTTACCGCTTAAGACACCCTTGCTCGGACTGTCCGATGATTAAAAAAGAGGGGCAGTCCATACATCGGAATTTTGATAGATTAATGTTGTTGCTTTCCCTGGAGCCCAATTTTTGTTTTTTTAACATTCCTTTTAGTGTGTTAGTATATGAAAAAACAAGGTTGATCTTAAAGGTTTTTAATAATGATTTAATGGTTTCAAATCCGTTAAAATAGGGCAAACTGAGAATGTTCTTAGAATTTTCTTCCTCCGTGTTACTTACACTATAAAACTTTTTGTGGGCTTTATTATAACAAATATCTAATATATGTGAAGGATAACATAAATCTTTCCCTATTTTTCTTATGTATTCAATTTCTTGATCCAAATATTGGGGACTGACAATGCGCAATATATATATATATATATATATATATATATATATATATATATATATATATATATGTGATGTGTGTGTGTGTGTGTGTGTAGTGATATAGATATATATAGATATATATCTATCTATCTATCTATCTATATATATATATATATATATATATATATATATATATATATATATATATATATATATATATATGACGCGCATATGTTTCTAATAATGCAATTGGCGGTTTCATGGAAATACTCCTATTTGATTTAGAGCCTTTGTAAGCTATCCTTGTCTTGCCTTACGATAATGTGATGAACCCTGTTGCAAGCTTAGAATGAGGCCGGTCGGATTCTAAGTATATTTTCGTATTAAGAGACTGCTAATTCTTCTTGTCCCTCTCTCGTCTTTACTGAAGTGATGTTTTTGCAACTTACGCTCTCACGACAACAAAAATTCGTCTTCAGATTCCAGGGCCCTGCAGGAAACGCCGAAGAGATGCCAGGCGTTTCCAGGACAGGCTAATTATTCAGTTAATTTCCTTTATAGCGGCTTAATTGCATAATGAAATTGTCAGCTAATTGAGACACCGTAAGTAAGGGAACAGGTTCCCTGTGAGACGAGACCGGTTCCTTCTTTTTGCTCGTTTTCTCTTACCTTTTTAACTCTCATGTGAGTCTTCTGGTATGAATTTTGAATTAGAATATATTTGTCTTATTTTAGAGCTAAAGAACAGTTTTTAAAAAATCGCGTAAACTGAAGTATTTAGAAGTTTTTATAGTTATTGATTGTCTCGTGTGTTTTCCCCTTTACATTCTCGTGATATGTTGCAAATTTGCTGGTTTCAAAATCGATTGTTTTAAATAAGCTTAAGGACAAAGAGAACATAAGTAGGATGTCAAGTTGGGAAACATAGTGTTGATCGGAGAGAGGACATTCAAGTGATTGATAGATTTCTCTCTCTCTCTCTCTCTCTCTCTCTCTCTCTCTCTCTCTCTCTCTCTCTCTCAAGTAAGAAGTCATGATGAGAAGAGAGAAAAATTCATGGTCGACTAAACTACATCTCTCTCTCTCTCTCTCTCTCTCTCTCTCTCTCTCTCTCTCTCTCTCTCTCTCTCTCCACCGTAAATATACTCAAGCAAGAATATCTCCGGTTTGCCAGGAAGCAAATATATTTGCATTACATCATATTTCCTGACCGAAAGCGGAGCAAACATTTTTCGAGAGGGTCTGAGGAGGGGGAGGAGGTGGAGGAGGAGGGGAGGAGGAGGACAAACGTCACGGCAATACGCGATCCGCACAATAAATCATATAATATTCGTTGTGCTTTAAGAAGCGTTTATGAATCAACCATCTCTCGACATATCTAAAAAAAACTAGCCATAGACTCTTCTGGAAAATGATATCATTATGATACGCATACCCAAATTATTTATTGATTATTTGTTGTACTAATCTAACCTAGGGATATGGCAAAAAAAAAAAAAAAAAAAAAAAAAAGGTTTGTGAAATACTATAGTAGATTCACATCAACCATACATCTAATGTCTAGGCCAGTCCTTACGACGCTCCTGATTGGCTGTTGATAAGCCAATCACAGGGCTGGAAACTCTCAGTCTCTCTCGAGAGTTCACATAGGTAGGATGTGTGCTCCACCTCTCCTGTGGGATACGTCTTTTAAAAGTATCCCTCAGGAGAGGTGGAACATACTTCTTGCCTATGTGAATTCTCGAGAGAGACTGAGAGTTTCCAGCGCTGTGACTGGCTTATCAACAGCTAATGAGGAGCGTCTTAAGGGACTGGCACGGTTGATGTGATTCTACTATTGTATACATCTCGGGAATTGGCGTTCCAACGCGTGATAGGTCAACTTAAGGTAACCTCTTTCTCCTATTTTTTTTTAATAATGTCTGTAGATTTCGGATGTTTGAATAGGTATACTTTTTAGTCGAATATAAAAGAAAGATAACTTTTTAGTTTTTAAAGGATCCTATTGCTTTATTTTTTGTCTTTATATTTTGTAACTTATTTAATCGTATTGTGTATAATTTTTTGTATTGATTTATTTATTTAAAATGTATGGCTAAATATTTTCTCATATATATCATCCATATTTCAGTAATCTCAGTCATTAATATTTTTCTTTTTTAATAAGTGGAATGCTGAAACGGAAATTGACAGTGAAAAGGTTTGAAAGGTGTAACTGGAGGAAAAGCTCGCATTTGCACTATGAATCAATTGTTAGGAAAGGTTACAAAGTAAGAGTAAGATGGAAGAAAGACAATATGAAAGGAGGTACAGTAAAAGGAAATGAAAGTGGTTGCAGCTAGGGACGCTGCAAAAAACCTTAAGTAATGCCTACATTGCACGGCATGAGGTGCACTGACGGCACTAATCCCCTACGGGGATCACACATTAATTCAGGGGGACATTTAAGCATCGGTGAAATTAATATATATATATATATATATATATATATATATATATATATATATATATAATATATATATATCATCATTGTGATCGTCAACAGAAATTGAATTTTTTTTTATATCAATGTAATTTTAAATGTTGCTGTCAGATCCACTGACATATTATGCGCCTTGCGTTACATTTTGTCAGTATTTGTTGATATTTGCTGTCGGTGACAAAGAAATTGTGTCATCGTACGCTTTTTCAGGTGGCTTTCTTCGTGCCCATGTCTGGTGTTGTCTTTTTAGTCATACGCGTTTGATATGTCGTTCATTTAAGACATTATTTATGACATTGCTTATGACTTTATCATTTACTGCCATACATCTTCGTTGTATTTCCTTAAGTAGCTCTGAAACTGCCTGGCCATCGATAACTGCTCTTGGTGTATTTCTAACTCATTATTACATCAAAGAATAAATGTATCAAACAGCCAGTCGGGTCTGGTGTTTAATAGTTTTTTTTTTTTGCCACTTTGTAATTTTATACTGTTATAAAAATTCCCGTTGTATATTTTATTTATATCGTTAATACACAATCCCCTCTCTGCAAAGTAAAAGGAATTAGTCGATGACACCGAGTTTTCGTCGATCTTTCAAGGCATGATCGACACAGTACTGTGACCACTTCTTCAAGAATGGTCGGCACAGCACTGTGTCCACTCCTTGAAGAATGGTCGGTACAGTGCTGTGACCACTTCTTCAAGAATGGACGACACAGTACTGTGTCCACTTCTTGAAGAATGGTCGCCACTGTACTGTGTCCACTTCTTGAAGTCTGTGTGGAAACTTATGTAGGGAATATTAGCTAGGGAAATCTACTAGTACAGTTATGGTAGATGAAGGCGAAGGAAAGGTAGAAAGAGTGGTAGAAACAGATTGCAGCCGTAGTTGTTTGAAAAGTGAGACTGAATAAACCAGCGCTTTCGGCAAAAAAAAGGTGACGATTAAAGTGGAAAATCTGAACTTTGACACATCCAGTGGGTGGTTAGATTACGACAACCACTAAGATTCGCACTGGGGTGGCACCGGAAGCTGGAAGAACCACTCATGTAAAAGTAGGGTGTATCCCAGTAGAAAATAGGGAGGAGCCAGAATTGAAGGAATAGGTTCAGAATTCATTTGAAATCACAGAAAAGTTCAGTTAGGAACTGACCCCTGGACGCAACTCATGTGTTGGGTTATACTCTGTTACTCTGTGTCATTTGTGTGATAAGACAGTGAATTTGTGTTTCAGTAATACGTAAGAAGAGAAACATGGTGTTTAACTTGCCCAGAATCCAATGAAAGAACTTATGCCAATTCTCCTGAGAGACTGGATAAATGAAAAGAATTGAATTAATCTGATTTCAGAATCTGCAAGACGTCCAGACAGTAAGTAATCTACAATATATATATATAACAATAAGCTCCTACGAGAGAAAAACTGAACAACAAAGCAATATAGATGAAGATTACCCCATATAACAAACTACAAGAGAAACAAATACAAACCAAGGCTACCAAAGAAAAGATTCACTAATAAGAAAGAGAAAAAGAAAAAGAGAATAAACAACCTAACAAGTGCCCTGACCACTTCTTGAAGAATGGTCGACACAGTACTGTGTCTACTTCTTTAAAGAATGGACGACACAGTACTGCGTCCACTTCTTGAAGAATGGTCGACACAGTACTGTGTCCACTTCTTGAGGAATGGTCGACACAGTACTGTGTCCACTTCTTGAGGAATGGTCGACACAGTACTGTGTCCACGTCTTGAAGAATGGTCGACACAGTAAACTGTGTCCGCTTCTTGAAGAATGGACGACACAGTACTGTGACCACTTCTTGAAGAATGTCGACACAGTACTGTGACCACTACTTGAAGAATATTCGACACAGTACTGTGACCACTTCTTCAAGACTGTACGAAAGCTGTGTTCCCGAATAACCCTTTCACTTTTTCTGCTAAGGCATTGATGTTTAGATGCCTCGGAACCATTGCTGTATTGGGTGATTACATTAGTAATGCATCTCACAGTACTTGAGATGCGCAATTTATACCCCTTTGAGACCAATACCTTTTGTATTTAGGCCACTTTACTAATATGATGTCCAGTGTAGCATTAGGCTTGTCTATTCCCAGAGCCTTGAATTGTAGGTAGTCTCCGTAAAGGGGGATGGTGGCATCAGTGCCCCTCACGGGGTGCACTGTAGGCATTAGTAGTGCTCTTTGCAGCGTCCGTTCGGCCTTTAGCTGCAATCCCTTTCATTCCTTTCACTGTACCTCCTTTCATATTCTTTCTTCCATTTTGCTTTCCACCCCCATTCTAAGATTAGTTTATAGCGAGGTTTTCCTGCTACACCTTTATAACCTTTTACTCTCTATTTTCCTTGCGGCGCTGAATGACCTCATGGGTCCCAGCGCTTGGCCTTCGGCCTAAATCGTATACTCGCCCTCTTGTATAGCAAGCGTAGACTCGTGACGGCGTCTCTGAATCATAAGGGCCTTGGAATTCAAGGTGGACCTTAATATTTCACACTCTGAGTCATTATTATTCAGAGGGGTGGTCGAGTGTCCTCTCCGGATGTACACTCGACAAGAAAACTGAAGATACAGTTTTCATTAGCTTTCGTTCATCCAATTTCCCATTTGTTTTTACTGAAAAGACATAATATCGCTAAATTTAATCTAGAATATGAAAATACACTGCAAATTATATCATATAGTTTTAAAAACTGCAAAACAAAACCGTTTCAGATACTTAAAAAACACGATATATGTCCGAAGTAATTGGAATTTCTCAGATGGATTCGTTCATAGAGATCTGGTATATAGAATGTGAATTTCTGATTGTAATACTATGTATCACGACGACAATATATACTCGTTTTCCTTCATGAACGGAGATATTATTGTATCATTGTAAGTGGCGAATGCAATTATTTTTAGCTTCTACAAACTCATGTTTGTATTCCAAAGCGTTTAATGTTAGCTGACGTCAATGGCAGCCAATGTTGCTAAGGCTAAGGTAGGTTGAGCAAATCTAGTTGCATCCGCAAGAGCGTTTTCTATGATGTAGAGGAGCCCTAGAACTTCGAGCGGGAAAGAGCAAGTCACTGGATACTGGCTTACGTAACGGATTTCACACTATGATTACTTTGACGTTGACATGGATCGAATGCTAGTTGCTGTTTACAAAGCAACCGTCTTTAAACATAAATCTTTATCAAGTTTAAAGTAGCATGTCAGCTCAAAGATTTTCTGGCTATATGCTCCCATTACAAAGCAGTTCGTAAATAAATTTCTTTGCTGCGAGGCTGAAAGATCTCCCAACACATCAGCATCATTTGCACGATATAAAACTTTAATTGCCTGTGCAATACATATTGAGTTATTTGTGGTAAAAACTATTTTTACTTAACACAGCTTTTTTCGGGAATGATTTGTGGATTAAACCCGATTTTCACATATTATATCAAGAGAGCAAGAATGATCGCAGCCTGTGTCTAAAATTTTTCCGCCTTTTTTACATCTTTGAATGTTTTATGGCAACTGTCGAAATGAAATGCAAGATTAGGGTATGAAATGGAAATTTCTTTAGAGAATTAAACTTGAATATTATGATCCTTCAAATTTTATCTAGCATAGTGCAGCACGATCTTGGCAGCATATCACCCCGTTTCCCAGGTATCTGTGCACCGACTCACCGCTCTTTCTTCTGCCTTTCCCCGTCACAAGTCCGTCACCAATACTATAATTTCTCTCTCTCTCTCTCTCTCTCTCTCTCTCTCTCTCTCTCTCTCTCTCTCTCCACTTCTAAAACATACTTTAAAAATATATATATTACCACTCAATCTCCCAAAGAAAATATAATGAAATTAAGTAGTTATAAATAGGCCTAAGCTTTCACGTAAGCAGATTTTGTTCTCTCTCTCTCTCTCTCTCTCTCTCTCTCTCTCTCTCTCTCTCTCTTAAAACACATTTGAAAAAATATTATCACTCAATATTTCAAAGTAATATAATGAATTAAAGTATCTCTACAGATAGGCCTATGCTTGTGCGCTATCTCTCTCTCTCTCTCACACACCCAAGTTTTTCTTCTCTCTCTCTCTCTCTCTCTCTCTTCTCTCTCTCTCTCTCTCTCTCTCTCTCACTTTTAAAGCACATTTGAAAAAATATTATCACTCAATCTTTCAAGTAAATATAATGAATTAAGTATCTCTATAGATAGGCCTATGCTTGTGCTCTCTCTCTCTCTTCTTCACTTCCAAGTTTCTCTCTCTCTCTCTCTCTCTCTCTCTTCTCTCTCTCTCTCTCTCTCACTTTTGAAAAATTTGAAAAAATATTGTCACTTAATCTCTCAAAGTAAATTTAATGAATTAAGTATCTGTATCGATAGGCGTATGCTAGCGCGCCCTCTCTCTATTATCATAATATTTAATTCATTACTCTATTGTTCCTCACGATTTCCACAAGTACTGACCAAATTTTAAAACACTTTCTCTCATTGTTTAAGATCCGTCTTCAATTACGCATGAATGTTACGTCAGTTTAGTGTCAAACATTACTTATAAATAAAGTTTCACAGTAGGTTTTAAAAAGGATGATCGATACTCTACCCTGAACTGAAGTTACCAAATCAACATTAACGAATAATATAGAGCCTGTTTCTACATTCAAGTATAAATTATTAACGGACCTCTACAGAATCTTTATGGTGTAAAGTTAATGGAAATCTAGAAAGCAACAAACGCTATGATTTTGAAGCTCCGCCCCCTTTCTAGAGTTGCCAGGTGTGGCATTATTGAACACTATATGTCCGAAGATTTAAAAAAACTGTATCTTAACATTCCTTGCCGAGTGTACACTCGGCAAGGAAAGTTAAGATACAGTTTTTTAAATCTTCGGACATATTTTGTTTAATAATGCCACACCTGGCAACTCTAGAAGGGCGGAGCTTCAAAATCATAGCGTTTGTTGCTTTTTAGATTTCCATCAACTTTACACCATAAAGATTCTGTTGAGGTCTTATAATCATTTATACTTGAATGTAGAAACAGGCTCTATATTATTCGTTAATGTTGGTTTGGTAACGCCAGTTCAGGGTAGAATATCGATCATCCTTTTTTTAAAACCTACTGTGAAACCTTATTCATAAGTAATGTTTGACACTAAACTGACGTAAAATTCATGCGTAATTAAAGACGAATCTTAAACAATGAGAGAAAGGGTTTTAAAATTTGGGCAGTACTTGTGGAAATCGTGAGGAATAATACAGTAAAGAATGAAAAATTATGACAATAGAGAGAGAGAGCGTGCAAGCATAGACCTATCGATAGAGATACATAATTCATTATATTTACTTTGAGAGATAACTGATATTTTATCAAATGTTTCAAAAGTGGAGAGAGAGAGAGAGAGAGAGAGCGCAAGCATAGGCTTATCTATAGAGATACTTAATTCATTATATTTGAGAGCTTGAGTGATAATATTTTTTCAAGTGTGTTTTAAAAGTGAGGGGAGAGAGAGAGAGAGAGAGAGAGAGAGAGAGGAGAGAGAGGAGCAAAAATCTGCTCATGTGAAAGCTTAGGCCTATTTATAACTACTTAATTTCATTATATTTTCTTTGGGAGATTGAGTGTAAATAATATATATATTTTTAAAGTATGTTTTAGAAGTGGAGAGGAGAGAGAGAGAGAGAGAGAGGAATGGAGAGGGAGAGATCGAGAGAGAGAGAGAGAGAGAGAGAGAATTATAGTACTGGTGACGGACTTGTGACGGGGTAATTAATTATCTCTATCGATAGGCCTATGCTTGCGCGATATGATAGGACTGCCAAGATCGTTCTGCACTATGCTAGATAAAATTTGAAGGATCATAATATTCAAGTTAATTCTCTAAGAAATTCATACCCTAATCGACAGTTGCCGTAGCATTCAAAAATTGTAAAAAGACGTGGAAAATTTGACACGGTGCGGTCATTCTTGCTCTTTTGATATAGTCTTTACTTTTGAAAATCGGGTTTCATCCACAAATCATTCACGAAAAAAGCTGTGTTAAGTAAAATATTTATTACCACAAATAACTCGATTATGTATTGCACAGGTAATTAAAGTTTTATATCGTGGGAGATCTTTCAGCCTCGCGGCAAAGAAATGCAGTCGTGTAGGACTGTAGGCTACTACGAACTGCTTTGTAATGGGAGCTTATAGCCAGAAAATCTTTGAGCTGACATGCTACTTTAACCTTGATTAAGATTTATGTTTAAAGGCAGTAGCTTTGTAAACAGCAACTAGCATTCGACCCATGTCAACGTCAAAGTAATAAAAAATGTGAAATGCGTTACGTTAGCCAGTATCCAGTGACTTGCGCTCTCCCGCTCGAAGTTCTAGGGCTCCTCCTCACATCATAGAAAATGCTCTTGCGGATGCAACTAGATTTTTTCAACCTACCTTAGCCGTCGCAACATAGAGTGCCACTAACGTCAGCTAACTTTAATCTCTTTGGAATACAAACATAAGTTTGTAGAAACTAAAATAATTGCATTCACCACTTACTATGATGCAATATATCCCTGTTCATGAAGCAAAACGAGTAAATATTGTCGTCGTGATACATAATACTAAAATCAGAAATTCACATTCTATCTACCAGATCTCTATGAACGAATCCATCTGAGAAATTCCAATTACTTCGGACATATATCGTGTTTTGAAGTATCTGAACAGTTTTGTTTTGCAGTTTTAACTTATATGATATAATTTGCAGTATATTTTCATATTCTAGAGTAAATTTAGCGATATTATGTCTTTTCAGTAAAAACAAATGGGAAATTGGATGAACGAAAGCTAATGAAAACTGTATCTTCAGTTCTCTTGTCGAGTGTACACAGCTCCTCGCTATAGTAGATTCACAACATCAACCGTGTATTTGATGTCTAGGTCAGTCCCTTACGACGCTCCTGATTGGCTGTTGATAAGCCAATCACAGGGCTGGAAACTCTCATTCTCTCGAGAGAGTTCACATAGACAGGATGTATGTTCCACCTCTTTTGAAAGACGTATCCCTCAGGAGAGGTGGAATATACATCCTGCCTATGTGAACTCTCGAGAGACTGAGAGTTTCCAGCCCTGTGACTGGCTTATTAACAACCAATCAGGAGCGTCGTAAGGGACTGGCCTAGACATCAAATGCACGATTGATGTGAATTTACCATTGTAACTCGTCAAATGTTAAATATTAACCGGTATTAAAACTTCGTTTGTGACGCTATAGATTTCCTAATGCATAGGTTGGCTTCGGTTATGTGTGATAGGTGAGTTTAGTTGACCTTTCCTGATGAACAGTCCAAGATCCTATATTTTATTAGTCTTTATGCTATGTTCTGTGAAGTAATGGAATAACTGACTTGTTAATTAGAAATTACCAAGGAGTGTAAATAAGAGTTGAATTATTTTTAAATTATTGTAAATATTTCATTACATCTTAAAACAAAAAAAGAATGGCCGGCCACTAGACATTGTCAAAGCTGTTTTCATGGTATCTTTCTATTTCTAATGTATACATGTATGTATTTTACTATTGAAGGTATAAAGTAATTTTTAACTAGAAGATTTTCGAATGAATACATATTTAGTGTAAAGAAAAATATCCGCTTATTGTAATTGTATGAATAAATCAGGCCTCTTGGGAAATGACGTCACACCAGTAATACTATTTCCGTTGACACAGTTTTTCGTGTTTCATTATTGCGCCGTGCAGCATAAAGTCGAGCTTAATAATTGTTGTCTTTCGACCACTTTTGATTGACAAGATCAGTACCGACCTGTATTTATTCAAGCGCTTTTGACGTCTGTGTATTTCTCTTTCAAATCCGAGATATGTTATGTATATCTCTTGGGAGCTTTGCATCTACTTTATAGATAAACTTTTTTTTATCGCTTTCTGTGGTTGTATCGTACCTTCCAAGGTTTTAGATTTCCTCTCTCATCCTTTGACGATATATTGTGAATTGTAATCCTGTTAATTCCCACGTCCAGTTTAGTGCTGTGTCAGGATTCCTCACATCAGTAGTTAATGGTCTTTAGAAAATAGTGTTACTGTCTGTACGTTGTATATTCCACGTATACGGCCTGGAGCTGACAATAAAATTCAATATTAATATTATTATTATTATTATTATTATTATTATTATTATTATTATTATTATTATTATTGTTATTGTTGTTGTTGTTGTTTGTTGTTGTTGTTGTTGTTGTTGTTAAGAAATTCACAGTCTCGTAAAAACAAATTGTTAAAAATTCCACAATTATATATTAAAATATATTTCTATGTAAAAAACAAGGACTTTCGAACACCTCATCAGTGAAGACGTTACATTTTAACGTCTACACTTATGAGGAACACCGTTCAGGTGTTCGAAAGTCTTTGTTTTTTACATAGAAATATATTTTAATACATCATTATTGTTATCAGTGCCGTCATTGCACCTCATGCAGTGTTCTATAGCCATTACTTTAGGTGGTAAAATAAATTTTGTTATATATAGGTACAAATATATTTATTTAAAGATATATCTCTACGGAGAGCTCCCGGGAATCAGTTCGAACAGATTCACGAAAGCTCTCTGTTTAGATTTATTTAGAAATATACTTTTTCCCATGAAAAGCTGTGGATTTGATTCTCCTTTTCAAGACTCTAGCTACTATAAGTTTGTAATTATACTTAAAGTTCTTTGCAGGGTCCCTTCAGCTGCTAGCTGCAACCCATTTCAATTCTTTTACTGTATCTCCGTTCATATTCTCTCTCTCTCTCTCTCTCTCTCTCTCTCTCTCTCTCTCTCTCTCTCTCTCTCTCTCTCTCTCTAGGGATTACTCCTGTTACGCCTTTGCAACTTTTTTTTTTTTACTCTCAATTTCCTCCACAGCGTAGACTGACCTCATAGGTCCAAGCGCTTAGCTGCGCCTAAATTTTACAGTCTGCTCTACATTATCGTTTTGTAGAGCATTGTTTCGTAACCAGTGCATTAATGTAATTACACAATTACACCTTCAATATATTGTGGCACTGGGCACCGTGGAGTCTACTACTGTATTCATAAAAATATTTCTGGGACTAACTACATACATTTTTTTCCTTTACATCTGAATAGTTATGTCGCCTTTACAATAGACAGTTTTCTTTTTTAATCTATCATGCTTTATTTATTTTTTAGGGGTAAAATTTCTTTTTTATAAACAAAATAATTATTTTATAAGACGCTAATTGATTTTACACCAGAAAAAATATTAAAATAATGCCCTTTTTTTGGATACTGATTTTTGTTTTTGATAACAGTATTTTTTATTACGTTTAATGATTTGATGCTATTTTCCTTTTAAGTAATTTCTTATGTAAATATATAGGTTAGGTATTATACATACATATATAATTATATTATATATATAATATATATAGTAAAAATTCACGTCCCTGGCGAGTTTTAAGCGATGCGTTTTTATCCCCAAAAATCTTAGAGTTTGTTTATCAAATACACATTGAGAATGTGAATACACCTCGTTAAAGAAAAATTGCTTTAAAATCACTGTGGTTTTAGTTATTAAGATTACGTCAAATTGAGTGATTTAAACGTAACCAACATGCAAATTGTATGAGAAAATTATTTGAATAGTAGTGTTCCCCTGGCCATTCTCAAAGTTGGGGGTGTGGACAGTGGCGGATCTAGAAACCTTTGATGGGGGGGGGGGGGGGTTTGCAGGGCACTTATGATAATCATATATATATATATATATATATATATATATATATATATATATATATATATATATATGTAACGTACGCAAAAAACGGTACATATGGTATATCAATATTTATATATGTATGCAAACACACATATAATTGTTGTTGAAATAATCGTTAACCAAACAAATTTTTGCTACTAATAATGATTTATTGAAAAATAATGTCATATTATTCATATCTATGGGTGGGGGGGACGTGACCAGGTGCACTCCCATCAACCCTCCCCCTTTTAAAATCCGCCACTGGGTGTGAATCACCTATGAACGCCAAAATGTTAGGATAAATATTAAAAAAAATGTCTGAATTTTGATAAAGTTACAGGTGTTCATTTTTTGTTAGAAGCGCAAGTTGGAGCGAAGTATATTTCTTATGGCTAATGCATAAATATCAGTGAAATGTCATTAGTAAATATTATAGTTCCAATCCATTCCGTTGTCAGACAGTTGTGAAGATTTTATGGATTTCTTGTAACAGCGTCTTACAATTTTTTTTTTTTTTCACTCAAATCATCACCTTGCGTTTAAATTGTGTATTGCTCTTTTTTTTTTTTTTTTTTTTTTTTTTGAACCAAACCACCGACTTGTGAAAGCAATATTTATACTCTCTATATACATATGTATGTATATGTGTGTATATATATATGTGTGTGTATATAGTAATATATATATATTATTTAGTAAATAAATACATATAAAATTAAATTATTGTATACAAATATGTATATGAATATATATAAATATATATATATATATATATATATATATATATATATATATATTATATATTATATATATATAGACATACATATAGTACTTGTATAGTATTAAAACTTCTCACCCTTTATACTCTATAGATGTAATGACAAGTATCTATGTATGATTCATATATATGTGGTATATATGTATATATATATATATATATATATATATATATATATATATATTATATATATACATAAGTAGTATTTGTATGTATGTATGTATATAATATATATATAAATATATATGGAGAGAGAGAGAGAGATAATACTCTCTCTCTCTCTCTCTTCTCTCTTTTTCTCTCTCTCTCACAAACACACACACACACATAATAAAGACTTTCCAAACGCGAGATTGATATATATATATATATATATATATATTATATATATACCTATTATATATATATATATATATACGTATATATATATATATAAACAGCCACTGCCACAAATACTTTTAAATGCTAAATGGCTGTTAAGTGCCCGTGCAGGAAACTTCCACGGCATTAGTGAGTGTATGTGTGTGTGTGTGTGTTTATGTGTTCATGTGCGTGAAATTTTCAGATGCCGTTAATTAATCCGATTGACCGTCATGTCCGTTATTAATGTGCTCACAGGACTTGATGTTGATATTAATTCGGACGACTGATCATATTAGTGTGATGTGTGTTCGTGTGACTGAACGTATTAGCGTTGTTGTATGCTCTTATGAACGCACTCTTCAAATGAATGTAACTGGTGATTTGATGTTGCCCTTGTTGGTGTATTTCTCCGTTTCTGAGGTTTATGATCGTGGAGAGCTAGAAATTGTGATAGCCTTCAATGATACACAACTGATTTCAAGTTATATGTTATTGGGTTGGGTGGAGTAGTATAATATTTTAGCGGTGTTGGCAACAGCGTTACTTCTCTGAACCCGTAACCTTTGCGTAGTTTTGTTAGTAACAGAAACACAGGTATAGTTCTATAACCAGCAAACTTAGTCTTGGTACATTTCTATGAACCAGTAAACTTAGTCTCGGTATATTTCTATGAACCAGTAAACTTAGTCTCGGTATATTTCTATGAAACCAGTTAAACCTTTAGGTCCCTCGGTAGATTTTCTTATGAACCAGTAAACTTAGTCTTGGTATATTTCTATGAACCATTAAACTCAGTCTTGGTATATTTCTATGAACTAGTAAACATATTCTTGGTATATTACTATGAACCAGTAAACTTAGTCTTGGTACATTTCTATGAACCAGTAAACTTAGTCTTGGTACATTTCTATGAACTAGTAAACTTAGTCTTGGTATATTTCTATGAACTAGTAAACTTAGTCTTGATATATTTCTATGAACCAGCAAATATAATCTTGGTATATTTCTATGAACTAGTAAACTTAGTCTTGGTATATTTCTATGAACTAGCAAATATAATCTTGGTATATTTCTATGAACCAGTAAATTTTGTCTTGGTATATTTCTATGAACCAGTAAACTTAGTCTTGGTATATTTCTATGAACCAGTAAATTTTGTCTTGGTATATTTCTATGAACCAGTAAACTTAGTCTTGGTATATTTCGATGAACCAGTAAACTTAGTCTTGTTAGTAATTGTAATAAAGGGATGTTAATAGTTATTTCATTCTTATTTGTCAGTTTATCTTAGCAAATGAAGTTATCTCTGAATAAACTGGTGACGAAGGTCACGATATGTTGGAAATTCCGAGTATGAATCATGTGGATCAGATTTCACAGTCTATTTTTTGTCAGCGGGACTATTCTCAGCGTAGAGGTTGGTAGTGGGAGTGGGAGTTGAGAGGGGGGTAAGGGTAGTAGGTGATTGTCATCCATCGGTAGAATTTTTCGTTAGGTATATCTTAGTTTTACCAGACCACTGAGCTGATTAACAGCCCTCCTAGGGCTGGCGCGAAGGATTAGATATTTTTACGACCTACAGCTTATTGTGGGATCCGAACCACATTATATCAAGAAAAGAATTTCTATCACCAGAAATAAATTCCTCCGATTCCGCGTTGGCCGAGCCGAGAATCGAACTTCGGACCACCGGATTGGTAGCCGAGCGGCGAAAACCACTCGTCCAATGAGGAACTAGAATTTTCCGTAAGTTCCAGGCAAATGGCAATCAATGAAGACGTTCCAGGGCGATATTGACGTCCGCGTGACGCCATGTCTGCCTGGAGATTTGTCCCTCTGTCAGGAGGCATTGTTGCCGCTGTCATCGGGATGTCATCTCAGATTGGCTCGCTTTCCTCGTGGACTGAAATGACAACCCGTGTACTAGGTGGTTTAGGGGGAAAGGGGGTTGTGGGTGAAGGGCGAAGGTGTCTTCTTTGATGAAGAAATATGGTCTGTTCTTAGATATTTTTTTAGGATGTCTTCTAAGAGAAGAGCAAAAAAAATTATTTTTTTCTTGTAATAATATTTTTCGCTGAGGTCCTCTCCTGGAAGAATGGCAATATTTATCCCAGTTTTCTTTGAAGATTCTTTGATAGGCAGTGAATTTTTTTAATTTTTTTTATTTTCCTTCTTTTCCGAGGTGGAAAGAGGAAGTAGGGATGGTAGGTTGTTGTACTTAAAATATAATCTTTATTTGATGATTGTATCTGTTTCAGTAAAAAAATAAAAAAAAAAAATATTTGTTTTGCAGCATTGCCACCCGGGCCCCCACCAAAATAAAAAAAAATTACCGTAATACCTGAGTTAAAGATGTAAAATGAGGACTGAATACCAAGAAGCAAATTGTAAGAGGCTTTATTGAGCTTATACGGCTTTATAAAGCTACATAAGCCTCTGTATTTTCTGGTCGCAAGAAAATTCCATATTTTGAGTCTTGTAAAGGTAAAGACGTAAGTCACACTGACGAGGAGTAATGAGCTAATATTATATCAACAATTGAAATGAAAATGATAATAATTATTATTATTACTAGCAAACATATGTATATACAGAAACAATGTATGAAAATTCGTAAAGTAACTAAGTCTACGGGCAATCCCTTCTCACTCCCACCCCTTTCGGATGTGTGGGGGGGGGGGGGGGGGGAAGGCAGGATGAAACCCCATTATAAACCATCTTAGGGGCCCCCCACCATAACCCTGCCAAATTTCATGCCCATCAGACCAGCCGTTTGGCCGTGATTGAATGACCGACGGACGAACACACATTACGCCCATAATAGTAAGATTACATCAACAATCGAAAATAAAATTGTTATTATTATTATTATTATTATTATTATTATTATTATTATTATTATTATTTTATTATTATTATTATTATTATTATTCAGAAGAAACCTATTCATATTGAATAAGCCCACAGCAGCCATTGATTTAAAATTGAAACTATCAGTATGGTGTTCATTACGTAGAAGTAAGAGGAGGTAGAAGGAAATA
>NC_087213.1:59413045-59415545 GCF_015104395.2 Macrobrachium nipponense | reverse complement strand
TAGTAGTAGTATCAGTAGTAGTAGCAGTAGTAATGGCCTCTTGGTGTTTGGTGCGGGCGTGATTCTTGATAGCCCCTCTTGGGCGTGGCAGGAGAGTCTCTTAGGCAGGCGCATGCTAGTCATGCCTACGTAGGCGCCACTGCAATCGCGGACTGGGCATGTATACTGGTACACCACATGCGTCTGCTTCAGGGGGTCTCGTACCTGTGGAGAGGGGTTATTTTTCATAATATTATTACTATTATTATTATTAGTAATAGTAGTATAATCGCTGTTTGTGTTGTTGCCCTGATCCCTAATGGCAGCTGAAAGCGTTTGTTTATCCATATAATTGTTTTCATAGCGAAGTGGAATCCATTGAAAACATATTTATTTGCCTGTTGACATCCCGGCGAGTCTAATGAAATTTGCATGGAGCATTTTCAAGAGAGATTTATTCCTTTCATTAATAAAATGTTAATTGTGATCTTTACGAAAATGAACTATTTCACGTCCTTAATTCAAAACAGGTAATAATTTGTGGTGGTTGAAAGACGTCGTAGGTTTTTCATTCCGGCGATAAAAGTGGGGTGGTCGGTATGGTGTTGGCCTGCCACTTCGATGGCTGCGAGCTCGATTCTCCGGCATTCCAGTGAGGTGTGAGAGATGTGTATTTCTGGTGATAGAAGTTCACTCTCTACGTGGTTCGTAAGTCACGCAAAGCCGTTGGTCCAGTTGCTGAATAACCACTGGTTCCATGCAACGTAAAATCACCATACAAACAAACAAACAAAAAGTTATCATTAATTTTTCATAAATCACGTCTAGAATCTTACTTTGCATTGTGGAGTTTTGCAGGTATATTTTAATGGTCTAATAGATTTCAATATTTTATTTAAAAACATACTAATGAAATAACCATTTGTTTTAGGGTCTTTCAGAGATTCTTTTGATTTAATACTGTACCAATGCAATCTTTATATATACACCTATTGGGCCTTATTGTGCAGTAAATTATTATATTTCAATATTTCATTAAAAAACATACTAATGAAATAACCATTTATTTTAGGGAGACTTTCAGAGATTCTTGTGATTTACTACTGTACTAATACAATCTTTATATATTCACATATTTGGCCTTGTTGAGCAGTAAATGTTAGTACTTAGCTCTTGCAGAAACCTTGTAAATTTAGAAGATAATTGTACATACATACATTTGGTATTTTATCACTCGAAGTAAATTATAAACTGATTTATATATTCAAGTGTAATCAGGTCGGATTAAAGAGATTTGTGAATTGTGTTCAGTTTTCGTCTAAAATATCACTTGGGAAAATTATATTCTGGATTGTGTTCTTTTAGCGCTTCTTGAATATTATCCTGGGCCAGTTCCGTCAGTGTACCTCACGCTGTGCACTCTAGGCATAACTCAATGTTCTTTGCAGCGTCCCTTCGACCCCCTAGCTGCAACCCTTCTCATTCCTTTTACTGAACCTCCGTTCATATTCTCTTTCTTCCATCTTACTTCCCGCCTTCTCCAAACAGTTTCATAGTGCAATTTACTAGGTTTTCCCCCCTGTTACACATCCCTAAAACCTTTTCCCTCTCAGTATCCCCCTCAGAGCTGAAGGTGGTCCAATGGAAACACCAGTTTATATCTTTAATTAGACTTTTCGTGTTTGATAACTAGTAAGTAGTGGCCAAAATTATTCAGTATCTTTGCTCTGTCTTTATTCTTGTTTTATTTTTATGTTTGTAAACTCTCTCTCTCTCTCTCTCTCTCTCTCTCTCTCTCTCTCTCTCGCTGTATATACGTATATATATAGTATGTGTATATATATATACAAGTCTCTCTCTATCTCTCTCTTGCTCCCTGTCTATCTCTGTATATATTACATATTTATATATTATATATATATATATATATATATATACATATATCTATATATATATATATATATATATATATAGATATATAGTATATATATATATATATATAATATATATGATATATATATATATATATATACAATATATATATACACCATTCTCCCTCTCTCTCTCTCTCTCTCTCTCTCTCTCTCTCTCTCTCTCTCTCTCGTTTCATATATCTTCATATCCCTTCAAATGAATAAATAAATAAAAAGAAAGGTCATACCGATGCGATTCTTAATTAACATTAATTAAAGTCGGCGCAAATGAGGGATCTCCTGGGACCAACTGAGTTGATTACTTTTCTCACTTCAGAAATCATGTCGATGCGAACAAGCGAAGGCAACTCTGCTAAAGCTTCGTGTCTACCATGACACGGCTCTCTTGACATTCCACCTGAAAAAAATTGTATTTTCTGTGAACATTTTCATCTCAGTGTATTTTCTGTGAATGTTTCATCCAAATTTATTTTCTTTGGTCGTTTCATGCAAATATATATTTTTTTGGTCGTTTCATCCAAATGTATTTTCTTTGGTCGTTTCATCCAAATGTATTTTTCTGTGAACATTTCATCCCAGTGTATTTT
>NC_087213.1:59403045-59408045 GCF_015104395.2 Macrobrachium nipponense | reverse complement strand
TTTGTTTTTATTTTATTTTTTTCCGTCTAGATACGTAATATTATTTTGCTTGCAGCCCGTAGGGGAATAGCGCCGCCAGTGCACCACATGCGGGGCAGTGTAGGCATTATTTAAGATTCTTCGCAGCGTCCCTTCGGCCCCTAGCTGCAACCCCTTTCATCCCTTTTACTGTACCTCCGTTCATATTCTCTTTCTTCCATCTCCCTGTCCACCCTCTCCTGACATTTGATTTATAATACAATTGTGATTTTTTCCGTCTTGTTACACGTTTCAAACATTGTACTGTATATTGTTCCTTCAGCGTAAAATAACCTCATGGGTCCCAACGTTTGGCCTTTGGCCTAGATTCTTCTCTCTCTCTCTCTCTCTCTCTCTCTCTCTCTCTCTCTCTCTGTGGCCGCGAGTACGACTCTCGGGCATTCCATTGAGGCGTCAGAGATGTGTATTTCTGGTGATAGAAGTTCACTCGCGACGTGGTTCGGAAGTCACGTAAAGCCGTTGGTCCCGTTGCTGAATCACCACTGGTTCCATGCAACGTAAGAATGCCATACAAACAGACAAACAAATCTCTCTCTCTCTCTCTCTCTCTCTCTCTCTCTCTCTCTCTCTCTTTTGTTTACGTCAACTGAGGCTCAGCTCTTGTAGCAATCACTGTCACCAAACTTATCAGTTCTCTTTTTAACTAGAGAACACATATATTTACTCCTATTCAGACAATGAGGCAGATGGCGTTTTTTCTTTACTTGGAACGACTTAACTTTTCCTAGTGAACTCGTTGTAGTCAATGAACCCAAAGTTAACATTCCTTTGACGAAGACCACGGAAGGTTTTCCGTTTTCTGTTAACAATCCCAAACGTTTCAATGAGGGAAGTCTACGATTTATTTTCTTTTGGAGCACTTTTGTGTGTGTGTGGAAAGGTTTGTCATCTTTCAGGCCAACGAAGGGAAAATCCTTATTTTGTTTCTGTTATTACTTATATGGCTAAGCTAGAGTTAAATAAACGGAATATTCAGTGTGCAGAGTTTCAATATGCAAGGCGTGATCCGACCTCCAGCTTACTCAGGCCGTGTGCTAAAATCTACGGTCAAATAGCGCGTTGTTTCACTAACGAAAATTGAAATAAATACGCTATTTTATTAGAAATAATTTTCTGTACTGTTTAACATGTACTTTATTTTATTTATTTTTGTTTTACATTTTCATTATAATTAATAAATCATAAATATCCTCTCCATGACATTCCTGTATCTTTAACTCAACGCTAAACACCTTTATCAGACTATTTTAGGCTCATACATGGACCTTTCCTACCCCCAAACAAGAACAACAACGACAACAACAACAAAGTAGTTGATAGGCTTACTCCCCGAGTAAGCGAAAAATCATATTTTCTGGATATTAGACATTTTGTTTATTTTTACGGGCAAGCAATTGCGTTACAGGATAAACTTGAATTATTGCAAATAGCTCTTCACGTCAAAAGCCAAAAGTCCATTTTAATATTCAAAACACAATGAGAGAGGAAAAAAACCTTCCCTTTATTTTTTATATTAATTATTTACGTCTTCTCAGTTGTGTGTTTGCAAGTCGATGTCGGTATTCGATTAAGGATTTCAGCTAATGCCAAAGAAATTAATTAATCATCTCCGGTCCTTTAATTAGTATGGTATTGTTACGGTTGGTTCGCTGTTGATTCGCATGCCTTGACGACATTCTATTCTCTCTCTCTCTCTCTAATTACTCATTTCTCTTCTCTTGTTAGTGAGGTGGTGAAGGGCTCTGGCTGAAACGACCTATTTCCTTTTGGATTTGTGTGGAACGTTCACACACAGATACATAAACTGATTATATATATAATATATAATATATATATATTAACATATATATATATATATATATATATATATATCATTCGAGCTATGTCCTTTAATATCTAAATTCGCTTCTACCTCGGAATTGATATATTTTCATATATGTACCGAAGGGGAATCATTTTTTAGTTGATAATAATTTCGTCCCCACTTGGGATCGAACCACCGTCCAAGTGGACGGGAACGAAATCATGACAGACAGTGACGCTATCAATTCAGCCAACACTGTCTGTCCTGATTTCGTTCCCGTCCAACTTGGACGGTGGTTCGATCCCATGTGGGGACGAAATTATTATCAACTAAAAAATGATTCCCGTTCCCCTTCGGTACATATATGAAAATATATCATTCCGAGGTAGAGCGAATTTAGATATTAAAGGACATTTGTAGCTCGAATGATATATAAATGAATCACGGTTTGATGTGATAATTATTCATATATATATATATATATATATATATATATATATATATATGTGTGTGTGTGTGTGTGTGTGTGTGTTTTGTACATATTACCCACCTGTGTTCGCACCTGCTCGCTCACTGTCATTCGATTGGCCTGGTCTGGGTCACTCCGGCTTCCTGTCAAAGATTGATGAATGAACTGCCTTTTCCGGTTCCATTTTTTTTTTTTTTTTTTTTTTTTTTTTATTTTTTTTTTTTTTTTTTTTTGGTCATGCGGTTTTATTGCAGGTGAATAATGGGTCCGAACTTTCTTTTCCCTTTCCCTTCCCCAAGTCCTCAACTGTCAGGTTCCCCTCTTCTGTTTTTCCATTTTTTTTATTTTACTTTTTACTGTTTTCCATTTTTTCTTTTTCTTTTTTGCGTTTTGTTTTATTACCAACTTTCATTCGGGTTTGCATTCTTTCTCAGATTTGCATTTCCTCTGAGAGATATATTGCTTTCGGTTCTTTCTCTTATTTTATAATTGTTCCATTCGGAGGAGGATGATGGGCGTTCGTTCGAAATTATTTATGGAGCCTCTTTTAAATCTCGTGTTGCATACTTTTTTTCTTTTTTCTTTTTAGCGGAATGATTCATTAATTTCAATTTTACGATTCGAAATATGTTCCTAACACACACATACACACCCCTCTCACAATATATTACAGTTGTCTAACGCTTGGCTCTTGATTGATTTTCTCCTTTTTGCATTTTTGTCTTCCTGTACTATATTCATGCTTCGTTTTACGAATAACTAATCATGGGCTGAAGGTATTATATATCTCTCATATTTGATAAGGGGAGACCTTAAATTAGGTTTTTGGTACATGTGTAAAGCTTGAATTCCAAGTCAGTGGCCCTTTTGGGCTTTTTCCTTATAAATGGGATTCATCTTCTTAATAATAATAATCATAATAATAATTTAATCAGTAGCACTGGGTCTGGTCTGCTGTTGGAGAATAACGTATACAAATCGTCTAAAGATGTTTAGAATAGTGTCTTTCAACATAGGTGGAACTCCCCTCAGAGATTCAGGGGGCGATTTTTTTTTTTTTTTTGGGGGGTGGGGGGGGGGGGGGGGGGGGGGGGAGGAAATTGTGACAACGAATTGGCAGGCTCAAACTGGCGCTAGGATCGCACAAAACGCAGTGTGCATCGGTCCGCATTACTGAAAGGGCAAGCTGGGCTTTCTCTCCTCTAGCTTGTGTGTTTGTGTTACAGTAAATTCACATCAACCGTGCATCTGATGTGTAGGCCAGCCCCTTATGACGCTCCTGATTGGCATTTTATAAGCCAATAACAGGGGTGGAAACTCGGTCTCTCTCGAGATTTCACATATCCCGCAGGAGAGGTGGAACATACATCCTGTGTATGTGAACTCTCTCGAGAGACTGAGAGTTTCCAGCCCTGAGATTGGCTTATCAACAACCAATCAGGAGCGTCGTGAGGGACTGGCCTAGGCATTATGCACTGTTGATGTGAATCTGCTATAGTATTTTGTTGCATATTTGGAACACTTATTTTTAGGCACACAATTTTGGGAAGGGGAAGGGAGGGGGGATAACATTCTGACACATGATAAAGGATGCATGGGCCAAATAGGGTTGAGAAACACTGGTTTATAAGCTTGCAACAGTCCTCAGGAATGTGGTATAAGCGGCGTTAGTTGATAATGAGACCAGGAAACGAAATAGAATGAGTGAGTTGTCTTTTACAGATCTAGTATACCTCAAATTTAGTCGAACTTAAAAAGAAATAATGATTAGAAATAGCCATGCGACTGAAAAAATTCTAATTTATTCAGATTTTAGATAATTTACACATTGAATCTTCATATACGTATATGTCTCGACAACTCTAGATATATTATTTCCTTACACGTAGAAACAGATTTTGAAAAGAGCTGTGGGTATATTTTTTGGCATCTTTCATTTATTGAGATATTTTCCAAACCGTGAAGAATCTTATTATTAAAACAATCAAGGGCGGACCACAATTACATTACTATGTTATACCATCACTCTCTCTCTCTCTCTCTCTCTCTCTCTCTCTCTCTCTCTCTCTCTCTCTCTCTCTCTCTCAGTAATTCAGAGTAAACTTTAAGATCCTATAGAATTACCTTCCTATTACCCTTGTCTAGTCTGTCTACAATTCAAGTGTGAATAATCTCTCTCTCTCTCTCTCTCTCTCTCTCTCTCTCTCTCATCTCTCATCTCTCTCTCTCTCTCATTCGGAGAAAAAATTAAGATTTTATATAATTACCTTGTCTAAGTCTGTCTACAATTTAAGAGTGAATAATCTCTCTCTCTCTCTCTCTCTCTCAGTAATTCAGAGAAAAATGTATGATTTCATATAATTACCTCGTCTAAATCTGTCTACAATTTAAGATTGAATAAAATCTCTTTCTCCGCTCTCTCCTCTCTCTTCTCAATCTTTTCTCTCTCTTCTCTTCTCGTCCTCGTGTCGTCTCTGCTCTCTCTCTCTCTCTCTCTTGCGCACAGAGGGAAAAATATCTCATGAGTTGTTATTGACTCTGTCCCCTAGAGAAATTACTGGCATGAAGCCGATCCAGACATACACCGCGTCTTCGTATCCTCCTCGTCTTCCCAGAAGATAAAAGGAGGAGGAGGAGAAGAAGAAAGTTTTCGAATTAGATAGGGCGAGCTGGGGCCATTTCACTTTG
>NC_087213.1:59378045-59393045 GCF_015104395.2 Macrobrachium nipponense | reverse complement strand
CTCTCCTGTTTCCCACTGCAGCAGCAGCAGCATCAGCGACGATGCGAAACATCACTTAATGATGTGTGTGTGTCTCTCCCAGACATCTCGAGGAATATCAAGTCGCTTATTAAGGCTGCGTCTGGTACGCGCGTGTTTCGTGTTTTTTTCTGATGGTAACGTTTATTGTGCTTGATTTGGTCGCTGTCAGTAAGTAAAGGCTACGTGTTGTGTTATGATAGCAGATCAGTATCGAACTTTGGAACTTGAAAAATAGGAGAAAAATGTATTGAAGACAAGTCAGAGGAAAAGTTATTGAGAGGAAATTGGAGAAAAATGTATTGAAGGCAAGTCGGAGGAAAATGTATTGAGAGCAAATTGAAGAAAAATGTAATGAAGGCAAGTCGGAGGAAAATGTATTGAGAGCAAATTGGAGAAAAATGTATTGAAGGCAAGTCGGAGGGAAATGTATTGAGATCAAATTGGAGAAAAATGTATTGAAGGCAAGTCGGAGGAAAATGTATTGAGAGCAAATTGGAGAAAAATGTATTGAAGGCAAGTCGGAGGAAAATGTATTGAGATCAAATTGGAGAAAAATGTATTGAAGGCAAAGTTCGAAGAAAAATGTAATTGAGAAGGCAAATTGAAGAAAAATGTAACGGAGGCAAAAGTCGAGGAAAATTGTATTGAAGCAAGTCGGAACAAAAAAAATGTAATTGAAGGCAAGTCCGGAGGAAATATGGGATTGTAGTAATTGGTCAAATCAGATAAAAATAAAAAATGCATTGAAGGCAAGTCGGAGGAAAATGTATTGAGGGCAAATTGGAGAAAAATGAATTGAAGGCAAGTCAGAGAAAAATGTATTGAGAGCATTTTGGAGAAAAATGTATTGAAGGCAAGTCGGAGGAAAATGTATTGAGATCAAATTGGAGAAAAATGTATTGAAGGCAAGTCGGAGGAAAATGTATTGAGAGCAAATTGGAGAAAAATGTATAGATTCAAATCAGGAAAATAAAAAATTGGCAATTGGAAGGCAAAAGTTCGGAGGCCAAAATTATTGAGGCAAATTGGAGAAAAAATGAATTGGAAGGCAAAAGTTCAGGGAGGGAAAAAATATTGAGCAATTTGGAGAATAAAATGGTATTGAACGGCAAGTCGGAGGAAAATGTATTGAGAGCAAATTGGAGAAAAAAATTGTAAATTGGAAGTAAAACAAGTTGCGGAAAAAAGGAAAATGTATTGAGAGCAAATTGGAGAAAAATGTATTGAGGCAAGTCGGAGGAAAATGTAATGAGAGCAAATTGGAGAAAAATGTATTGAAGTAAGTCGGAGGAAAATGTATTGAGAGCAAATTGGAGAAAAATGTTGAACAAAAATTGGAGAGAAATATATGGGAAACAATTTTTTGAAAAATGTATTGAATGTGATGAAAAATTTATTGGGAACAAATTGGAGAAAAATGTATTGGAAACGAATTGGATGAAAATTTATTGAAAACAAAATGGAGAAAAATTAATTGAAAAATCTGATAGAAATTCATTGAAAGCAAATTGGGAAAAATGTATTGGAAACAACATAGAGAAAAACTTATTGAAAACAAATTGGATAGAAATGTATTGAAAACAAATTTGAGAACAATTGATTGAACCCAAATTGGAGAAAAATGCATTGAAAACAAATTGGATAGAATGAATTAAAAACTAATTGGAGAAAATGTATTGGAACCAAATTGGAGAAAAAATGAATTTAAACCAATTTACAGAAAAATGTATTGAAACCAAAGTGAGATAAAATTTATTGAAAACAAATGCGTATGCATGTGTATGTATATAATTATATATACATATACATACACACACACACATATATATATAATATTATAATATATAATATATATATATATAGCATAATAGATAGATATATATATATATCTATATATATATATATGCAGTATAAGGTGCATGTATGTGTGGGGATGTATTAGTTCAAATCAGGGCATGTTCGTGCAGTTGGAGAAAAGATTGAAGGTCAGGTCAAGAGGGAAATGAAACGGTGCTCATTTAAACTGACTGCTGTCCACATAACGAAAGGGGGAAGTCGTGGTGGTTGTTTGTATTAAAGAAAGGGCGAAGCACCACCAGCCGAGAGTGAGGCCATTAGCGGGACGCCGAGTTAATGGCAACGGTATTCTAGTTTTTGTGGCTTCCTGAAGGATGCCGCTAGTAGGTGCGTTTTATCAAAGGCGCGATTCCCAAAGGATGTAATGGAAGGATTGAATATCCCTTTCTAAGGGTCGGGAAAGAAGTGAGACGAAGGATTGCTCCACAGTCGTTAGTAGGGCATCATCGCCCTACTTCGTCGTAATTATGGGAGCGTACTGACTGGTGGTGGCTGGGAGAATATGACGCATAACAGTACACACACTTTTGCGTAGGATTAACATGGCTAAATTGCCCCCTTCATGATTTGGAAAGGATGATTCAATAGGATGCGCATATTGCTAGACCGTCAAGCTCGGTTTGAAAAGGGGCGATGATTTGGCAAGAATTGCTGATGGTCGAATGTTTAGTAAATGAAGGACGCCGCAGGGGAGTTAGTGCTGTCTATGTACCTCTCGTGGTGCACTGTAGGCATTACTTAAGGGTCTTTGCAACGTTCCTTCGGCCTCCAGCTGCAACGTCTTTCATTCCTTTTACTGTAACTCCGTTCATATTCTTTCTTCCGTCTGACTTTTCACTCTCTTACAGTTGTTTCAGAAAGCAACTGCTTTGAGGTTTTCCCCCCTGTTACGCCTTTCAAACCTTCTTGCTGTCAATTTCCTTTTCAGCGCTGAATGGCCTGATAGGTCCCAGTGCTGGTTTTAGCCTAAATTCTTTATTCTGTTATATTCAACAAATGACGGAACACTGGAGTTTATGCAAGAAGCAGATAGCTAAACAGGTGTAGATTTCTGACTTCTTAAAAAAGCCAGCTTGGAGGAAAGATAGCCAGGGATACGGAATACATTGTGGTTGGCCGCTGTGTTGCATTATTCCAAAATATTTTATGATGGAACAGTTTTGTGCTGGCATTCCATTGAGGTGTGCGAGATGTGTATTTCTGGTGATATTAGTTCACTCTCGACGTGGTTTGGAAGTCACGTAAAGCCGTTGGTTCCGTTGCTGAATAACCACAGGTTCCATTTAACGTAAAAACACAATACAATCAAACAACCAGTTTTGTGCTCTTGTGTGGAAATGAAAGACAGTCCTTCAGTATGTTGCTTGTTCAAGGCAAGGGTATTTTCCCTGTACATTTTTTGTATGGATTATTTGGAGCCAGCAATGAGGAAGGTCACTAGATGATAGATGTGGCCGTATATTTGTTAGATGAGAAATATCAAGCTGTTACTTTTCAGTATTTAAAATTTAAAATTAATAGTGTAATACAGACGATGAAGGTTACTATTCAGAAAATAAAACGTAGATAGGATTAAAATGTGTTTGACGTATCCTCTTTACAAAGACTGCATTAATAATAATATTAGGCAATTCATCACTCGCAACTTTTTTGTATCATTAACACAGTTTCTTGATTGGTGAGAGGGTTATGTTAATTTAGGTCTGAACAATGAAGAATTGCCCCTGAGAACGAGTAATAGATATTCCTGTATAAGTTCAGCATATTAAATTATCATAGGATTGATTGCTCTTTGAGGATTGCAATTCTCTTGCAATTTTTAGTTCAGTATCTCCTTATGAGGTTGTTCATTTAAAGTGAAGAGAAATGGTCTCATTTGTTAGTTCTGCCACAGTTCATGTCATTTTATCTTTTATAATGATGGGATGTGATATAGGACATAACCCTTAGGGGTTTATTGCCGTCGGGCAACCTCACGCGGAGCATTGTAGGTATTATTTATTTATTTATTTATTTTTATTTTTATTTTTATTTATTTATTTTTTTTTTTTTTTTGCAGCCGTCTCTTCGGCCCTTAGCTGCGACCTCTTGCATTCCGTATACTACTGTACCTTCATTCATATTCACTTCCATCCACCTTAGTTCCCACCCTCTCCTAACAATTGTTTCATAGTGTAACAGCGAGGTTTTCCTCTTGTTACGCCTTTCAAACCTCTTCACTCAATTTCCTTTCAGCGCTGAATGACTTCTCCCGCCCCAGCATTTGGCCTTTGATCAGAATTTTATATCCATTCCATATTACGGGGCAGAGTACCTATTACTCTTATCTAAGCCAGGAGTACGAAACGAAAAGAGGTAGGAAAGGAAACTTAACCCATTTTCTTTAAACAGTGATCGCCAAGGACTGGGATATGATTTCATTAATTGCGGTAAACGGAACGAAACGGACTGGAGATTGACAATATAGAGTTTGCTGGTGTACTTCGAGTAAATCACGAGTTCTGAAATAAATAAGGTAAGCTTTAAGCTAATCCAAAAAAGACTGGAATATATCAGTGATATATAACTGATAATAGGCACTTATGAATAAATATCGTTGTGACCTTTCCACTTCACCACTAACTAGCAGATAATCATAGCTTTTGGGTATGATTTAAGTAGGGAAAAGTGCACGTGTAGTTTAAATAACTATCGTCTTTACATTATTTGAGATGTGATTGTTAAAGCACTTGCGTTTTCTTAGACCCTTACCGATAAAGTTGGCGGTATCATTATGTTGGGGTCAATAAAAGGCGAAATTATATGTCGAGATACGGTGGCTTTTGTTCCCAGCGTTGATCGTAGGTTACTTCTGAGCGGTTAGAGACAATCGAAGCCCTGTCAGGTGACATAAGTTTTAATGGAACATGTGACTCTGACCATGACACCTCTGAGCGGTTAGAGACAATCGAAGCCCTGTCAGGTGACATAAGTTTTAGTGGAACATGGGACTCTGACCATGACACCTCTGAGCGGTTAGAGACAATCGAAGCCCTGTCAGGTGACATAAGTTTTAATGGAACATGTGACTCTGACCATGACACCTCTGAGCGGTTAGAGACAATCGAAGCCCTGTCAGGTGACATAAGTTTTAATGGAACATGTGACTCTGACCATGACACCTCTGAGCAGTTAGAGACAATCGACCATGACACCTCTGAGCAGTTAGAGACAATCGACCATGACACCTCTGAGCAGTTAGAGACAATCGACCATGACACCTCTGAGCGGTTAGAGACAATTGAAGCCCTGTCAGGTGACATAAGTTTTAGTGGAACATGGGACTCTGACCATGACACCTCTGAGCGGTTAGAGACAATCGAAGCCCTGTCAGGTGACATAAGTTTTAGTGGAACATGTGACCCCGACCATGACACCTCTGAGCGGTTAGAGACAATCGAACCCCCGACCATGACACCTCTGAGCGGTTAGAGACAATCGAACCCCCGACCATGACACCTCTGAGGGGTTAGAGACAATCGAAGCTCTGTCAGGTGACATAAGTTTTAGGGGACCATGTGACCCCTGACCATGACACCTCTGAGCGGTTAGAGACAATCGAAGCCCTGTCAAGTGACATAAGTTTAATTGGAACATGTGACCCTGACCATGACCTTCTGACTAAAAGAGGAATAGTTACCATCGAGGGCATTCGTATTCGATAATAAATCCTACAGGGATCGCGAAGTTTCCTTCCTTAGCGTTTCATCGTTCTAAGAATTTTCAAGAAAGAAGCTGATCTTAATGTGGAACAGCCTCCCAGAGGATGTCGTGCAATTGGAACCTCTTCAGAAATTCAAGCGAAAATGCAATGCATTGCTACCCTAATACCATTCTTCCTGCATTTGAATACTTTATTTATTTATTTATTTATTTATTTATTTATTTTCTTTTAGGATAAGTGGGATCTCTTGTATTTCACTTTACTTCCCCTTAATTCTTCCTAATGAACACCATATTCTTTGGAAGCTTGAATTTCAAGTCAGTCCATATGAATCTGTGGCCTCTCCTGTGAGCTTGTTCCGTATGAATAGGTTTCATCTACTGAATGACAATAATAACATTTATAATAATAATAATAACAATGCTTTATCAATACTCACAGAACAACACTTTTGTGCCGCTTATGCTTATGACGTTGGCGAAGTTGCTCTTTTTTTGGTCGCGCGAATTATGGATGGCCACTAAATGGCAACCCCCCCCCCCCCCCCCCCACCCCCCCCCCCCACCCCCCCCCCCGGCTCCTCCACTCCAACCCCTTGATGTGTTCGACTGAACATAAATATTCGAAGCTCCTCCATTTATCTCATTTTCTCTCTGATGAGCTGGACAATACCCCGTTGATGAAGAGGTGACCATTTCCAGTCTTTTATGACGAGGCTTATAAACGACTTTGATAGAAAGCGCGATTTGGATGTTGATTCTCGTGAAGTGAAATGAACTGTGATTTGATTAACTGTATCCGGGAGTTGGGCGATGAGTCCTCTTCTTTGTGTGGAATCTGTTGTCCTTTGTGTGGGTGGGTGTGTGTGTGTGTGTGTGTGTGTGTACGCGTGCATTTGTTCATCAGAATACAGACCAGAATAATGGATGGTGTATTTTTTTTCATCTAAATATAGACCAGAATTTCCTCATATAAATTGTGTACCTTGTACCCTTTTCTTGTTTTTTTAAAGGGGGCAAGTTATCCTTAATAAGTCTTTTACGTGGAAGTTTGAATCAATTTATCAAAATTAATTACTCACAAATGAGCGTTGAAAGTCAAGGATTGTTTGTATCTGCTGCATAAAATAATTGACTTGTGTAATGGAAGAAAGTCGAGGGGCTATATACGAAGGAAACTTAGAGGGGATTATAGGGTCATGTTTTAATATGATTTTTAGTAGGGAAAAAAACTTTTTCATTCTAATTTTTATATATATGTTGTCTTTTTAGCTCGATAGAACATCACGTCATTAGTCCATTCATTCTCCTAACTCATTGTCATAGGTTGACGTTGGTTATCATAGTTCTTGCATCAAAAGATTACTAGTCCTCACCCCATTTTCTTCCACCCATTTGTAAGGAAATGATGAAGATAGGATGATGACGAGTAAGCAAGATGAAATCAAGAAGATTTATGCTATACAACTTTCATAATCGGGGAGCTTTTCATCGACTAATTTCTCGTGCAATCTTTCGGACCCATGACTATTTTTCCTTCTATTTCTTTCTGCCTACTTCTCTTTTACTCTCTCATCTCTTTCTGCCATTTCTTCAGGGTTATTATTCTTCTTCTCCCGAATTGAATTAAAACGGCCAGCGGGTTTTTTTTTTTTTTTTTTTTTTTTTTTTTCTCTCTCTCTCTCTCTCTCCTCAAGCTCTCGCTTTCTTGTCTTTCCTTATCTGGACATGTCGCGGCCATATGTGGCATTTTGTGGGCTCATCTTTTCCCATGCTTGCTTTTTCTGTGCGTACCACTTTCCAAGGCTGTCATCTTCTGTCCGGATGTTTCCTGGATTCAGATGTTTTATATGTGCGAGAGTAAAGGAGTGGTTTAACACACAACACACACACACACACACAACACACACACCACACACACACACACACACACACACATATATATATATATGTATATATATATATAATATAATGATAGAAATAAAAATAATAATAATAAAAGGAGCCCATAAAAACGCCAAAATATGGAAGAAAGTACTATATTTCAGAAACTGCTGAAGAGAGAGACAGCAGTCTCTGAAATATATTACGTTCTTGCTGTATTTTGGCGTGTTTATGGGCTCCTTTTTTGAGATGGAATTCTGTTATATCAGAACATTTTTGCCATTCATATATGTGTATATATATATATATATATTATATATATATACATATATATAGATATATTATATATATATATATATATATATATATATATATATATATATATATATATATAGTATATATATATAGATATATATATATATATATATATATATATATATACATATACATACGTATACACAGTCATGGAAATTTCGTGTTCGTGTGAAAACATACTTCCTTTAGTCGTAAATACGGACATTTTTCTTATTTTAATGTTACTTAGGTATATAGTCTATTATATATTCATATATTATTATAAAAGTGTTTTGATACCCGTGTGGGTGGGCATCGATGCAGTGGGGGTTAGGGATTGTGTGTGTAGGCAAACGGGCTTGTGGGAGACTCATAATACATACATATATCAATATAGAATATATATATAATATATATATATATAATATATATACATATATATATATTATATATAGTATTTATATTGATATTGATATATGTATGTATTATGTGTATGTATTTATAAATATAGATACATCCTCACATATGCATCTCCTACAAGCCCGTTTGCCAACATGCACAATCCGTAACCCCACTGCATCGATGCCCACCCACACGGGTATGAAAACACCACTATAATAAGGGCGCGAGGCGAGACGACGCCCACAGAGCACAAAGGCAGGAGGGATCATGACACGAAACGTCATCATTAGTCTCTGGAGAATAACAGGCAGAGACGTAACGTTGCCTTGGGGCCAAATGCGTAATTGGCAACTCGCAGAGATATTTGACATGTTCTCGCCCATCTTCTCCTCGATCCCCAAACCCTCCCCCCTACACCGCCCCCATTACCCCTCCTCGTAATGATGCCCCTGGATGCTGGCATGAAGGAGGCATGCACTCACAAAATGGGGCTATATGCCCTGGCTTTCTGAACGTCTGGCAGGGGCTGTTTGAATTACATATGTTGCGTGATGTGAAGATTTGCGTGCGTTTGTTTACTGCTGTTTTGTTTGCATATATATAATATATATATATATAATATATATATATATATATATATATTTGTACACACACACACACATATATATATATATATATATATATATATATATATATATATATATATAATATATATATATATATATATATTACTAAAAGGATCTCATTCAAACTGGATGGTATCTAGCGGAGTTATTTATTCAAAAAAGTAACTTTTTTTAATTTAACTCCAATAGATACCATCTACGTAGTTTAATTGAAGCCCTTTTAGTAATTGTACTATTGCACAGAAGAATTGTGTGTATATATATATATGTGTGTGTGTGTGTGTGTGTGCATGTGTCTGTGTATTTGAGTGTTTGTGAGCCGGCGTTAGGAACAGACGCAAGAAAGGATTATTCTCTTACAAGTGATTTTCTCGTGATTAATCCATTCGCCATTTGACTCATCTTTCAATTGCGGCTTTTCTTTCCTATTCAGATGCCATTAATCATCGGACCCCTTTCTTGTCTCTGTTCTCTGTAAACCGCTTCCATTCATCTTCCTTTTTTTATTTTTTATTTTTTAAGAACTCCATCCTCATTCTTCTTCGCCCTTTCTTCCTTTTTCACGTCTAATCGTCATTTTATTAATCTTATTCATTTTTTGGCGAGGTTTATTCCTACCACTGATTCGTCCTTTCCTTTTTCTAATTCCCTGTTTTCTTGTATCTGTCCACTCGCATTCACTCCTCTATTTTCTTTCATTTCAATTCTGTATTCGTCATTGATCACATTATAATTCAGTTGGTTTTTAGCTCATTGCGATGTTTTATATAGTTCATTTCTGATCCCTTACACGCTTTTTTTAATATCTACTATTATTATTCACTGCTCGTGTCTTTGATGTCTAAAGTTAGGATGCCAGATGGAAGTACAGGTAAAAGGACCCCACTCCTTCCCAGCTATCCTACTTCATGAATGCTCCACACACACACACACACACACACACACACCCCCAACTCCAATGGAGGAAAGAAAGAATCCTTAACCTCCGCTGTATCACATCGTCTCAAAATATTTTGCTGACGTCAGATGCTGAGGTTGAAGTTACCAATTGGAACGAGGTCAAAGGGCGGTAGTGAAAGGTTGCATAGGACTTCGTGGATTTGAACGAACGCTGTTTTGAAGGAGGGTGACTCGAAAAGGCCTTTGGGGGAGGATTGGAACAAAGGTGATGTCGAGGTCAGTGGATGGTGATTGTTGAAGAAAGATTACGTTTTTGTAAGATCACAGCCGATTTAGGACATTAAATGTATAGGGTTAATGACGGGCTTTGTGGGACAAGAGTGTAGAATAAAAAAGGTTGATTTAGGTGCCATAATGTCAAAGACGATGTATTAAAGGTTGGTAAAGGATAGCTGGGAGACAGAGACAATGCACACCAAGCTAATAAGGGCTCGTATTATTTGTAAACCATAAAGCTATGTCTCTCGAACGTCGTTCGGGTGTTCGAAAGCTTTTGTTTTTGTCGTTTACAAGTAAAATAATTTATGTAATAGTGGATTTTATTATACAACGTTTAATCACGACATTTTAAATTTCGTAGCATTATTATTATTATTTTTAATATTATAATTATTATTGTTGTTGTTATTGTTGTTGTTGTTGTTGTTGTTGAAATAATAATAATAATAATAATAATGATAATAATAATAATAATAATAATAATAATTATTATTATTATTATTATTATTATTATTATTATTATTATTATTATTATTATTATTATTATTATTATTATTGGGTTTTAAATGTCGATCGTCTTTTACGTTTTATTGTCATCTGCTATGGAACGAAATGGAAGCAGTTATTTTATGTTTTCATGACCTTTCATTGCTTCATAATTATCACTTCAATTGCTCATTATTGTATATTTTTGTACTCATCCTTACATTATACATATATGTACAATTTGCTAGTTGAGAGAAACCGACATTCCGTAGAAGAATAATGGCTTTGTTGCAATGGCAGTCTTGAATTCTCACCTAAGATGTCTAATGAGTTTGTTAAAGTGACTGTTTTAGATGAATGTTTAGACTGTTTTAGATGAATATTTGGACTGTTTTAGATGAATATTTAGACTGTTTTAGATGAATGTTTGGATGGTTTTAGATGAATATTTGGACGGTTTTAGATGAATATTTGGACTGTATTAGATGATTATTTAGACTGTTTTAGATGAATATTTGGACGGTTTTAGATGAATATTTGGACTGTATTAGATGAATATTTGGACTGTTTTAGATGAATATTTGGACTGTTTTAGATGAATATTTAGACTGTTTTAGATGAATATTTAGACTGTTTAATGATGATATTTAACTGTTTTTAGATGAATATTTGGACTGTTTTAGATGAATATTTAGACTGTTTTAGATGAATATTTGGACTGTTTTAGATGAATATTTAGACTGTTTTAGATGAATATTTGGGACTGTTTTAGATGAAGATTTGGGAACTGTTTTAGATGAATAATATTTGGAACTAGTTTTAGATCATCGAATATTTAGACTGTTTTAGATGAATATTTGGACTGTTTTAGATGAATATTTAGACTGTTTTAGATGAATATTTAGACTGTTTAGATGTATATTTGGATTGTTTTAGATGAATATTTAGACTGTTTTAGATGAATATTTGGACTGTTTTAGATGAATATTTAGACTGTTTTAGATGAATATTTGGACTATTTTAGATGAATATTTAGACGGTTTTAGATGAATATTTGGACTGTTTTAGATGAAGAATTTAGATTTCGGCTTTCCTCACTCTGTTTTAGATGTATATTTTGGACTGTTGTAGTGAATATTTAGACGGTTTTTAGATGAATATTTTAGACTGTTTTAGATGAAGTATTTATTTGACAATGTTTTAGATGTATATTTGGACTGTTTTCAGTATTTTTATTTTGACTGTTTTTGTTTATGAATATTTAGACTATTTTAGATGAATATTTGGACTGTTTTAGATGAATATTTGGACTGTTTTAGATGAATATTTAGACTGTTTTAGATGAATATTTAGACTGTTTTAGATGAATATTTGGACTGTTTTAGATGAATATTTAGACTGTTTTAGATGTATATTTGGACTGTTTTAGATGAATATTTAGACTGTTTTAGATGAATATTTGGACTGTTTTAGATGAATATTTAGACTGTTTTAGATGAATATTTAGACTGTTTTAGATGAATATTTAGACTGCTTTAGATGAATATTTGCCAGATTTTAAGAATCATTAGGGATTAGTCTATTAAGAATCTATGAGAATATCTTTACTATCGGGTAAAGGGTTGGGGATCAGATCGACAATAGTTCCTTTTATAGATACGTGACCCTCGGCTCGAAAGTTGTCGAGGGTCAAGTTCAACCCTCGAGGCCAGTCATCAGCTCAAGTGTCACTCGAGTTTCTTTCGGTCATTGCAGAACGGGAATTGGAAAGGTTGCAGGTCTTTGTGTAGGGCGAGACCGTCATTATCCCCGGAATTACCGCCGTTATGTCATTCGTCATTTTTTTCCCGGAAACTTCTGAATCGGGTGATGAATGTGATATCGGCAGTTGTTTTGTTGTGGTTGGTTGTTTCTTTATTATTATTATTACTATTATTAAAAAATCCTCTTAGTAGCACGAGTCTTTAAATGGAGAAACAAATCCACAGTTATGTAAATGTACATATATCTAAATTTAAAACTTTAAGGATAGCTTTCCGGAACCTGTTCGGTTCTCCTTATCATCAGATTCCCGAAAGCTATCCTTAAAGTTTTAAAATTAAATATATGTACATTTATATAACTGTGGATTTGTTTCTCCATTATTATTATTTTTTTTCTCTATCACAGTCTTCCAATTCGACTGGGTGGTATTTATTGTGTGGGGTTCCCGGTTACATCCTGCCTCCTCCTTATTATTATTATTATTATTATTATATTATTATTATTATTATTATTATTATTATTATTATACTAAAAATCCACGATTATATAAATAAATTGTATTATTTGTAAACCATAATACTATGTTACTCGAACGTCGTTCGGGTGTTCAAAAACTTTTTGTTTTTCTCTTTCACAAATAAAATAATTTATGTAATAGTGGATTTTATTATACAACAGTTTAATCACGACATTAATGAATTTCGTAGCATTATTATTATTATTATTATTATTATTATTATTATTATTATTGTTATTGTTATTGTTATATTATTATTAACCAAACAAAAAACTTTTCAGTTTTCTTCTGAAGATTGAAAAAGAAACCCACTAAATCACTTTGTAACTTGTTTACTTCTAAGTATTTACATTTAGTTTTACTCCACACTCGAGTACTTTCAGGCCCTGTCTGTGGCCCATTCTCAAGAGATGTTTGGGATGTTAGCCTGGTCAAGGCCCAGCAGAAGACTGTTGGCCTTGACCCAGGCTAACATCCCAACATCTCTTGAGAATGGGCCAGACAGGGCCTGAAAGTACTCGAGTGTGGAGTAAAACTAAATGTAAATACTTAGAAGTAAACAAGTTACAAAGTGATTTTGTGGGTTTATTTTTCAATTATTATTATTGTTGTTGTTGTTGTTGTTATTGTTGCTGTTGCTGAAATTGTCTAATTATTATTATTATTATTATTATTATTATTATTATTATTATTATTATTTTGAGTTGTAATGTGGATCGTCTATTATTTTTTATTATTATCTGCTTTGGAACGAAAAGGACCGAGTTACTTTATATCTTTCATTGCTTTATAGTGATTGCTTCAATTACTCATTAATATATATTATTGTATTCTTACATTATACATATATGCATTATACATATATGTACAATTTATTATATATATTCATATTGATAAATCGCTTATAGTTATGGCTATAATTGCACATTCATATTTTTTTCGTTCTTACATTATACAGTGTGTGTACGGTATATATTGATATTCTCTATTTAAAGTTTCGTAAAATTGGGCTTAGCGGTATTAGCCAAATATCTTCTAGGTCTCTGCTCCGTGGTCTTATCAATATTAACCAAGTTATAAATATTAACCAAGATTCTTCTGAATCTGCTCTGTGGTCTTATCAGTATTAACCAAGTTATAAATATTAACCAAGAATCTTCTGAGTCTGCTCTGTGGTCTTATCAGTATTAACCAAGAACCTTCTGAGTCTCTGCTTTGTAGTCTTATCAGTATTAACCAAATATCATTTGAGTGTCTACCCTGTGGTCTTATCAATATTATCCAAATATCTTCTGAGTCTCTCTGCTCTGTGGTCTCATCAGTATTAACCAAATATCTTCTGGGTGTCTGCCCTGTGGTCTTATCAGTATTAACCAAATATCTTTTGAGTCTCCGCTCTGAGGTCTTATCAGTATTCACCAAATATCTCCTGAGTCTCTGCTCTATGGTCTTCGGCTCGACGCTTTTCGATCTCACTTGACAGGTCTTATGCAAATGAGGGTGAGAAATCTTACCCATCAGTGAGTTTAGATAACTGACGTTTGGTGATAATGGGGAATGGGTGGCTGTTTAGAGACGGTTAAAGGCCGGACTGATGATAATTAGAGGATTACGGACTTTAATGAAAGTATAGAGGTCGTTTTTTTTTTTTTGAGTAATGAATAGAAATTGTAGATGGAAAACGAAGTTCGTAATTTGATACTATTAAGAAATGAGTGGATTACTTTTTCGTAACGCTAAAGAACTGATGATTTTTATTATTTAAGTCTAGTTATACATTTACCTGAAAAGGAAAAGTACTTGTATGTCCATAAAAGAATATTATAATCTTGACATCCCCCGAATTGGATTGGTTACTGCGACACAGCATTTGGTAATGTTCAAATCTTCTTTTTATATCTTTTAAGTGAATCTAAAAATGTAACACTTTGTGGCATTTTTGTAGCTCTTGAAATATTTAATACTCAAATTTTCAACAATACTAATGTCTTAGAAAACGACTTCACTTTTCATAATACGCAGCTGACTGCTGAAACAGTTAAGAGTTGAATTATTCAAACTTATTCATTCTGTTTACATCTTAGTCTTCTCATTTTTCCTCACCCATTATTATTATTATTATTTCCTATAATCCGAAGCACAGAAAAAACACAATGGGAGTGAGAAGTGATAATAACTCTTTATTTGTGAGAGTTGTCAAATTACCTAAAATAGGAAAGCTAATTAGACATACTTCATTTAATAAAAGTGAGATCATTTCAAATGGGG
>NC_087213.1:59368045-59375545 GCF_015104395.2 Macrobrachium nipponense | reverse complement strand
GTTGTCTTGCTGAGTTCAATGACTAGTGTTTTTGTAGCTTTATTTTCTTATTTCCTCATTGAATTTCTTTTCTCATTTGGACCTTTTTTTTTTCTTTAGGTTGAGATTTCTTATTTCATCATTCATTTTCTTTTCGTATTTGGATCTTGTTTTTTTTTTTTTCAGGTTGAGGTAAGACTTTTTTGAGGGATATATCCGTGAAGTTTGATTAATGCTAGACTGCTGTAATATTACAGAATTGTTACAGTACGATTATATATGTAAAATTGGCGGCTGATTAGAGAAATAACAAAAGGAGATTGACAGTATTGCATTTCATTATTTAGAGGGAGAGAGAATGAAACAGACTTCTACCAGCGATAGAGGCGTTATGAAGGGCACAGTTTTATTTAATTAAAAGGGTGGATACCATATGCTAGGCGCGAAAAGGGAAAATATTTTTCTTAATAAATATGCCAAATTATCTGACTTAGCCTGCTTTTAACAATAGTAGGTTTACTGGTATCATTCGATTACTTGGTGTTCTAGTATTTTTCTCTCTCTGTCTCTCTCATTGTAATGTCATTCTATTTATAGATCTATTAGAATCATTCTAGTCTCCTATAAACATCTTATTACTAGAGCTTCTAGTATCATCTCTCTCTCTCTCTCTCTCTCTCTCTCTCTCTCTCTCTCTCTCTCTCTCTTAATTCCATCTGTTTCAAGATTTTTAATTTCGATCGAAAACATGAGCACTCAGAAAAGAATATGATATACAACTTTATAATGTAGGTAAAAGCAGTGTGAAGTCCTCTCTCTCTCTCTCTCTCTCTCTCTCTCTCTCTCTCTCTCTCTCTCTCTCTCTCTCTCTCAGTTCTATCTGTTTCAAGATTTTTAATTTCGATCGAAAATTTGAGTATTCAGAAATGAATATTAACATAATACACAACTTTATAATGTACTAAAAAGCAGTATGAAGTCATTCTCTCTCTCTCTCTCTCTCTCTCTCTCTCCTCTCTCTCTCTCTCTCTCTCTCTGTCTCAAGATGTTTAATGGCGATCAGAAACTTAAGCACTCAGAAAAGAATATTAATATAATACTCAACTTTTTAATGTACTAAAAAGCAGTGTTAAGTCCTTTAGCATAATCCAACTGAAAATTGCTACCTTTTTTTTCCTCTCTCCCCCTCTCTCTCTAATAACTTCTCTCGCTTCTGGTTGCATATGTTATTCTATTTGGGGATCATTAAACGAACCACTGCTCCCTCCTAATAGGTAACTCGAGCACCTACTGCATGATGCTCTCTTGCTTAAGAAGGTTTATCAAGGGATGCTGCACTTCCGGGGGTCGTAATGAGCAACGCGATCCCTCAGTCTGCTCGGGGCGCCCCGCCCCCCGATTCTCGCGAGGGCGCCTCGGGTCTTTCTGTGCGTGTGTGTGTCTCTCTCTCTCTCTCTCTCTCTCTCTCTCTCTCTCTCTCTATATATATATATATATATATATATATATATATATATATAGATTATATATGTGTGTGTGTAGTGTATATAGATAATAATATATATATATATATATATATATATATATATATATAGATATATATATATTGTGTGTGTGTAGTGTAATCTATATATATATATATATATATATATATATATATATATATATATATATATAGCATATAGTCTCTCTCTCTACTCTCTCTCTCTCTCTCTCAGTTCTATATCTGTTTCAAGTATTTTTAATTTCGATCGAAAATTTGAGTATTCAGAAATGAATATTAAACATAATACACAACTTTATAATGTACTAAAAAGCAGTATGACAGTCATTCTCTCTCTCTCTCTCCTCTCTCTCTCTCTCTCTCTCTCTCTCTCTCTCTCTCTCTCTCTCTCTGTCTCAAGATGTTTAATGGCGATCAGAACTTAAGCACTCAGAAAAAGAATATTAATATATATCAACTTTTTTAATGTACTAAAAAGCAGTGTTAAGTCCTTTAGCATAATCCAACTGAAAATTGCTACCTTTTTTTCTCTCCCCCTCTCTCTCTAATAACTTCTCTCGCTTCTGGTTGCATATGTTATTCTATTTGGGGATCATTAAACGAACACTGCTCCTCCTAATAGGTAACTCGAGCAACCTACTGCATGATGCTCTTCTTGCTTAAGAAGGTTTATCAAGGGATGCTGCACTTCCGGGGGTCGTACTGAGCAACGCGATCCTCAGTCTGCTCGGGGCGCCCCGCCCCCCGATTCTCGCGAGGGCGCCTCGGGTCTTTCTGTGCGTATGTGTGTGTCTCTCTCTTCTCTCTCTCTCTCTCTCATATATATATATATATATATATATATACGATGAATATATATGTGTGTGTAGTGTAATCTATATATATATATATATATATCTATATATATATATAGATATATATATAGTGTGTGTGTGTGTAAGGGTGTATCTATATAGATATATATATATATATAGGATATATATATATATACTATATATATATATATTATATATATATAAGCATATAGTTTCGATAACCACAATACAATCTGGACAGTTATAATCCAGCTCCGTTTATTTAAAACTGTCAATTTGTTATGAAATAGACTATTTGGACGTAATGAATTACATTTTACCCGACGTTATTAACTTTTGATGAATGGGTTCTGTAAAATAACCCATAGTTGTAGAAGATTGCAGTTCAAGAATTTTATTTAAAGTGCGCATATTTGTTGTCTTAGGTAACAAGAGCTTGTCCTCGTAAGAGTGCCATGAGAAGCCATAAATTAATTTCCACGTCTGGGACTGCCACTCTCTAGGCGACGGTATAGTGCCTTAATCTATGTTGTTCTTATGTCGAAATTAATTCAGTTTATGATGAAAAACACACTGGTGCACCCCACACGCACACGCACACACACACACTCACACTATATATATATATATATATATATATATATATATATCATATACTATATATATATATATATATATATATATATTTATATATATATATATATATAAGAATGTGTGTTTGTTTTTTGTGTATATGTACATATATAAATATATATATTATTTAAACATCTAGATATATATATATATATATATATATATAGTATGTGTGTGTGTGGTGTGTGTGTGTGTGTGTGTTTACATTTCCGGGAAACCCATAGACATTTATTCACCGTCTTTGAAACAGGTTTTTTTCCCCTAATGCCACCAACACCAATCTTTCATACGGACATGCTTTAACCGTCCGTTCACCTATATCTCTGGAATTTTGGGAAACGAGCCCCCCTTTGCTCTCCTGCATTTATCGAGTCATCCAGGCATGCAACCTTTCCCCCCCTCCCTTCCCCCCCTCGACATACTTTTTTCCCCCCTCGACGTGAAAACTTCCCGTTTGGTATTCCTTGATTGCGAAGGAGAGAGAGAGTCTCTCTCCCTCAGGTAGAATTCCTTCTACAGTGTTGTTACCTGAGGGTCATTTTGCCCTGCTGCGCCGGATACTAGATGGCAATTACGCATGCGCCATTTACTACACGTCATTTCTGCGGGTTTTCATTTTGGCGCTTTCTGATTCCTTCGAGTATTTGGCGATTTTTTTGAAAACTTTTATTTTTTTAATGAGACGTTTAAAGTTCTAGGTGTTGTAGCCTTGAGAGAGAGAGAGAGAGAGAGAGAGAGAGAGAGAGAGAGAGAGAATCGACGTTTTTTCGGTTAGACGGTCAAGGAGATTTAGTCATTTGGTTCTTAGGTAAGTTTAGAGAGAGAGAGAGAGAGAGAGAGAGAGAGAGAGAGAGAGAGAGAGAGAGAGAGAGAGAGAGAATCAACGTTTTATTCGATTAGACGGTCAAAGAAGATTTTGGTGAGGTTATAAATTCGAAAGAATATAGTTCTAGGTATTGCAGCCAGGAGAGAGAGAGAGAGAGAGAGAGAGAGAGAGAGAGAGAGAGAGAGAGAGAGAGAGAGAGAGAGAGAGAGAGCTGAAAAGAAAATTATCGAGGGATTTAATAAGAGAGAAAAATGCCTCTAAGAAAAGGGCCAGAAAACTTTAAAAGCGCGAGAAGAGATATAGTCGAGGATTTACAATACGAGGAGGTAAAGAGAAATACATAATAATTTTGGAAAGGAAAAGCATATACCGCTATTTATGAAAAGAAGAAATGAAGTGAAACGGCAGGGAACTATATATACGTTAGCCAGAGAATGAAAAGGATTAAGAGGACGTACGATATCAGAGGGAAAAGAGAGAAAAACGATGTCTTTAGAATAATAATAAAGCAAAAATTATGACGGCTACCGAAGACCCACTCTCTCAGAGGTAGGTGTGTGTGTGTGTGTGTACGTTTGGTTAAAGAATAGGTGCGACGGAAGACCCGGGCTTAAAGGAAGTGGGGTTGGGGTGGGTGGCAGGGACTTTTGGTACCGTAAATTAAATGTTGATAAAGAACTTTCTCCGTCATGAAATTCTGAGAAGAGGCTTTTGAGTTTAATGTACTGATAATGTCCCTTATATCAGAAAATTCCCAGGTGGCCCTTGAGGAAACTTGGGCCATAAAGATACTTTACGAGCCAGGGAGCCAGGGAGCCACCGGCTCCGCTTTAGATAGTTTCTTTTCGGGGGGGAGGGGGGAGGACCCGGGAGAGGGTGGTGGGGGTAGGGGGAGGGTATGGGGATCAGGGAGGACTTGGGGTGTGGGGGTTTGTTTGTTTGTATGTGTGAGCGTGTGTTTTCGGAAGTGATTATTATTTCCGTTTTTATAGGGGGTGCTTGCTTATGATGTATATTAATGATATAGTATGAATATATATATATACTATATATATATATATATATATATATATATATATATATGCTTTAAAAAATCACAGTAGATGCACGTGACTTCATTAAATAAGCGAATACCACAGGAAAATGATAGTCAGAAATCCAAGCGCTTTCGTCTTTACTAAGACAATGTCGTAGTAAAGACGAAAGCGCTTGGATTTCTGACAATCATTTTCCTGTGGTATTCGCTTATATATATATATATAATCATATATATATATATATATATATATTATATATATATGTGTGTGTGTGTGTGTGTGTGTGTGTGTGTGTGTATTTATGATTTTATAATAAGCAAATACCACAGGAAAATAATAGGCAGAAATCCAAGCGCTTTCGTCTTGACTAAGACAATGTCAAGAAACGAATGAAATACAGTTGGAAAGAGACTTATCAGGTAAACAAAAAGATCAAGAATACCAGATGGTTAATTCTCAAAAGGGTAAAAATCAAAGAGGTAATCCAGGATTATCGGATATCACATTCTAAAATTACCCTATGATGAAAGGTTTTTAGAAATTCTTAAAATTTTAAAGCTTTTTAACATAAATGTTGTTTTCAGTAATATTAATGTCAAGAGTTTAGTAATAAAAAATACTCCTGAAGATCTTCCCGGCTGCATATATGAAATTCCTTGCAAAAAGTGTGATAAAGTCTATTGCGGACAAACCGGCAAATCTCTTTCACAACGTCTCAAACAACACCAATATACTGTGAGAACTGGACAAATATCGAATGCACTATTCGCACATATGAGAGATTTAGATCATCCTTATTAACTGGAGTCAAGCAAGAGCCTTAATTCCATGTAATGACACAATTAAAAGGAATATCATTGACTTTTGTTTCATCAAGTCAAATAATGGAAATATTCTAAATTTAAGTCTTGGTTTATTTAAACTCGATGCCTTCATAATGAAAAAAGTTGTAGATAAATATAAGCAACAAAATTAATATATTCAGTTTTTACATGTTTGGGTCTATATGGATACGTTGTATTTTCTGTTAGGGTTAAATCTATGTTTAGGTTAGTGACCGTGTGATATCCGATAATCCTGAATTATCTCTTTGATTTTTACCCTTTTGACAGTTAACCATCTGGTATTCATGATCTTTTTGTTTACCTGATAAGTCTCTTTCCAACTGTATTTCATTCGTTCCTTGACAATGTCTTAGTAAAGACGAAAGCGCTTAGATTTCTGCTTATCATTTTCCTGCGGTATTCGCTTATTTAATGAAGTCACGTGCATCTACTATGATTTTTTAAGCATATATAATTTTATATATTTTAAATTACATGTACATGTATATATATATATATCTATATATATATATATATAGATATATATATATATATATATATTTTTATAAATGATGGTATATACAAAGAGAAAATATGGTGGATATTACTGTCACAACCATTAAAGAAAATTAGATATCCGCAGTATTATTGGGATTTCATATACTAAAATGTCGCGGTGACCTTCGACTTAACCATAAAAGACATGCATACAACACCTGCAGATGCAGAAACGACGTCGACTGCAACAAGTAACAAACATGAAGTTGGACGAGGTGGCAAAATCCGTGTAAAATTAATATAAATTCATTCAGTTCAAGTTGAGATTCCCCATCAAAACTAAAAATAACCGGTACACACACACACACACACCCACACACACACACACACACACACACACAAATATATATATATATATATATATAATATATATATATATATATATACACACACACACACATATATATATATATATATATATATATATATATATATATAGATATATATATGAGTGATATCACATTATCGTGATTCACATACATACATCGAGCTACAATTGTCCTTTAATATCTAATTCGCTCTACCTCAGAATTAATTTATTTTCATACATGTTAACATAAAGGGAATTTTTTATTCAATAAGAAATTCGTCGGTTCACGGGCGCGAACCATGGAACCAACAAATTCAGGACGCAACAGTGAAGCATCTAGACCACACAGCCACTGGTGTGCTTCCTGAATTTGTCGGTTCCATGGTTCGCGCCCGTCAGCCGACGAATTTCTTATCGACTAAAAAAATTCCCTTTCGGTTAACATATATGAAAAAAGAATATAATTAATTCCGAAGTAAAGCGAAATAGATATTAAAGGACATTTGTTTGTAGCTCGATGGTATGTATGTATTATATATATATATATAAGTATATATATATATATATATAATATGTATATATATACATATATATATATAATTAATGATATATATATATATATATTAATATATATACATATATATTATATATACATACATAATATTAATATATATATATATAGTATATATTAATATTAATACATACATTATATATATATAATATAATATATAAGATATTATATTAATAATATATAATATATTAGTTATATATATATAAGTATATATTATATTATTATTATATATTGTACCGACAAGCGTTCTATTTATCGCCTCTTGGTGACGAGAAGACAGCGTCCCGTCAATGCTCAGTTACTAATTAAAACAAAACAAAGGTCAGGAACGTGCACCAGAGCGAGGAGGAACCTTGATTTCTCTTTCTTCAAGATGTTTATTTCGATCTTTTTTTTTTACATCTGTCAGTTTGTCTGTTGACACGTCAGCTGTAATTGCCAAA
>NC_087213.1:59360545-59365545 GCF_015104395.2 Macrobrachium nipponense | reverse complement strand
ATATTTTCTTTTTAGAGAACAGATCAGTTATCCCAGAATGTTTGGGTATAAGTTTTTTTTTATATATATATAGAGAACAGATCATTTATCCCAGAATGTTTGGGTATAAGAGTTTTACTTCTCCCGAACATTTTCATGTCTCTTCAATTGTCCCTCCGGCTTTCCGAGAATCTGTCTCTCTTTTTCAAATATGTATGAAGACTTCTTCTATTTTCACTCTCGAGGCTTCTGCAGATCCCGATAGCTTTATCTCGAGACTCGGGAATAGGAAATCTTTATTTAGGGCGTTTTCGTTTAAAAATGGCGTCTCGAGTTTTTACAGATGTTTTTTTTAGATTCTTACTGTCTTAGTTAATGCACAGTCACTCACTCTAAAGTAATTCAGTCTTGCCCGTCTATTATTTGTTATTACTGGGATATGAATTATTTATCCTTTGGCAAAAATATCAGTTTCTTTCTCCTAAGTATTTTACCGATAACGGTTTTGGATAGAAATGCTATCTCTTTGTCATGACAGGTATCCTTTTCTTCAGTCGCCTTCCAGAAGTTTTTCTAAAAGCAATATTTTTTTGTGTGTGTTCAGAAGAAAACTTTGTGAGCTGTAGTGCTTCGTTAATTATTTGCAGACTATAAAACCGTTTTACATAACCTTTGGAACTCAGCCCTGATATTTCAATCTGTAAAAAGATACTTCAAGCTCTAAAAACATATTTGAAGCTTTAAAAAGATATTTCAAGCTGTAAAAAGATATTTCAAGCTGTAAAAAGAGATTTCATTCTGTAAAAAGATATCGCAAGCTGTAAAGATATTTCAAGCTGTAAAAAGAAAATATTCCAAGCTGTAAACAGAAGATATTTCAAGCTGTAAAAAGGTATTTTAAGCTGTAAAAAGATATTTCAAGCTGTAAAAAGATATTTCAAGCTTTAAAAAGATATTTCAAGCTGCAAAAAGATATTTCAGCTGTAAAAAGAAGATATTTCAAGCTGTAAAAAGATATTTCAAGCTGTAATATTTTAGCAGGAGTGTTAGAATGGAAGGCCTTTGATATAGAAAAAGCGAGTGCTCGTATGTTACAGGTAATGGTTCAATGTTAGCAAAGTGAATATCTATCTATGTTTGACGGCTCGGCTGTAAGTTCTTAGTTGTTTAAACACGTTGATGACATTTTTGAATCTTGTGTTTACTGTTTAAAAATGAAAAGTGCTGTCACTTGACTTTTTTTTATAGGAACCATCCTATTAAAAAAACTCTTAATTGATGAAAAAGTGTCTGCTTAAAAATATTCCCCCTACTGTCACCCGCCCCCTCGCCAAAAAAAAAGAGAAAAGAAGATAGAGGCATATTTTTGAATCATGTGTTTACTGCTTAAAAATGAAAAGTGCTGTCACTTGACTTTTTTTTTCCACAGGAACCATCCTATTAAAAAAAAACTTAATTGATTGAAACATTTCTGTATAATAATATTCCCTCTACTGTCACATGTGCCCCCCCCCCCCCCCCCACCCCCCCAAAAAAAAGGAATGAAATATAAAGAAAAAAAAAAGATAAGAGGACATTTTTTAATCTTGTGTTTACTGTTCAAAAATGAAAGTGCTTTTAAAAAACTTAATTGATTGAAAAATGTCTGTATAAAAATATTCCCCCTACTGTCACCCGCCCAAAAAAAAAAAAAAGGAATTAGAGATAAAAAATAGATAGAGAGAGAGGCATTCGTGTTGCCAAGTATTGATTGCCAAGTGGAGCGTCTCATTAGGTCAGGTAAAATAGCACCTGACCCCCATGCAACCCCGTCGTAAAAGTATGCCGAATTTCTTGCGACCTCATTGAGTGTGATTATGCCCTCTTGGGCACGAGTTTTATAACCCCCATCTCTCTCCCTTTGAGATTTCTTTCCGATAAGGGAAAGGGGGAAATTGAAAAATAAAAGACACGTCGCGTCGGTGATCACGAACCTCGTTCGTTGCCAAGGGTCTATGTAATACCAATATTTCATATAATTATAAAATCCCAGTGGATCTTTCTCGTTTGTCCGCCCCGGGTGCGGGCGGGTTAAGCAGGGGATCGGGAGTGCATGGGAGACAAGACACATCTACCCTCCTCCTGCAAACATGTTTGTCCGCCCCGGGTTGGGGTCGGGGTAGGCAGGCAGGGGATCGGGAGTGTAGCAGGGGAGACATGACACCGTGGGCGGACAAACAGATTTGCAGGAAGAGGGGAGATGTGTCATGTCTCCCCTGCTGCACTCCCGATCCCCTGCCCGCCTACCCCGACCCCAACCTGGGGCGGACATCTGTTTGTCCGCCCATGGTGGGGGTGGGGCAGGGGCAGGGTATTAGGAGAGTAGAAGAGACAAGACACATACGCCCCTCCTCCTGCAAACCTGTTTGTCCGTCCGGGTGTGGTAGGGGATTGGGAGTGTAGCGTGGCGTGCCATCAAGCTCGTAATACTACTACTACTACTACTACTACTACTACTACTACTTCTACTATATAATAATAATATAAACCTGAACATTCCTCATTTTAACCAATACTGTTTTTGTATTCAATTTTTTATATCGATTCTTGAAATAAAGGAAGAGAAAAGAAAAAGAAGTAAGGAAAAAGCGAAAGAGAAAGAAAGAAAGCAATGAAGAAAGAGAGAGAAAGAAAGAAATACTGAAAAAGAGAAAGAAAGTAATACAGAAAGAGAAAGAAAGAAATAAAAAGAAAGAAAGAAAGCAATAAAGAAAGAGAGAGGAAGAAAGAAAAGAGAAAGATATGCATAAAGAAAGATAAAAGAAAAGAGAAAGAATTTCATAAAGTAAGATAGAAAGGAAGAAAGAAAAGAGAAAGAAAGTAACGAAATAGAGAGAGAAATGAAGAAAAAAAGAAAATAGAAAGAAAGAAATAAAGAGAAAAAGAAAAGAGAGAAATTCATAAAGTAAGAGAGAGAAAGAAAGCGACAAAGAAAGAGAGAAAAAAGAAATAAAAAAGAAAGAAAAATAAAAAAGAAAGAAAGAAATTAATAAAGAAAGAGAGAGAAAGAAAGAAAGAAGGCATAAAGAAAGAGAGAGAAAGAAAGGCGGGCGACTGTAGGCTCTATTTATCAGGTTTATTTGAGCCCGAAATTGATGAATGATGAATATCTCTGAGAGACCTCCGAAGTGAAGGACCATCTGTCAGTCTCCGCGACAAAGTAATGGCCGAAATGTTGTAAATAACGAGTAGCCTTTGGAGTGGCTTCGACGACTATTTACAATTCAGAATGTCCCCTGATTTCTGATGGTACTTGGCAAGGGAAGGAGGGGAAGTGGAAGGGGGGAGGGGTTGAGGGACGAGATTGATACAGAAAGAAGAAAAAGAGGGAAGAGTAAAGAATAAGAGGATTGAGAGTTTATCGTAAGTAAAAGAGGACGAATAAGAGGTAAGAGGAAGGGGCATTTGTTTGTTTGTTTTTTCTTTTAATTTAAGAGATGCATTGAAAAGATTAGGGGTGGTAAAGATTTTACAGACCTGTCTGTTTTCCTTGTATTTTAGGGATGCCTTAAAAAAAAAAAAAAAAAAAAAAAAAAAAAAAAAAAAAAAAAAAAAAAAAAAAAAAAAAAAAAAAAAAAAAACTAGGGACTGTTTAGCTTTCGCAGATTTTTCTCAGTGACGTCACGAAAGCATTATTATTTTTTTTTTGTTGCCAAATACACCACGCTTGGTATCAATATAACTTTGAATATTATTACGATAATGACAATTAGAATGATCAATATCATTATTATAGTTTTTTTTTTTAGTAGTGTATATTGGGATATAAGAATGAACGGTTTTATAATTAATGAAATAGTGGCAAATGCTGATGGAAATTAATCTAATGTTTGCAGTTCCTGGCATTTTCATTTGAATGTCTTCACCGCAAAATAATGAATATGAAGACAAAACAGTTAGGGCGCATGAAAATCTACTTGAATTGGAAAGTTACTTGGACGTAAAACAGAGTGATCAAGTTAACGTTTAGAAAATGCCATTAGCCTGCATATCACGTAAGGAAAAATATGTTCGCCATAAGTGCCTAATAAATGGCTAACTTACGGCGAATAAAATGTCAGCCGTATATCTCAGTTATGAGACATTTAGGTCAAAATCCGCTCTTAAATTGAAGTTAACCCTGTTGATATGTATGTAGTTCTTCAAGGGGGGAGAGGGAGGGGGTTACGCCGTCAATGCACCTCACGCGGTACACTGTAGGCATTACGTAAGATTCTTCGCAGCGTCCCTTCGACCCCTAGCTGCAACCTCTTTCATTCTCTTTACTGTACCTCTGCTTATATTCTCTTTCCTCCCACCCTTTCTTAACTGTTCTCTCAACATATTTTCAACGTTGAATGTGCTCATAGGCCCCAGCGTTTGGCCTGTGGACTTGAATTTTATATTCCAGTTTCAATCCAGTCCGATATGTAGTTTTGGACTTAACCGCTTGGAAGCAAAAAAAAAAAAAAAAGTTGGTTCGATAAGCATAGCTAGTCGTAAGTCTACGGTTGTAAGAAGAATTTCAGCTAACCATTTTTTCTTTTCTGATGGTGTGAGTTATCTTGGCGTTTTCCCAATAATAAATGATGACTGTAATAAAAGGAAGTTGGAACGTTCTGATTTTTTTTTTCTTTTTTTTTTTTTTTACCTTCAAGGAATATGAATCTTAGTAAGTCTGAGAGATGGTTTCTCCCCTTCGTGACGAATGGTTATGAGAGTTTCAAAGTTCGAGGGTATGGTCCGCAGTTATGCTGAGTAAATTGAAAAGAAAAAAAAAATAAAAGAAAAAAATGAGCGCTTATTCGCTAATTCAAGGTTATGGCAAAGTGTGTTGCGCTTGAGGGGCAGTTTGACTGGTAGTGGGAAAGATATATATATATATATATATATATATGATTATATATATATATATATATATATATATTATAATATATATAAATATATTATATATATATATATATATATATATATATAGATATATATCCGTGTGTGTGCTTACG
>NC_087213.1:59335545-59353045 GCF_015104395.2 Macrobrachium nipponense | reverse complement strand
AAGGAGTCCCTAAAAAGCACAGCTCAGCACTACTTAAAATACCTACTGTTGTGCAAGTAACAGTTTGTAATTTCTGAGAGAAACATAAAAGGAGTCTTCTAAAAGTTTTCTGTCGAATTCATTGTTAAGCCCAATCAGCTGATAGCGGAAGAATCTCCTTTCAATCTCCGTACGTATGGTAGGTGTATGATAACCACGGCCCCTCGTAACATATTCATGGGAACTTAAGTTGGGGCGTAACAAAAGATCATAAAAGTATGGCAGCTCACCCATGAGCAGTTTCCTCAAGAACTTGAATAAGCTTAGTTTATACAAGCTACTTGTATAAACGTGTATAAAGTTCCAATGTGCCCATCACCGGTCTTCCATCCTCATATCTGACTTCCAGAATTATTCTTAGGAAGTTGTTGACACGTACCTTCAATCTCTTAAGCACAGTAACAGGTGCAGAGCCCCATATTAAAGAGGTGGTTATACAAGTAGGGGAGCACTAAAGCATAATATAGTTTAAGCAATATGTCAGTCGGCAAGAAATCACGAGTACTAATAATTGCTCCAGTTATACGGCTGACATTAAGTGAGACATTGTTAATGTGTTTTGTATATGTTAAGGTATAAGTGATAGTCAAGCCTAGGTATTTAAAGTCCGTTACCCATTCAATAATGCCATCAGCAAAAGATAGGGCCGGAAGTTCTTGGGGAGACTTACTCTTATTAGTATTAGGAGTTAGCATATTTGCTTTTAAGTATACCTCAAGTTCACTAAACAAATTCCTAACTTTATTCATAACCTCGGTGAATGAATGGGAAACCAGCAGAGAAGCAGCATCATCCGCAAATAAAATTGTTTCGGCCTGCACTGCATTAGGTAGGTCATTTATAAATATGTTAAAACAAAGAGGACCAAGTATAGACCCTTGAGGCAGACCACATGTAACCACTTTAACATCATCAGAATCAACACCATTTACGCTTACAAACCGCCTTCCGTTAGTTAAAAAAATAAGTATATCTAAGTTTAAACAGACTACTGAGCTGATTAACAGCTCTCCTAGGGCTGGCCCGAAGGATTAGATATTTTTACGTGACTAGGAACCAATTGGTTACATAGCAACGGGACCTACAGCTTATTGTGGAATCCGAACCACATTGTATCGAGAAATGAATTTCTATCACCAGAAATAAATTCCTCTGCCAGAAATAAATTCCTCTGATTCCGCGTTGGCCGAGCCGAGAATCGAACTTCGGACCACCGGATTGGTAGGCGAGCGCGAAATGCACTCGGCCAACGTGGAACTACCTTCTGTTAGTAAAGTATGTTATTCTTTGGTATAAATGAAATTGGCCACGAAACCCATAATGCTGTGGTTTATCCAAAAGTATTTTGTGTGACACAGTGTCAAATGCCTTTCTCAAGTCAAGAAAGAAGCAGACACAGAAACTCTTCTCTTGATAAGCCTTTGTTGCTATAGAAAGAAATTTAATAATGGCCTGTGTAGTACTTCTATTCTTGCGGAAGCCATATTGAGAATGATTAAGAATAGAGTACTTTTCAATGAAGCTGTTCATCCTGTCTAGAGTTAACCTTTCAAAGATTTTTGAAGCCACAGGTAAAACTGATATGGGCCTATAATTTTCAATGATGCTTTCTAATCCAGACTTATATACAGGAGTAAGTCGACTAGGAAATTCAGGCTGCATAATGGACATATTATAGAGCATTGCATAATGGGAAGCAAATACATTACAGCTATCCTTCAATATTAACGGCGTTATGTCATAAATTTTATTACCTTTATTTTTTAAACTTCTGATAACATATACCACCTCAACATGATCAGTAGGCCTTAAGTAACACGTAGTCATTATTGGAGGGGTATGGTAAATAGTTACAAGCAGCGGTTCTAAATTACCCACAAGGGAGGCAGCAGCATTTATAAAAAAAAATTATTGACATAGTTGACCAAATCCAAGCCAGTCAAGGTCCCATCAGGTGTCTGGATATATTCCAGGTTGGTAGCTTTTTTAGTTTTTATAAGATTATTAATAATCAACCACAGTTTCGAAGTATCATTACCAGCATCTTTAAATTTACTATAATAATATACTCGTTTCGCCAGTCTAATTGCTTTTGTTAGCATATTTCTATATTGAGCACAGGCCACTTCTCAATCTTACCTTTCAAGTACAATTTATATAACCTGGACTTTTTTTTTTGCAATACTTGATTTCAGAATAGGTGTCATCCATGGAGCTGGCTCGATCAGTTTGGGCAAGGATTCTTTAAGAGGAAATGAGCTCTCATAACTTTAAAAACACCAGAAAGTATGAATCATACACAGTATCAAAACTACCACCAAGAACAACAAACTCACTTGGATTAAAATTAGACACAAGAAACTTAAAAGTCATCAAGCTCCTCTTGCTAAACGATCTCTTCCCTTGAGCAACCCTACCTATAAGTTGGTTAGCAAAAGGCTTAAATGAAGCCATAACAATAAAATGGTCTGTAAGATCGTAAGGGATAACGTAAGTGTTATTCACATTATCAATATTAGAAATCCAAATATGGTCCAACAGGCTGAACCTTGTTAAGTCATTATCTATGTTTATTTTGGTGGCTATTATGACCAATTGCGTAAAGCCAATTTCAAACATACCATTAATAAAATTATCAATATATCCAAATTTACCCATATTCAACAGATTGATATTATAATCACCGCATGCTATCACTTTCTTGTACTTAGCAAGTAAATCTCTCAAAAAGGATAAGTAATTAGAGACAAACGCATTGTTATTCTCGGGGGAGGAAGTAGGGGGATGGTAGAGAACAGAGCAGACAACGTCATCACTGTTAAAGTTGAGTACAACTGTTAAGACCTCGAAGAGGTCATTTACAAACGAGAAATTTTCTAAAATTTTCGCCTGTATGCCATATTTTATAAATCTCTTCACTCCTCCACCATAATGGTTTCGATATATATCATGCGAGTAAAATCCAGGAATTACATAATTTACGTCTATATCAGAAGATAACCAAATTTCAGTAAAGATTACACAGGAAAACAGGGTTAACAGGTTAGCAAAATGTGACACAAATTGAATAAAGTTCTTTTTACAACTCCGTATGTTCAAGAGCAATATATTAAAACATGTAACAGTTACTATATTAGATCTTAACTCACAGTCAAGATAATTACATAAGGGAGGAGAATGATAGAAGCCATCATTGATTACAATACAGTACTTATACAGCAACACCGGGTGTTTCATCATTAACATTCAAATTGTCCACAGCATCCATAACTGGCATTTCTCGTTGGTCTATATCTCGCAGTTCGGTTAGGGTTGTGGCCCTGCGGACCCGATCATTGTTAACGAACCTGACATGAATAATACCATCTAAGAGTAAATACAGATTTTATCTTAGCTGGAAATCGCTTTTTTAACTGCCTTAGGTTATAGAATATTACCTGGTCAGATTTTGTTAAATATTCAGTTACATAAAAATCAGCAGGCCTACGCCGTCTGGCCTGTTTTAATAACAGATGTTTATCCACTGTGTTACCACAACTAACTCTCAATAACTTTCTTTTGCGATCAAAGAAACTAACTTGTATACAGTTGATATCAATTAGGACACCATCCTCTCCACAAATGTACTTACAAACTTCTCCTTTCAAGACATGAAAATTAACGCGAGAATCAGTCGTCGCTGCCGTGACCAAACCACCAACCGCTGGCCCCTTACATAACAAAATTTCCGAATTTTGTTGCTGCTCTAATTTCTCAATTTTTTGGTTAACTGAGACCAATGTAACTTCTTCGGGGGAGGCGACCCCATGCTCCTGGTTATCGTGAATCACAGTAGCACCAGACACCGTCACTGTATCAAGTTTGCCTGAAATGCACTCTAGATAATTTAGCAGTTTCTTATTTTGCTCATGCAATCCTCGCAGACAGTTAATGATATCTCCATAAGGAAAAGCACCACAGTTGGCCAACGGATTTGGTGCAGGGGAAGCAGGAGATGACAACGAGCCCCTACCCTTAGCACCGGCGGTACGCCCCTTACTCCTAGTAGTCTGGGTGATCGTGTGGCTCCCAAAGACAAATCTGATCTTGCTGCTACTGGTAATTCAGGAGGCACAAATTTGCTGATCATTACGCAGACCATCAAGCGCCAACGGATCCAGGACATCCATACCAAAAAAATTATTGGAACCAGTGTAAGGCAGAGCAGGTGTAGGCACGTCCGCCCTCTACGGAGTCTAGGCTAATAATAATAATAATAATAATAATAATAATAATAATAATAATAATAATAATAATAATGGGTTAACAAGTCACCGTTATGTTTGTGTGATTATTTTAATGAATAAATAAATAATAGGAAATGAACATAAAATTAATATATGTACATTTACATAACTGTGGATTTGTTTCTCCATTTCAAGACTTCCTGCTATAATAATAATAATAATAATAATAATAATAATAATAATAATAAGCTTCGACATTTGCAGTAATTATGTTGTTGAATATTGCTATTTATTTTTAGGCCATTTTACTGAGGTGTCTGTTGCAACGAAGATTTTCAAATTGGGATGCAAATTCTTAGTGAATCATAATCAGGTGGAAAATCTAGTTTTGTTGCAGGTTTTGAATGTAAACCATGTATCATTATTGGAATTCTGTGTCTGAATTATTAAAGTAATATAAAAATTTTGCGTGTGCTTGTTGTGGTAGAAAAAGCATATGATTGCTTAAGTTGTGGTTAAAGTAAAATTGAATAGGTTACGGATGGAAATAATACTCTTTGCTTTCAACTAATGTTAAATTGGTTGAAATTCGTCAGTCTGTAGCCTTTAGCGTTCACGCTTTCTGCACAACAGTTGGTCTTCTTAAAAAAAAAAAAAAAAAAATGGTCGACCTCAGTTTCATTCATTTGAAGTAAATCTTTTATTTATGTTGAAATAATCGTTTTTCCGTGATTTATTTTGTTGCTGTTGAGAAGCAGGTTTATGATTATTGTTTTTAATAATTCAGTAAATACTAATCGAAAAATCTTTTTCATGTTTCTGATGCATTAATTAGATAGTTGACCTATATCCTTCTTCTTCTCCACCCAACCCGTCCTCCTCCCCCTCCTCATCCTCCTCCTACTCCTCCCATTTTCGACGCCATAATTCTAATCGAATATTTGTGAGTTTTATGTGTTTTATCGATTATTATCTGCAGTTTGATACTTTCTTGCAGGTTGTTTCTGTGTCATTATTGCCATGTGATAAATTACGTTATGTTTGCTGGTTCATGCTTGCAAATATTTATAGGATATATTGTAAAGGACATTGATCAACAAGGGCATTGTAATTCTATCTTCTCATGGTGCCTCGTAATTCACATTATCCATCTGTGTATCGTTCTCATTCGTTGATTATTCTCCTTCCCGATTAATCCGTTTCCTTTGTTTTGAAAGCTTCCAGTCATACGGCTCCCGAGTTCTTCACCCCTTACCCCCCTTTATGCCACTCCCCCATCCCCTCCCCTCCCCCTACCCCCTCTCCCCCTCCCCCTCCCCGCCTCACCTGCGTAATTGCAGAAATCTCCTCCTGATGGTACACCTGTCTGTTTTCATATCCGTCCAGACCGGTTTCCATCAGGTCCGTTCATGTGTCAATTTCCCCCCCTGAACGCGACGCAACTTTAAATGCATTCCAGTGCCGGCTGGTGGCGGCGGTGGCGGTGGTGGTGTTTCGAGTTCCTTCAGAAAATATCTTAAGAGTTTCTATTTTTTTCTCCCTCTCTCTCTCTCTCTCTCTTTAGCCCAATCCTGTCCAGTCCGATACTCTTGGGTAAATATTCGCTTCTTCTTTCTTCTTCAGTTTTGATTTCTCTTGCGTTCCTGATCTTATTATAAAGGATTTTTAATAAACTTAGCTAACTTTTTTCCCTTTGATTTGGAATGATACGTTTCATCCTATATCGTTAATCTTAATTGTTTTTGTATTCTGTGACGGACTGCATTTTTTTTTAAGGATAAGTGTCCATATTTATCGGCGTTATTTATAGTTGTTTAATTGTTAATTACGAATGATGTTCATTGCCGTGCTTTTGTAAATCAATGTCCTTGTAGATTTCTTTCATGTAGTAATTTTTTTTATCCTGTTTCCATGTGAGCATTATCACAGCTAAACTGAGCAATTTTATGTCATTGAAGGACTTCCTGTCTGTAGAATTTAATAGCGATTTTGCATCATTGAAGGATTTACTGTCTGTAGAATTAGCAGTTTATATCATTTAAGAATTTCCTGTCCGTTGAATTTATTATCAATTTTATATAATTTACTATCATGTAAGAATTTCCTGTCTGTAGAATTTATTAAAAATGTTATCATTTAAGGATATCATATCTGTAGAATTTATTAACAATTTTATACCATTTAACGATTTCCTGTCACTCAAAAATTATTAGCAATTTTGTATTATTTAAGGTTTTCTAGTTGGTAGAATATATTAGCATTTTTGTATCATTTACCGTTTTCTAGTTGGTAGAATTTATCGTCAATTTTATATAATTTAAGGAGTCCTTATACATAATATTTACTACCGAATTTTCTCTCTTCTTTTAACAAATATTGCTGTCTGTAGAATTTATCAGCAATTTTATATCATTTAACGATTTCCTATCAGTAGACATTATTAGTCATTTTTTATCATTTAAAGGTTTTTTAGTTGGTAGAATGTATCGTTAGTTTTATATAATTTAAGGAGTTTTTACACATAGAATTTATTACCGAATTTTCTTTCTCTTTGAATAGATATTGTTGTCTGTAGAATTTATTAGCAATTTTATATCATTTAACGATTTCCTATCTGTAGATGTTATTAGCAACATTGTATCATTTAAAAGTTTTCTAGTTGGCAGAATGTATCATCAGTGTTATATAATTTAAGAAGTTCTGTATAATTTTGGGAGTTCTATATAATTTAAGGAGTTCTCATCCGTACAATTTATCACCGAATTTTCTCTCCTCTTTAAACAAATATCGACTTCCTCTCGGTGCATTTGAATTTTGGTTCCCCGTTTCCGGAGAGCGGCCGATGTTATTGTGTCTTGTTCTCTCGTCGGAGAGAGGAAGGCAGACAGCCACCACACACTGTTTTAAAAATGTCGACAAGGTCGCTGGACTCGCCCGGTAGAAAATGAAGCAAATGCGGAATTTTAGGCGGAGTTTGAATTCTTCTGTTTTATTTGTTTTACAAGCCAAGATTCACGGCAGAGAGCAAGTTTCATTTTCACTGATATTTTGTATACAGAAATCTGTATTTTAGAGAAAATCTGTGATTTTTATTTATAATATATTTTCTATATATTATAATTAATATATATATATATATATATATATATATATATATATATATATTACAATAATTCGTATATAATTAACCTCGTTTCGGAATGTGTATATAATATATATATAGATATATATATATATATATATATATATATATATATATATATATACACACGCGCACACATACACACATTCCGAAATGAGGTTAATTATTAACATGACCAACCCAAAATTAGCCGTTTAAACTCTATGGATCCTCCAAATTACCAACTCCATTGAATGCCTACTATGAATAGGATTCCTGCTTCAATGTCATTCATAAATATTTATGAAGCGCCTTCCGTCAACTATCATTTATTGAAGAATTCAGTCAGCGTCATCATTCGTATACCCCCAAAAGACCCATTGTCTAACCATCTATTAAGAATTCAGTAACCCAACTCATGAATGCTGAAAGACTTGACGTATCTATTATTATTATATAGATTATAATATAATATATATATAATATATATATATATATATAATATATTATATATTATATATACAAAAGTTATATATACATTTCAACACAAATCATGCGCATAATTCGTTCACATCACGCATACTCTCTCTCTCTCTCTCTCTCTCTCTCTCTCTCTCTCTCTCTCTCTATATATATATATATATATATATATATATATATATATATATATATATATATATATATATATATATATATTCATGAAGTTATATACTAATAGAGGTCGAAGAATTAGATTAATCAAAGCGCAGGGAGAGAGAGAGAGAGAAGAGAGAGAGACGAGAGAAGAGAGAGAAGATGAGAGAGAGAGAGAGAGAGAGAGAGAGAGCCATATTACGACATATTGTCGCAGTATAAGTTTAATTGTTTTGCAAAATCCATAACAATTTATGTAAACGCGCGTAAAAAAAAAAATCATTAGTGGCCCAAACAAATAAGACAAAAGGACGTTCCCGATCGGCGTTTAATTGCATCTTTTGTCTATAAACCCCTCTCCCACTCCCCCTCTCCCCCCCCCCCGCCCACCCATTCGCCCAAAGCTCGTTAGCCCTTTCATATCTATTATACTCTTTCTTGAGTCTCTTTCAGGGTGGATTTCGAACAAAAAAAAAAGTTTTAACTTCGGGGAAAAATATTTTAAACTTGGTTGATTCAGTTTTTCTTTAATTCATACCTAACTTTTTTTTTTTTTTTTTTTTTTTTTAATTTTCGAAATTTTTATCGCCTTGATTTTTTTATTTGTATTTGTAATTTTCTTATTCTGTGTTGCTTATATAATGAATGTCCATTAAAGAATATGAGATCGCCTTCACATTGTCGCATTGGGATAATTAGATTTACCTGCTGACATATATTCTGGTTCGGTGTCCTCCGTTTCAGATGTATTTCAGATATATGTCGTAAGCGTCTCTCCACTGGCTAATTAAATTCAGACTAACCGGGTATTGACTGGCAGCTTGTTAAGAAAACAGTGATGAAGTGCAGTCAAGTTGGCTGAGATTACGGTCAGCTACGAGAATAATCAGCAATTAACTTGTTGTTGAAGTTTAGCGAGAATAGAGACGGTTGAATTTACCGAAGCAAGTAACGATTTAGATATCTAAGGGTTAGTTTCTTCGGCGCAATCGAGTTTTCTGTACAGCGCATAATGCTGTATGGAACTTTAAGCCACAGCCCGCTGGTGGCCTGTGTTGTTGGCGCCTATAACGGTGCCAGACCAACGGTCAGGGCTAACTTTAACTTTAAAATATAGTCACAAACCGGTGGTGGCCTGTGTTGTTGGCCCCTATAGTGGTGCCATTCGCACGGTCAGGGTAAGCTTTAACCTTAAAATATAAACTACTGAGGTTAGAGGTCTGCAATTTGGTATGTTTGATGATTGGAGGGTGGATGATCAACTTACCAACTTGCAGCCCTCTGTGTAAAGTTTACAGGATATTTGGCTAAATGTTATTAATTTCGAAATGCCCTTAGTGGAAATGTGGTTTCAACTAAATGATTTTTGTTTATTACAATTTTTATTTTATTTTTTTTTTAAAGATTGCCGTGTTACTATAGTAGATTCACATCAACCGTGCATCTGATGTCTAGGCCAGTCCCTTACGACGATCTTGATTGTCTGTTGATAAGCCAATCACAGGGCTGGAAACTCTCAGTCTCTCTCGAGAGTTCACATTGGCAGGATGTGTGTTCCACCTCTCCTGAGGGATACGTCTTTCAAAAGTATCCCTCAGGAGAGGTGGACATACATCCTTCCTATGTGAACTCTCTCGAGAGACTGAGAGTTTCCAACCTTGTAATTGGCTTATCAACAGCCAATCAGGGGCGTCGTATGGGACGGACCTAGACATCAGATGCACAGTTGATGTGAATCTACTATAGTAACTCTATATGGAGAGAAAAGTAATATTTATTTTATAAATACATTAATAATATTTTTTTAGCGAAATCGGTAAAATCCTTTAGTACGTCTATCAGCGATGTGTTATCCTCGTAAGGGATCAGGTATATAATTTAACGTTCATGCCCAGGTTAATACCCCACCCCCCCCCTCTCTCTCTCTCTCTCTCTCTCTCTCTCTCTCATTTTCTGCTCCAATAGCCTGAGGCAGCAGAATCAGGAAATGATTTTGTTCGTCGGGCTTTTTAATAAAATCTCGTTCCGGGAGAAGATGAATAGTTGTCAAGGAATGGCCATAGGAGATTGGAAGCGGTCAAAAAAAAAAAAAAAAAAAAAAAAAAAAAAAAAAAAAAAAAAAAAAAAGTTCCCTGTTTTCCTTCCCTTCTTTTAAAACTTCGCCCAAGTATCTTGATAAAGCTTTGGCAGCTGATTTTCTCCGCTCTTTTCTCTTATAACTTCGTCCCAATACTCTCCCTCCCTCCCTCCCTCCTTCCTCCCTCCTGATTGACACACACACACACACACAGACACACACACTCACACACACTCTCTCTCTCTCTCTTCCAAAGTCACTTCCCCTTATCGCTGTCGAAGTAGTGTTACAAGAATTTTCGGCATTCTTAATCATCCTCCTCTCTCTCTCTCTCTCTCTCTCTCTCTCTCTCTCTCTCTCTCTCTCTCTCTCTCTCTTTTACTCGATCCCTGGCCCTCCCTCCCCCACTCCCCATAAAGCATCCTAAACTTTGAGGTGAGATTAAACCGGAAGTGTTTTAGGCCAAAGTGACACATCGAAGTAAATGTATATTGAAATTTCTTACAGTCCTTCTCCCCTCCTATCTTATTATAGACCCTGGAGCTATAGGTTAAATGTCTAGCTGCTGGGTAGACTCTCGAGTAAGCATAAAAAAAGACAGTAGAGAAATATGAAGAAGGTAGGGCTATCCTTTCTATAGGAGTCGCAATGTGTGTTCTCTTAGATACAACAATACTACATGTATATGTGTGTATATATATATATATATATATATATATATATATATATATATATATCAAATAACTTTATGGTCATTAATAACTATAATGCTCCTTGTGATTATAAATAACTTCAGCGATATTAATAACTATGATGCTCCCTGCGATTGTATATAACTTTAGTGATGTTAATAACCACGATGCACCCTGTAATTGTAATAACTTCAGAGTCATTAATAACTATGATGCTTCCTGTAATTGTAAATAACTTCAGAGATATTAATAACTATGATGCTCCTTGTAATTGTAAATAACTTCAGAGTCATTAATAACTATGATGCTTCCTGTAATTGTAAATAACTCCAGTGATATTAATAACTATGATGCTCCCTGTAATTGTAAATAACTTTAGAGATATTGATAACTATGATGCTCCCTGTAATTGTAAATAACTTCAGAGATATTAATAACTATGATGTTCCCTGTAGTTTGAACTAATTTCAAGGTCATTAGTGACTGTAGTTTGGAAAAAGTTAAGCGTCACCGATAACTATGTGCTCCTTGTCAAGTCATGCATTATGGCTACTATCCCTGAAATGATAGAATATATTTAATTGTGCCATTAAAAATTTTTCCCCCCGAAGACGTGAGAATTTTCCCTAGGGTATCACAAGACATCTCCTGTTTTTCGCGCCTTCGCCGCTTAAGAAAATTTGCTATTTCAGAGACTGTAAAACCTAGTCGTAATATTTTAAAGACTATAAATTTTCCACGCATCGCTTCAGCGGCAAAATTTGCTCATATTTCAGCGACCGTAAACTTGTTCATATATTCGCTAGACCGTAAACTTCCTCTAATATTTGAAATAGTGCTGAGGAACTCCTGCTGTGTATACGTCCACGCTGTGAGATTATTGATATTATCATATATTATTACAGAAAATTCGAGGACATTTCTGATATTTCAAACAAAATTTTTTTTCAGTTTTCTTCTAAAGATTTCTTCAATTTCTGATATCAATTTTTTTTTTTAAATCGAAGGTCGTCAAAATTTATGTATTAACATACGGTAACAAACATCTAGGTGAATTATGATGGGAAGAATATTCTTGATATTTTTTTTCTGAGATCGTAAAAATACGTATATTAACATACGGTTACAAATACTTAGGTGAATTATGATGGAAAAAAATATTTTATGTGTTGTTAATCGGCTTTTCCTTATTTTTTGTTCCAGAAAATTCTAGGATATTCCTAATAAATTTTTCGGAGATCGTGGAAATATATTTCAACACACGATAACAAATATGTAGGTGAATTTTTATATACATTTATTAGTTGATTTTGCCTTTTTTTTTGTTATTTAAGAAAATTCAGGTACATTTCTGATATGGATTTTTTTATCAAGGTCGTGAAAATATATATTAACATTCGGTAGCAAATATGTTTATGAATTATGATGTGGTGAATAATTTAAATTTAATTTTACTAATTGATTTTTCCTCCCCCCCACCACCCACACCCACCCCTTTTTTTTTTTTTTTTCTAAAATTTCAAGGACATGCTCGATATTTTTTCGAAGATCGCGATAATATATATTAACATATGGCAACAAAATATGTAAACAGTTAAGACAGAAAAAAGTTGTTTTCTTAATTTTTATTAATTGATTTTTTGTATTCCAGAAAATTCAAGGACTTTTCTGATACATTTTTTTTTCTAAAGGCGGGAAACGATATATCTTAAAATGCTGGAATAATATCTTTGTTGGATTATGATGAAGTGAAGATATTTAATTGATTTTTCCTTATATGCTTTATATGATTTTTTACCGGACTTGGGAATCCTTTCAAGATATTTCAGGACGATGACAACAAATTTATTAAAACCTGATGTATTAAGAAACGCGGTTTTTTACCTTTTGATGATAATAAAACATTTATTAACTTTTATCAGGTAATGTTAATTAAAACATTTATCAACTTTTGTCAGGCAATTAGATAAAACACTAACGTCTTCAGGCAATATTAAATAAAACATTTATTAAACTTAGCAGGCAGTGTTAAATAAAACATTTATTAACTTTTGTCAGGTAATGTTAGATAAAACACTGACGTTTTCAGGCAATGTTAAATCAAACATTTATTAAATTTTATCATGCAATGTTAAATAAAACATTTATTAACTTTTACCAGTGAATGTTAATAGAGTTTTAGTTGCAAACGAGATTCCAAATAACAGACAGTAAACGAAGCCTTGAGCGATATTAAATTTCGTGTGATACGTCCTCTCTCTCTCTCTCTCTCTCTCTCTCTCTCTCTCTCTCTCTCTCTCTCTCTCTCTCTCCACCTCGGGGTCATAACCGCAGGAACAGCAATATCATACACAAGAACAGCCTCCCAAGGTGTTGATGTTACGCGGATTGGTATAGTGGGCTGGGGTGGTATTGGGCGGAGGAGGGGAAAGCAGGTGGGGGAGGTCCTCTCTCCCTCCCTCCCTCCCCCTCTCTCTCTCTCCTTGCGGTAGAAGTAGCGGTGGTAGTTGTACTAGTGTTGGCCTGATAATGAATTTGCTTTCTGGGGTGATGCGGGTGGTTGTAAACACAAAGGGAAATGGCGCTGGCAAGCTTTCGGACAAACAATTAAGATAGACTCTCTCTCTCTCTCTCTCTCTCTCTCTCTCTCTCTCTCTCTCTCTCTCTCTCTCTTGTCGCGTCTTCTAGTTCATCTCAGAAAGCAGTGAGTTATAACTGCTGCAGAGGCTGCCTGCAAGGAGAGGTCATGACTGCAAGACTTGTGGGACATGAATGTCGTTGATTGAAAAGCTGACACACACTCTCTCTCTCTCTCTCTCTCTCTCTCTCTCTCTCTCTCTCTCTCTCTCTTGAATATACATATGCATGTTGAATGTTTGATATTTATATAATATATATATATATATATATATATATATATATATATATATATATATATATATATATAACAGTTAATTTAATACCTATTAATCCTCTCAAAATAGGCTCACTTCTTAGTCATAAAGAGAATTTGCAACCGTTTATGCGATCCAATATTATTTACAAATTTACTTGCCCGGGGTGTCCCGGTACTTACGTTGGATCGACGAAACGCTTGTTACAAGTTCGATATTCTAGTCATTTGGGAGTGAGCTACAGAACTGGCCAGAGGATAACCAACCCCGAACTTTCTAATATAAGAAATCATGCAGCTCTCTGTAAAATTGAAATTAACAAAAAACATTTTTCGATAATTGACAATACCCAGCATAGTCAATATATAACGACACTTGAGTCTACATATCAAGCACCTCGTTCCTTCTCTCAATTCTAGTCAATCCTCTACTCAGCTTTTCTTGGCGTAGTCGAGATCTGGGCAAACGACGGTCCTACAGCCATTCCTTTCTTGTCCTTCGCTTTATTAAGGTTAATATTCCTTTTTAATCCTAAATCTCTTCAATTTTAATGTCACCTTGTAAATAATTTTAGCATTTTTAGTTTTTAACAATAATTTTTATGAATAACTTTTAGTATTTCATGTTTTCTTTTTTTAAAATAGCATGTAAACTTTATATATTTTTTATAAATGCGAATTGATTTTACATTACAGACTGATGATGTGTCAGGATGACACGAAACGTATCATGATAACCTCCTTAATTGATCTTCTGAGTTTCGGTAACCCTCTGATGTCTACATGTTCGCACCTTTTGATATATATATATAGATATATATATATATATATATATATATATATATATATATATACATATATATGCAGTTTTTAATGTACATTTACATTTACATCCTCCTTGTGGATTTATTCACCGTTTTAGTTACTCATGTTATTGTTATTATTATTATTATTATTATTATTTGTAGTAGTAGAAGTAGTAAAAAAAAATAAGAGTAGTAGTAGTAGTACAGTACATCATTGAGGGTTCTTCAACATTTTAGTTCGACTGGGTGGTATTTATAGTGTGGCGTTCCGGGTTGCATCCTGCCTCCTTAGGAGTCCATCACTTTTCTTACTATGTGTGCCGTTTCTAGGATCACACTCTTCTGCATGAGTCCTGGGGCTACTTCAGCGTCTAGTTTTTCTAGATTCCTTTTCAGGGATCTTGGGATCGTGCCTAGTGCTCCTATGATTATGGGTACGATTTCCACTGGCATATCCCATATCCTTCTTATTTCTATTTTCAGATCTTGATACTTATCCATTTTTTCCTCTCTTTCTATTCAACTCTGGTGTCCCATGGTATTGCGACATCAATGAGTGATACTTTCTTCTTGACTTTGTCAATAATCGTCACGTCTGGTCTGTTTGCACGTATCACCCTATCCGTTCTGATACCATAGTCCCATAGGATCTTTGCCTGATCGTTTTCTATCACTCCCTCAGGTTGGTGCTCGTACCACTTATTACTGCAAGGTAGCTGATGTTTCTTGCACAGGGTCCACTGGAGGGCTTTTGCCACTGAATCATGTCTCTTTTTGTACTGGTTCTGTGCAAGTGCCGGGCATTCACTTGCTATGTGGTTTATGGTTTCATTTTTCGTATTGCACTTCCTACATATGGGAGAGATGTTATTTCCGTCTATTGTTCTTTGAACATATCTGGTTCTTAGGGCCTGATCTTGTGCCGCTGTTATCATTCCTTCAGTTTCCTTCTTTAGCTCTCCCCTCTGTAGCCATTGCCAATTGTCATCGCTGGCTAGTTCTTTAGTCTGTCTCATGTATTGTCCGTGCATTGGTTTGTTGTGCCAGTCCTCTGTTCTGTCTGTCTTTCTCCTGTCTCTGTATATTTCTGGGTCTTCGTCTACTTTTATTAGTCCTTTCTTCCATGCACTCTTTAGCCACTCGTCTTCACTGGTTTTCAGATATTGCCCCAGTGCTCTATTTTCGATGTTGACGCAGTCCTCTATACTTAGTAGTCCTCTCCCTCCTCCTTTCGTGTTATGTATAGTCTGTCCGTATTTGCTCTTGGGTGTAGTGCTTTGTGTATTGTCATATGTTTCCTGGTTTTCTGATCTATGCTGCGGAGTTCTGCCTTCGTCCATTCCACTATTCCTGCGCTGTATCTGATTACTGGCACTGCCCATGTGTTTATGGCTTTTATCATATTTCCGGCGTTGAGTTTTGACTTGAGTATCGCCTTGAGTCTCTGCATATATTCTTTCCTGATCGTGTCCTTCAACTCTTGGTGTTTTATATCCCCTCCTTCCATTATTCCCAGGTATTTGTATCCTGTCTCATCTATGTGTTTGATGTTGCTCCCATCTGGTAGCTTTATCCCTTCAGTTTTTCGTTCCTTTTCCTTTTGTATGTTGACTAAGGCGCATTTTTCTATTCCAAACTCCATCCTGATGTCCCCAGATACAATCCTTACAGTCTGGATTAGGGTATCTATTTCCTTGATGCTCTTACCATACAGCTTGATGTCGTCCATGAACATCAGATGGTTAATTCTGTTGCCTCTTTTCTTGAGTTGGTACCCGGCATCCATCTTCTGTAGTACTTTTGTCATGGGAATCATGGCTACTACGAAGAGTAGTGGGGACAGTGAGTCTCCCTGGAAGATCCCTCTCCTGATATTAACCTTTGCTAGTTTTATTACAGAGCTTGTAAGTATTGTATTCCAGTTGCGCATTGTATTTTTGAGGAAGCCGATGGTGTTTTCCTCTGCCCCATATATTTTCAGGCATTCTATTAGCCATGTGTGTGGTATCATGTCGAAGGCTTTCTTATAGTCTATCCATGCCATGCTTAGGTTGGTTTTCCTTCTCCTACTGTTCTTCATTACCATTTTGTCTATCAGGAGCTGGTCTTTTGTGCCCCTACACTTCCTTCTGCAGCCTTTCTGTTGGTGGGGGATGGTGTTTGTCTCCTCTAGGTAGTTGTATAGCCTTTCACTGATGATACCTGTTAGTAACTCCCACATTAATGGTAGGCAGGTGATAGGCCTGTAGTTACTGGCTATATTTCCCTTACTCTTGTCTTTTTGTACTAAGGATGTTCTTCCTGTGGTCATCCATTTGGGTGCATGGTGATTTGAGATACAATGCTGGAGTTATTATTATTATTATTATTATTATTATTATTATTATTATTATTATTATTATTATAGTACAGGCTTTTCCCTCTTTCTCCCGTCTCTCATGATAAGCTGTAATTTGTTTTTCTGCATTACAGGTAATGTGGACATTGTTATTTGGAGAAGTTGCCTGCAGATGTAAGTAATACTCTCTCCTCTTAATTGTACTGTTGCCATAGTAACCTTCTGTTCTGTCACATTTTGTTAGTTATGGGAAATTTATTCCCTATTTATATGGTTTATTTTGGTCCTCGTTGTCTGGAAATATTCCTTTTGATAATTTTACTGTAATATTGATGTAATTATAATAACTGTATATATGGAGCCTCTTGTAATTATATCATATATGTGTGTGTGTGTATTTATGACAGGACCTCGTTTCAACTAGATTGTATCAGGCTGAGATATTTATTCAGGATAAGTTATAAGCTTTCTGAGACTAACAGTCCAGACGATGAGGAAGGTTATCCCTCGAAAGCTTGTAATTTTTCCTGAATAAATATCTCCGCTTCATACCATCCAGTTTGAAAGGGACCCTGTTATTAATTATACCAATGCATAGAACTATTGTGTAATTGATGAAGTTCATGTATAATGTATATTATATATATATATGATTGTGTAAGTGATAAAGTTCAT
>NC_087213.1:59315545-59333045 GCF_015104395.2 Macrobrachium nipponense | reverse complement strand
CATATATATATATATATATATGTATATAATATATTGTGTATATATATATATATATATATTATATATATATATATATATATATATATTGTTTACATAGACAGAGAGAATAAGAGATATACTATAGATTTATTCACAAGATAAACGTAAAAATAGTTGCTTGGCTTATCATGAAAATGAAAATTAAATAATAAATAATATGTGTAATTTAATTTATATTATTTATATATATATATATATATATTTATATATATATATATATATATATTTATTTGTGTGTGCGTCTGTATCAGTGTCCGTCGTTTGGAATTTAGAAAGGAAACCCAAAAATCTGCATTTTTTGCAATTTCAAACCAAGGACTGTTACTTGCTTGCTTGCTTGCATGTTGTTGTTAGAGGGCTGGTATTGAGAGGTGTCTGCAGTTTACATGGTAAACAACTTATTTCCGTCCCACTGATTTCGCCGAATGTCTTTCTTCTTCGCACCTAAATGAGGAGAAGAGTTTGATGTTTTCATTCGCCGACTTTTGCAAACTCCCTTTCTCTTAGCGTCAGGGAATTCCCCCGTTTTATTTTCGGCCTTGTAGGAGTTTTCTCACACTTGCAATACTCGTCGACTCCTTTTCATTTGTTTTTTATACATTTCTATTTTTAAATTTCTTATGTATTTGCTTTTTCATTTTTTTATACATTTTATTTTTTAATTTCTTATATATTTGCTTTTTCATTTTTTTATTAATCTTATTTTTTATTTCTTATATATTTGCTTTTTCATTTTTTTATACATTTTATTTTTTATTTCTTATATATTTGGTTTTCCATTTTTTTATAAATTTAATTTTTTTATTTCTTATATATTTGGTTTTCCCTTTTTTTTATAAATTAAATTTTTTTATTTCTTATATATTTGCTTTTTCATTTTTTTATAAATGTTATTTTTTATATTTTATATATTTGCAATTTTTTTAATATTCTATATAATTGCATTTTAATTTTTTTTCATAAATTTTATTTTTTTCTTATATTGCTTTTTCAATTTTTTTTAAATTTTACTTTTTTTATATTGTTTTAACTTTTTAATTATTTTTTTTATTTCTTATGTATTTGCTTATTTTATTCATATATATATATATATATATATATATATATATATGAATAAAAAACTATGTAAATGTATAATAAATGAATAAACAAATCTATACACATACAAATGCAAAATAACTAAATATACAGCTGAACAATTAAATATATATATATATATACTATATATATAGCTTGTAATAATATGGGTATATATATTGTTATATATATATATATATATATATATATATATATATATATACATACATACATACATACATACATAACATTTATCCATTTATTTATTTATTTTTTATTTACATGTATATATATTTAATTATTCAGCTATTTATTTTTGTTATTTTTTTATTTTTATGTATATAGATTTATTTATTCAGTTATTATTCATTTACTTTGATTTTTATTTATATACATGTATATGTATAACTGAATCACGAAAGTTTGGAACGTGATAAATTCATTAATAAAGGTATAAGCCACGAGGGAAGAATAAACAACGGAGCTTCCGCGAGATCTTTCGACGTTCAATGTCCTTTACTTAGCATATGAACTGACTTACATGAGAAATTGACAATACAAGTAAGGTTGTATAACTGACAGATAGGGATTATAAAGAGATTAGTACCTAGAATCCGACACACCTGGAAGATGAGTAACCTTCCCAAAGAAGGTACAATTTAAAAAAAAACAAAAAGATTAACTCGATCTGCTCAGACACAAGGACAAGACAATTAAAGGATTATTATAGGTGACAGGTATTCAGAACTTTGGTAAACAAAAACATATTCACAATACATATTAAACATACATATACAACGAAGATATCTGCTGTAAGGCAACTAATTTTTATTTAATTCTGTAATTATATCTTTGAAGTCATTCTTAAACATGTTACAAATACAAGGGTCTAAATGAAATAGGCCACGACTAATATTGAAATTATAAGAAGTAAGTTGTATTAAAGCAGATCCTAAAAGACATCTTTTGACCTTGCAATTACTGAACTACCAATCCAATTTATTCGGTGGTTGTTTTCACTTGAATGAATATTGCATTAGATGTTTGCCCAGTTTTTACAGAATATTTATGCTGGCTTAATCTTACTTCTAAGCCCTTACTCGACTTTCCGAGATAAAATGAGGGACAGTCCATACATGGAATTTTATATATTATGTTGTTGCTTTCTCTGGGGCCATTTTTTATTAACAATCCTTTTAGCGTATTATTATAGGAAAAAACAAGGTTGACCTTAAAGGCTTTTAACAATGATTTAATGGTTTCAAATCCGTTAAAATAAGGCAAACTGAGAATGTTCTTAGAATTTTCTTTCTCCATGTTACTTACACTATAAAACTTTTTGTGGGCTTTATTATAACAAATATCTAATATATGTGAAGGATAACATAAATCTTTCCCTATTTTTCTTATGTATTCAATTTCTTGATCCAAATATTGGGGACTGACAATGCGCAATGCTCGTAAAAACATAGAGGAAAAAATTTATATTTTGATGTTAAGATGGTGGCCTGAATAGAAATGAACATAAGTTAAGTTGTTGGTCGGTTTCCTATAAATACTGAATTTACATTGAAATGGTTCTTTATGTATCAAAACATCCAAGAAAGGGAGGCAATTGTCTTTTTCTAATTCTAGAGTAAACTTAATCGATGGTACCTGGTTATTTAATTTAGAGAGTAAATCATTTACATCAATACCGACAGGCAGAACAGCTAAAATATCAACATATCTATACCACTTTACAGGAATATAAATGATATTAGTTAAGTAGCGTTTTTCAAAGAATTCCATGTATAAGTGTGAGAGGAGTGGCGATAAAGGGTTGCCCATTGCCATCCCAAATATTTGTTGATAAAATTCACCATTGAATATAAACTTACAATCACAAATGCACAACCTAGTGAGTGAAATAATGTGACTTATAGGTAGAGGTAATTCATGCTGAGTTAGTTCATTACTAAGATATTCTAAAATAGAGTCTATAGGGACTTTAGAATAAAGAGAACATACATCAAAACTAACGAATCTATCAGTGGGGCAAAGAGTAATTTTGTTTAATTTATCAACTATATTTAGAGAATTATATATATGAGAATCGGAGATGGTTCCAAGTAACGGGGACAAGATCTTAGTGATATATTTCGAAAGTTTATATGAAATTGAACCAACAGTACTGATAACAGGCCGCATAGGGTTATTTTCTTTTTGCGTTTTGACTAATCCGTACAGGTAAGGTAGCGAAGGAGATTTGACTGACAATTTGCCTAGTAGTTCATATAAACTTTCGAAATATATCACTAAGATCTTGTCCCCGTTACTTGGAACCATATGAATTCATTAGTTTATTTTATTATGTATTCATTTATTTGTTTATTTACTTCCGAACTAAGACCCGATTGTGTCTCTATTACGTCAAAACTCTTTTTTTTTTTATTTATATTAATTCCTTTCAAATTATTCGGATTCCAGATTATGTTCGTTATTCAGAGGCCGACCGTTATAACGTCCGTAACTAATACTGGTTCTGAAGGCAATGGGAATTCGTCCAGGGAACTAATAGATTCGTCTCTCGTAAAAGCACATTTGTAAAGACAAAGGAAAAACGAAAGCAGAGAGAGAATTCCAATGCCTGAATTTTTTAGTCCCCGGTGTATATTGCAATGCTGGTATCTGACACAGCTAAATAAATTTATGAATAAATGAATAAATCGGTAAATAAAATAAGTAAAAAATGCGCCGAATATACTCCGGCACTATCGACTTTTCTGTTCAGCGTATGAAACTTTCAGCCACGTCCCCGTGGTGGCCTATGGGGCACGATCATGGCTACGCGTAACCTTAAGTAAAATAAAAACTACTGAGGCTAGAGGGCTGCAATTTGGTGTGTTTGATGATTGGAGGGTGGATGATCAACATACTAATTTGCAGCCCTCTAGCCTCAGTAGTTTCTAAGATATGAGGGCAGACAGAAAAAAGTACTGACCAACAGACAAACTGCCATCTCAATCTTTTTTTTGTTTTTTTTTTTTTTTTTTTTTTTTTTTTTTTTTTTTTTTTTTTTTTTTTTTTTTACAGAAAACCAAAAATATTGGTATATAAGCAATACCTAAACGCGTGAAGTGAAATTTGACTAAAGGAAAGTAATAAATCCCGTTCAGGTTTCTAACCGTTGCCTAAAGAAAAGAAAATTAATAAATCTCATTCAGGATTCTAACCTGAGGAAACCGTATTGGGTCCTGCTCGCTACTGAGGGTTCTTGGGTGTCTCCATTACTGCTTATTACTTTTCACCCAATCCTTTGATCTTTGATACTCTTCTGTCAAATGATTTCAAATTTCACTTTATTCCAGTACCAGTTATATCATTCAGGAACCAATCCTTCGGGCAGTCCCTATGATAGACTAGAAATGTGATGCACTGGTCTTATCAAAATAATTTTTAATATTTAATGGGAAGAAGCCAATCTTAGAGATAAATTAAATATCGTCAGAGGTATTTGAGACACGCGTGCCACCATTCCGTATGATGACATATAGGGAATAAAAATAATGCTAAATACAGTTGTTTGTAGCTCTTTTGTTTAAACATGTGGGGTTCCTTTATTTCCCCCTTTACACACACACACACACACACACACACACACACACACACACACACACAACGGTTGAGTTTATCAAAGCACAAGTAATAAACTGAGTAATAATATGGGTCAGGAAAAAAAACTCCAACTAAAAAAAGTAAAACGATATTGTCATTGTTATTCTCATTACGGATAACTAAAAACTTAGGGGGGCAGTGTGAATAAATAAACAAATAAATAAATAAATAAATAAATAAATAAATAAATAAATGAATAAATAAATAAATGGATAAATAAATAAGACAAATAGACTGACAGACATAGAAGCATTCACACTTCTTGTTTTTGTGGTTACCACTTATAAAAGTAATAGTTCCCCTATTATGGTTCATATGGTATTTGTTTGTCATTTTGCATTACTTGTGCTATTACTCATTTCATTGTTATTATAAAGTAACATTTCCCCTATTATGTTTTATTTTGTTTATGTTCGTTATTTTACATCACTTGTGTTATTAATTATTTCATTATCATTATAAATTTGACCATCATCGCAATTGTCATCACATTTGTTTATAATTATTAGTTGCGCGTCCTCATTTAGGTCGTCACCACCAGGACCACCATCATCATTAATTTTATTTTCTAAAGGGTCCACAATAATACAAAGTGTAAAAAGTCCGTGTATAAAGTTTTCAAAATTATACACGGACTTTTTACACTTTGTATTATTGTGGACCATTTAGAACATTATATATACTCTCGTGATAGAGAGGTTTTCCCTATTAATTTTATTATCAGACAACCCATAAGGAATCCAATGCTCGTCCGGACGCACCTGAAGAGCTTCCACTTAATTACAGCCATCAAACCCGGAGCAAATGGAAGGTAAATCTGCTTTAGGGCCGGATGATTCCCCGATGAGATCTTGCAAGCTTTGATGATCTTTTGCTTGCGTGGGAGATGGGAGGATGGTTGGGAGGTGGAGGGTGGGGGCGGATTTTCAAGGTGTTGGGCTGGGGGGAATATGGGGGAGAGTTTTTGTACGGTCCATGCAGTTTTTTTTTATTGGGGGAGGGGGTGAGAGTGTCAGGTAGAATGGAGGAGTGGACTGTTCCTTAAAGGTGGGAGGGGGCGGTTCCCAGACTGGGGGGGGGGGACGATGGAGGGGACTCTTGGGGAGAAGTTTTGAACAATTCAGATACTCTTTTTTTTTGGGGGGGGGGGATGGGGGTGGGGGTGGGGGGACGCCATTTCATGTAGAAACGAGACGGAAAGATAATATGAGGTAGGATTGATAGTTGTTCTTTAAACGTAAATAGGTATGAGTAAACAGGCAGAGTATTGGAGGAAACAGAATGTAAGCGAGGACATAGGGAAAGGGATGATGAAGGAGAAAGGATACGTAGATGAAAGAAGGAATATTTAGATGGAAAGAGAAAGGATACGAGTATGAAAGGAGAAAGGATACGTATATGAAAGAAGTATTCGTAAATAAAATGAGAGAGAATGCGTAGATAAAAGGAGTAAGAATACGTAGATGAAAGGAGAAAGGATACGTATATGAAAGAAGGATTCGTCAATGAAATGAGAGAATGCGTAGATGAAAGGAGAAAGAAAAACGTAGATGAAATGAGAGAGAATACGTAGATGAAGGGAGAAAGGATATGCAGATGAAATGAGAGAGAATACATAGATAGAAGGAGAAAGGATACATAGATGAAATGAGAGAGAATACGTAGATAAAAGGAGAAAGAATACATAGATGAAGGGAGAAAGGATAAGTAGATGAAATGATAAAGAATACGTAGACGAATGGAGACGAAGGAACTGAAAGCAGAACCTAAGATAAACGAATAAGAAATCTACTGATGATAATCAGAGGCAAGGAAAAAGGGGTGGATGATAATTGATGATAATTGTTAATGAGGTCATTAGGAGGTGGTGAAAATTAATCAGATTGAAAAAAAAGACGACATAATCTAGTATAAGAAGTAAATTAAGGAGTGAATTAAGAAGTATAATGAGAAAGAAGGAACTAATCACAATAAGAACTACAGTTGGGAATAAGGCTTAAATGGACGGACGGGAAATCTCACGGACCAATAAAGCAAAATAAAATGAGAAAAGCGAGAAGGAAGAGAAAGTGGAGAGGAAACTGAGGGGAAGAGGAAAGAATCAGATGACGATAAATGAAAAAAAAAGGACGAATATGGTAGGAAATGAGAGACGGACGAGGGGATAAACAGTAGAAGAGAAAATGCAATAGAAAAGGAAGAAAAAGAAACAGAGGTAGACGAATAGAAAATGAGGGAGACATTTAAGTGAAAGTACTAATAGAGCTGGGAATGAGACAGAGAAAAAACTGAAGAAGAAATTGAACTAAAACAAAGAATGAGAAACAGAGGAAAAAGGAAATAAAGAAAAATTGAAAGAGAAACATGAATGCAAAGCAAAGCATGAGATATTAGATAGATAAAAATGGAAGAGAAAATGGAAATCAAGCGAAGAATGAGAAATAAGAGAAAGAGAAAAATTTAACCAAAGAATGGGAAATGAGGGAGATAAGGAAAAATTAAAGAGGAAATGGGAATAAAGCAACGAATGAGAAATAAGGAGGATAGGTGAACTGGAAGTGAAAATGGAAATAAAGTAAAATTGAATGAAATGAAGGAGAGACAGAAGCATCAAAGATAAAATGGAAATAAAGCAATGAAAGAGAAATAAGGGAGATGGGGAAAAATTTTAAAGAAAATGAAAATAAAGAAAAGCAGGGATATATAAGCGATAAATGTAAGAGATTTCGAAAATAAAGCTAAGATTAAGAAAATGATAATGGTGAGGAAATTAGTGTGGCAGGTTTGGGAGTGGTATACATATTCCAAGCGCCCTCCCCAAACTCCTCCTCTCCTTTTACGGCCCCCCAAATATACCCTCATCCCAAATTCCTCCTCTCCCTTTACGGCCCACCAAACACCCCAACAACCCCCCCCCCCCCAACAATTCCTCCTCTACCCTTTACGGCCCACCAAAAAATCCCACCCCCCACCCCCAATTCCTCCTCTCCCTTTACGGCCCTCAAAAAAAAAAAAAAATCCAAAAAAAAAAAAAACCCCCCCCACAAATTCCTCCTTTCCCTTACGCGCCCCCGCCCCCCCCCCCCCCCACAAATTCCTCCTCTCCCTTTACCCCCCCCCCCCCCCACAGTTCCCCGAAATAAATGAATCGACAACAGTGAGGCGCCTTTTATGGGGGTTCCAACTTTGTATAAACTTAATCCGAGCAAAGGTATTTATTTATTGGCGCGTCAGTGCTGGCGGCGCACTTTTTTCGTGGGAGTGAATTCGGGACCCGTTCGTCTTCTGATCGGGAATGTTCCAGGTCTTTGGGGACCGGTCTTTTGTTTCGCTCACATTTATTCATTTGTTTGAGTGCATGTCTTTTTCTCGATTAATGCATATATATATATATTATACGATATATATATATATATATATATATATATATATATATATATATATATATATATATATTATATATATTATATATATCTATATATATATGCATATATATATATATATATAATATATATATATATATAGATATATATATATATATATAATATATATATATATATATATATATATATATATATATATATATATGATATATATATATATATATATATATATATATATATATATATATATATATATATTGTCACTTTGTTGTGATATTTTATTCTTAGTTATTTTATTATTCTAGTTTATGTTATGTATAAGAACTGTATTATCAATTTAGTTTGTTTTCCTCCTCCCCGGTGGTTTGTCTGTTTGGTATTTGCCACTAATGACCATTCTGTCTTTTCATATGTTTGTGAGTGAGTGGTGCTGTCACCGTGGCTCTGTTGGAGATTTGTCCGACTGAAGGAGTCAGTTGATCCTTGAGCCTTATTACTTCTGGTGACTTGGATTTGCTTTGTATCGCCTGCTTGGATATACGACTATTTTTGAAGGATTACACTTCATCCTGCCTCACCCTCGGCTCAGTAAATGTCGAGGGGCTCTCGCTTAGCCAAGGTATAAGTGACTAATATTTCTGGAATATTCAGGCGATCTTTGGCTATGATTTGATTTGGACGTCCCGGATTTTCTGGAGGATCATCCTCGAGGACGTAGGATTGCTGATGTGTGGATCCTGTGGAGTACCATAAAATATTTATATACGCACTTATATATATCACTTTGCCACCTCACTTTTGTCTCTGGACGCCGAGGCATATAAGTATTTACAAAGATCACGGTTATAACTGCTATGTTACGGAGGACAGAAATACATATATGTAATTAAGGAGATCACGGCAACAGCTACAGTGTTTCAGAGGAGGGAAACCACCGTTGGGGTTTAGTTTGTAATTGATAGGTTATTCTTGCTTTCCGTATGCCTTCTCCTGTCTGAACCCCCCCTCCCCTTTTGGACGTATCTTTGCCTTACTATCTTCACTGGGTAAGTGTGTTGTTTTGTATAAATAGTTCAGGCGGATTGGATTTCATTAATATATGTATTCCGAGGTTCAGGAATAACTTCTGTCTTGAGGTTTTTGTATTAAATTTTAGTGTTTTTGTGGTGTTTCGTTTTCCCCCATGAATTAATTTTTGCACTCTTGATATTATTTGAGAGCTATTCCACTGACTGTGGACTTAGCTTGTGGTTGTGAACAGAGTTTGGTAAGAAAGTTATTTAATTCTTAGTTACGGCAGGAAAGGATCGTTACAATATATATATATATATATATATATATATATATATATAATATATATATATATATATATATATATATATAATGTAAGTTTTCAACTCCACTGTTATAATTGTACTGCTCCTTTGAAATAAAGCATCATTTTTATTATGTCCGTTCTCCGCTCCGTATCATATAATATCATATAATATTATTCCCAATGTATCCTTGTATAAAAATCTAATGTTTTTTTAATATTGAAATATGCATGCGTGTAAATTGTTTATTTATAAAAATTATATGCTTTAACGTAAGTGATTTCCTTATTGCATTTGCACTGTTAATATAGGTTCTATATCCAGCAATATTATGTTCTTTCACGACCAATAATGATATTCTACAACGATGCGCAGAAATATGATTCCGTTCCTCACCTGTCGAAAAATGAATATTGCCTCCTCTCTCTCTCTCTCTCTCTCTCTCTCTCTACTCTCTCTCTCTCTCTCTCTCTCTCTCTCTCTCAAATGTTTGAAATATTAAAACGCATTTACCTTTGAGGGAGTTTCTCTATCAGTTATTTGAAATATTTTTTATTTCAAATAACTGATAGAGAAACTTGCATCCATCTCTGTTGACGAATTGTCTGTCATGCAATATTTGAATTGTTCATATCGATAACCAGCCCCTTCTATTCTCTCTCTCTCTCTCTCTCTCTCTCTCTCTCTCTCTCTCTCTCTCTCTCTCTCTCTCTCTCTCTGTTAATTGAAATATTAAAACTAAATTATCCCTGTGCATTGTGTGCAAGTTTGTATGTCTTACAATTATCTGAATTGTTAATACTCATATTTAGCCATTCCTAATACTCTCTCTCTCTCTCTCTCTCTCTCTCTCTCTCTCTCAGTCGCAGTTTTAAGTGGGCCCGGCGCTCGTATTTTTCTGAAAGCCACGCCAAATACCTTGAAAAGAAACGGCGGTGCTTGTAACCAGCCAATATTACGCTCGGTTAAATATGGATCTTAAATATCGGCTTCAAGGATGCATTGTAGCCTCTGGCCGATACATACGACACCAGCGATCTGAATTCAATAAGATTTCTGCTTTTTTTTTTTTTTTTTTTTTTTTTATCCTTCTCGCTGGTATCTTCATCATTTTTCGCGTAATTTACTACCGCCGCGTTTCGAAAATTTCGTTTTAATGGGTCGAAGTTATTTGCTAGTTTTATTTTCGGTGCGTGCTCTGTTCTCTCGTTATATATTTGTATATCTTATGTTTCGAGATTTTGTTCTTCTTTGTGAGTAACGTACTGCTTTATATCAAGAATTTCCTTTTTCCTTTTCCTTTTAGATTTTTCATCATCTTTAGATTTCAACTCATTTTTTTATTCCTGAACTTTTGACGTAAGTTTAATATAATCTCTCTTGGTTATTACATCAGTTCGTGTAATATATATATATATATATATATAGATATATATATATATATATAGATATATATATATATATTTGTGTGTGTGTGTGTGTGTGTAGTTTATGTATGTATTATGTATGTGTATTTTTTCTGTTTGTGTTGAGTGTGTGTATGCAATTATTGTTTATGTAAGTGCACATGCAAATGATATGCCCCATTGCTGCACCCAACACTCATTAACGTACATTATTTTCAGTCTTATTTTCTCACTTTTACTGCGGGGTGTTAAATGTGCATTATTTTCGTATCTTATTCAGTTCGCATATAGTCCGCGAAACAAGAGAATGAAAACATGTCGAGCATCAGATTGAAAAAAAAAATTCAATCTGGGTCTTTCACGAAAGCAAGTTAAATTGTGGTGTCCGCCCACTTTTTTTTTTCTCTTGAAAGATAAAGAGATACAGAACCAATTCTTGTTATCACCGTGTCTGAGCCAGACAAGCACGTGGGAGTTCTCGACCCGCCGACCTTTGCCATCAAGTTTTGGGGAATAAAAGAAGCAAGGAAATTGGAAAGGTTAGCGAGAATAAAATTATAGTCTGGCTATTTTCGAAGAAAGCCGAAGTCCCGAGAAAAATGGGAGGTAGGAATGTCTCATGTTTTTTTTTATGTGTAAGGAAAGACGTCAGTAGTGGATCATCTGATCATAAAGATGCGAATGAAGGTAAGATGGTTACATATACCGCACACTGCCTTTATTATGATAATAATTGTTTTGATCTAAAACAGGAGCTAATTAATAGCAGATGTCAGGTGACCTGAAGACAAGTAAAGCCAAGAGGGGAAGGGGGACGGGAGGGGTGGGGGGGGGGGGGGCGGAGGAGTCGAGGGGGCGCGATTGGAAAGAGGTAATCTTGAACAGGAAAGAAATCAAGGAAAACGTCATTATCATCATTCTTTTCTTTTAGAAAGGAAGCAGAGAAGCTACCCCAGTGAAATCGATAACGGTCAAGATAGACTGATTTAGAGCCAGAATGATTGGCATAAAAAATGTATTTATTTACAACTGTTAAATATGTTTAGTTATTAGATTCTAGAAAATGCTCTGGCTCAGAGGGTTTGTTAGTGGTTTGCATGTAACCGAGCTATCTCGTTTGCTCATATGCCTCACTTATATCTTTATCTATTTATCTTTCTGTCTATCTCCTAGGCTATCCATATGTTTGTCTGTCCATCTATCTACAGTATATATATATATATATATATATATATATATATATATATATATATATATAAAGGTTTTTGCCACGTAGGAAAAAATGAAAAAACGAGATAGCCGAGTACTTTCGGTTATGTTCAGACCCTTTACTAAGGCAAACTGATTTTACAGAGGAAAACATAGTCAAAAGAAGGCTTAATATCCAAACTGACACTACAAGATTAGTAATAAGGGCGATTTCACTCTACAGAAATGAGGAAACGCCTGAGGGTAGCCACACTTTGGAGGATACACGCAGTAAACAAGTTATTCTTCCAGAAAACAGTATTTTGAAAAAACAAGGAAGCATATACAATTTAATATCATGAAATTTACACATTTTCCCAAAAAATTATTATTAATGAAAAGACGAAAGAAAATATAAATATATATATCGAGAAAGAGGGAGAGAGAATATCGAACCAGAGAGAGAGAGAGAGAGAGAGAGAGAGAGAGAGAGAGAGAGAGAGAGAGAGACGATAAGAACTATATACATGTGGGACTAATTCATTAGTAGTTCATTTATTTTAAGGTCCTTCATAAACATCTTACAAATATATGGGTCCAAATGGTACATTCCCAGACTAAGATTTAGGTTGTTTTTATTAGTGATTTGTATAATTGCCGATTCCAATAAATAACTTTAAACATAATCATTAGATCTAGCTAGCAATTACCGAGGTATCACCCCAATTAATACAATGAGATTTTTCACTCAGATGGATAGAATAAAAATGGTGGCCAGAATAAAAGTGTACATATGTTAAATTTTTTGTGGGTTTAACATATGCACATTTTTATTCTGGCCACCGTCATAAAATAAAAATTTCCATTTTTTCTTCTATGTTCCTATGCGCTTCGCGTATCACGAGTACACAATATCTTGACCAAGAAATAGAATACATAAAAAAGATAGGAAACGATCTCTGCTACGTACCTCATTTAATTAATTTATGTTATCAAAAAGCTCACAAAAAGATTTATAGTGTTGCTATTAATAAAAAAGTAATGCCTAAAAATGTACTTAGCTTACCTTACTTTCGTGGATTTGAAACCATAAAATCAATATTTAAATCGTTTAATGTCAATGTAGTGTTCTCTTATAACAATACCATTAAAGATATGCTAATTAAGAATAGTCCCGTTACAAATAACAACATCATTTACAAAATTCCTTGTAAGGATTGCCCATCGTTTTACGTTGGTCAGTCAAGTAAAAATTTATGTGTACGTATTAAGCAGCATATGTATTCAGTTAGAACATCCCAGACGTCAAATGCACTGTTTATCCATCTGAGTGAAAAATCTCATTGTATTACTTGGGGTGATACCTCGGTAATTGCATGATTATGTTTCAAGAAATTTACTGGAATCGGCAATTATACAAATCACTAATAAATACAACCTAAATCTTAGTCTGGGAATGTACCATTTGGACCCATATATTTGTAAGATGTTTATGAAGGACCTTAAAATAAATGAACTATTTATGAATTAGTCCCACATGTATATATTTTTATTATTTCTCTCTCTCTCTCTCTCTCTCTCTCTCTCTCTCTCTCTCTCTCTCTCCAACTGACACTACAAGATTAGTATCCAAACTAATCTTCTTTTGACTATGTTTTCCTCTGTAAAATCAGTTTGCCTTAGTAAAGGGTCTGAACATAACCGAAAGTACTCGGCTATCTCGTAGTAGCCATCTTGCTTGGTGAGACGTACCCGCGTGAAGTCAGATTAATCAACAGATATCACAAGTTTAACATACGACTAGAATTTGAGAAATATCTAGAAGTGTTCGTGAACTATCGGTGATAAGATTAGTGTGAAAATTTTTTTTTGTTTTTTTTTGTAGTAGGATAAAGCGTCTTCTAAGTTAGTTTATCAAGTGTAATACTATAAATCAGAACAAGATGGCAGTAAGTTCCAACTGCGGGAAGAGGTGGCGTAATTTGGCGTGTTTAGCAGATTCGCAATACGATGAGGTAGCAGGAAGGGAACTGGCATTTCTCATCTATGAAATCAGCAACAGTCCTAACCAAAAAGATACAAAAGCATTCATAGATATATTAGAAGGATATAATCCTTCAAACTGGAACAAATCTAATGAAAACATCTTGAAAATAATTGAAGAAGTTCCAAATAAAATCCAAGTGGTCAAGAGACTCATAAAGAAAATATACATAAACCAACATATTCCGACAAAGAAAATGAACTAAGGGTGAATCTTGTGAATATCCTAATTGATGCATTAGGAAAAAGAATGCCAAAAGCATGCAAACTGTGTAAGGTTTGGTATAGCATAGTCAATCCACAAAACCTAATCAGAAAATGTGCTGCATGCAACATTCCGACCCATCCACAGTGTGCTGAGGTAATACAAGATTTGAGAAAAGATACAAGAATTTTTTGTTCAACATGTCTATCATGGATAGACAATGTTATTAAATCAAGATTGAATGTACAAATAGTTGAGGAGAAGAAGAAGAGAGAGAGGAAGAAGAAGAAGAAAAGAAGAAGAGGAAAACGGAAGAGAAGTAAACAAAAATGAAATGACAGAAAAAAATAAGGAAAACAAAGAACAAGATAAAAGTATGGATGCAGAGATACTCATTGATGAGGCAATAAAGCAGCATACCTACGAAGAAAATAAAAATAAATTACAATATGACAACAGAAAAGCAAATCCCGAAGAGGCTCTACCCAGATCTATACAATGACGGGAAAGAGGAAAAAATAGACCAAGAAAAGACAAAATCTGCAACCTTTTGAAAAGAGGGAATTGCAGATTTGGAGAAAGATGTTTCACTACAAACATCCTAAGATATGTCAAAACTATGAAATATATGGTAAATGTGCATACTTAGATGGATATGGGGATGATTGCAGAGATCTGCATCCAAAAATATGTAAAAACCTAAAAGAAGGAAAAGGATGTAAGTTCGACAAAAAATGCAAATATATGCACCCTGTAGCCATGAATCATAATCAAATAAATAACCAACCAAGTAATAAAATCCAAAATAAGAAAGAAACAAATAAAGAGAGAAAATCAGAATATCAGGTAAAAGAGAAAAGCAAACCACCAATGAGATATGCAGAGGTGTCAGCAAAAAATTTCAAAGCATCAGCTCCGAAATTCTACTCAAGAGATAATAACTGTATTTATTATGCAAGAGGATATTGCAGAAACGGAGAAAATTGCAGATTCAGACACAAAATGAATAATTATGATGAAGGAAGATCAAATATTATGGGGAAAAGTTGGATTTTTTAATGTCAGAATTTCTGGAAATGAAAAAAAGAACAACATACCAGAACAGGAAAGAGACATGGGAAAATCCTTATTACTACCAGTATTAAATGAGGAGAAAACACGCAAACCATCATAGTGATGAATGCGCAGGGTTTAGTTACGAGTAACTCAAAAAGAAAAATAGAGTACTTAGAAGAACTAACCCAAAATGAAAAGAAAATAGATATAATGAATATAAGTGAAACCTGGTTATTCCCAAGAGACTGGGAATGATGATCAAATAAAAGGGTTCCCAAAACTTATAGATCAGATAGAAAAAATAGGAATCAAGGGGAACCGCAATATATGGGAAAGACAAAAAACAAGGAAAAATATATGAGAAATATAGTAACTCAGAATAAGTGAACTAATAGCGGTAGAATTTGAATCTGAAAAATTGATGAACATAGTAATATATAGACCTCCTAATACTAAAGAGTTTGACTTAATAATTGAAAAATTGGATGATATATGTAGAAATCACAAGGACTGGACTATTCTCCTATCTGGTGACTTCAACTTTCCTTTCGTAGAATGGAAAGAACGAATAGGAGATTGTGGTTGTACTTATACATATAAAAAAGAGAGTAATAGTAGTGCAGAAGATAAGAGGCAATTTGAAAAGCTATTAGATATGCTACTAGAATACAACATTCAACAAATAAATCACCTGCCAACAAGAAAGGAAAATACTTTAGACCTAGTATTTGTGAACGAGATGAATTATGTTAAAGAAATAATAGTTTATAATGCGAGTATTTCAGACCATAATGTTTCATAGAATTAACCAGGTTCATTCCAAAGCAAAAGTGAAAATAGAGATAAGCAAGAAATGAAAAAGTGGGAAGGATATGGAAAATACAACTTCTACAGTAAAAATATAAAAATGGTCAGAAATATTAATGAAGAATTAAACAAAGATTGGGATAACATTTTCGTAAAGTTGATGACATAAGGGTAAATACGGAAGGTATTATATAAATATTGGAGAAAATAGTGGAAAAATATATACCGAAGAAGAAAGATAACATCATTCATGCATACCGGAGACAGAAAGGATCTTGTTCCAGAAAATCAGAAAGTGGAAAAAAGGTCTTGCAAAAGAAAAAATGCATGGAAAGTTATAGACTAAAAAGTAAGATAGAAAATGCAGAACAAAAGATTATACAATCAAAGAAAATGAAAAACGGGACTTGGAAGAAAAAACCCTATTAAATATCAAGCAAAACCCCAAACTATTATACTCATATGCGAAGAAGATGAATAAAAGAAGAATAGAAATAGGCCCTCTGAGAATTGAAGGGAGATTAACGAATGAAAAAAAAGAAATTTGCAACATACTGGCAGAAACGATATAAGAGAGAATTCACCCCTAGAATAGATAATGAAGATAATGATATAGAAGTAAGGGATGGAAAATAGTGAATATTTAGCTGACATAGATATTAATGAAGCTGATATTGTGCAGGCTATTAATGAAATTAAAAATGGAGCTGCTGCAGGGCCTGATGGAATTCCTGCTATTTTGTTAAAGAAAGTAGTTCATTCTATCGCAAAGCCACTTGCAATATTATTAAGACAAAGTGTAGATACAGGCAAGATTTATGATGAGCACAAATTAGCATATATTACCCCTACTTTCAAAAGTGGATCAAGACTAGAGGCAAGTAATTATAGGCCTGTGAGTCTAACATCACATATTATGAAAGTGTATGAAAGGGTAATGAAGAAAAATATTATGAAACATTTAATAAAAAAATAATTTGTTTAATAAAGGACAACATGGTTTCGTACCCGGAAAAAGTACACAAACCCAACTGTTAGTCCACCGTGAGAACATATTCAAAAATATGAAAAGCGGAAATGAAACAGATGTGGTTTATTTAGACTTTGCAAAAGCTTTTGATAAAGTAGACCATAATATATTAGCGGAAGAAAATTAGAAAACACAATATCGTGGATAAAGTAGGAAGATGGTTAAAAGAATTTTTACACAACAGAAAACAGATAGTTATTGCAAACGACGAGAAATCGGATGAAGCCAAGGTAATATCCGGTGTGCCGCAAGGTACGGTGTTAGCTGCAATACTGTTTGTTATTATGATTGAA
>NC_087213.1:59303045-59310545 GCF_015104395.2 Macrobrachium nipponense | reverse complement strand
TCAGTTTATGTTTTTCCATTTTTTTTTTATTTTTTCATTTTGTTATTTTTCATTTTTTCAGGCTTTCCAACTTCTCAATTTCTTTAGGTTTTTCCTCTTTTCCTTTTTTTCTCATTTTTAGGATTTCCCTCTTTTCATCTCTTGTAGGTTTTACATTTGTTTATATATTTTTTAGGATTTGCTCGTAATTTGTACTTTAGGTATTTCCTCTTATTTTTCCCTCTTTTATTTTTTGGTTTCCCATTTTTTCCTGATTTTGGCTTTCTCTCTTTTCTTCATTTTTTAAAGGTGGCGTTTTTTCCATCTTTAGCTTTTCCCTCTCTCCGTTTTATATTTTTTATATTTTTAGTTTTTTCTCTCCTTTTGTTTTTGTTTGTGTGTTTGATTGTTTTTGTTTTTCCGGCGTGAAAACGATCGGTCAGCTGAGCTGATTTGTTGCTGCTGTTGAATTTGGCTTATTGGAAATATATATATCGGCCGTCGCGGCTTGCCAAACAATTAAGCTGTCAATAGTCCGACTGTTATATTCCTCCGGACTCAAAATATATAGAGGAGAATATATATAATATATATACCTAACCTATATAAATAAAGTGATATATATATATATATATACGTACATATATTATACATATATATATCTATATATATGTATATATATATATGTTATATATATACATACATATATACATATATACATATATATCCATAATATATATATCTATATATATATATATATATATATATATTATATATATTCTCATTAATATATTTTGAGTCCGGAGTAATAATGTAAAAGTCGAAACTATTGACAATTTAATTGTTTGGCAAGCCGCGACGGCCGATATATATATTTCCAATAAGCCAAATTCAGCAAAAGCAACAGCAGAGCAACAAATCAGACCAGCTGACCGCTCGTTTTCAAGCCCACACCCCCTTCCCCTTCCCCCCCCAAAAAAAAATGAAAAGAAGGAAAGCTTAGAATCGTTGAAACATGAAAATCGACCGTATGAAAATACGGACTGAGGATGAAAAGACATGGGAGGGACGGGACTAGCACAGTGATTGGAAAAATTTGCGATTAATTTTTTTTATTTTATTTTGAAGGTGGTTGTGGGGTTGGTCTGGTGATTTTTTTTTTTTTTTTTTTTTTTTTGTTTTTTTTTTTTTTTTTATCGAATCGAAATTTTATTTCATATCACAGATTTCGTTTCAGAGAGGAAATATGTCAAATTCAGTACTGGCCGAATGATTCTGTGGGTAAAAGGATTGCGTAAGAGATTAAGTAATAATAATAATAATAATAATAATAATTTTATATTCAGCGTTATTATTATTATTAAAGTATCCTGGCTCTCAACCTAAGTATTTTTATTATTATTATTATTATTATTATTATTATTATTATTATTATTATTATTATTATTATTATTGGTGATAGCTGCATCAGCTGGAATCAATTTCCTTCAATACTACATGCTTGAAAGAGGGTCTACTAATTATATTATTATTATTATATAAGGTTTTCATTTAATAAAATCCGCAAGACTAATATACAAATTATTTTATCACGGATGAACACAAAACAATTTATATCTCCTACAACGAAAGGAATACTTTATCGATATTTATAAAGAAAAATTTATTACATATCAGTACAGAAACACTTAAGAGATTAGTCGGGTCTATGTCAAAGTGTTATTAGGTTAAAAAAAATTAACTCTTTGTCTTTTCAAGGTTGGATTTGTATTCCTTTTTATTTTATGCCTGTTTAAGCGTCTCTCTACCTCCGGATTTTGAAAGTCGACGCGGGAGATGTATTATATTGGAATCGCGCGCTGGAAAAGGTTGTATTTTAAACAGTTTCAAAGCTAATTAAATTCATAGTTTTCCGAAATATTTAACTCTGTTGCCAGAAAATACAAGTTTTGAGCACAACGGCTTACATTTTCAGATGAACCTTTTCAAAGAGAGAGATTAAACTGCGTGTTCCCTTTGACCCACCTCCCAAAAATGAGTCTCAGTTTGCGTTTGATGTTATGAATAACAATTATGAGGCCATTCGTTTACTTATTTTTACATGCGGCGAGCTTTTGCTTTGGTCAGAGAAAAAACTAATGACGTTATTTTTCTGTATCTAATATGAATTTTGTGAAATTTTTCTGATTATTTCCTGCACAAGGAAGAGTAGATTTCTTTATTTTTCTGTATCTAATTTGATTTTTTGTGACATTTTTGTTATTATTTACTGCACAAGAAAAAGTAAATTTCTTTGAGTTTGTTTAAAGATTTCCTTGAATTTGACACGAGGATGGAACTGTCCGCGTTTTAATTTGTACCTGGGAACTCTCAATAGTCACTATATCATATTCATATCTAAACCAGAGTTCAGTTGTGTGTGTGTGTGAGTGTGTGTGTGTGTGTAAATAATTACATGATTTTAAATGGTGCATGAGACATGTCTAGAAAAATAAATAAATAAAAGGTTTATCAATCGCCATTTCATTATAAGAGGATTATAAGGAGATGAATTTCTTCTCAGTCAGGTTGGCATCCGGCAAGCTATACGTGTTTGTGTGACTACGCGCGCGCGCGCGCTTGGCAATGTGCATGTTTATTTTCTTTTCTATGCATTTAGTATGTGTACAGGTCTTCTTTGAGGAAAGGAGTTATAGAGAATAAATTTTCGTAATTCACTAAGCCACTTACACAATTAAAAGAGGCGATTTTCCTCTATATGAAAGTTGATGGGTAAGGCGTTACCTGGCCGTTATTGTTATAATAATAATCATCGCATGTAGAGCCATGCAATGTACAGGGCCTCTGAAATTTCACCCATAGCCACGCTGTGGCGCCACAGTGTGGTGTCGGTGTGTGCCGGGGATATGTGGCTTCCCATAGGTTTCCATTGTTTATAGGATACATCAAGCACACGAGCGTCTGTGGCAAGCGACTTTGGCGAGCTGGCTTCAATCCCCCCCACAGTTTAATACAAACAATGGAAAGCAATGGGATGCCACATCCCCGCCACACACCCACACCGCTCTGTGGCGCCACAGAGTATGGTCGGTGTGTGGCGGGGATATGTAGCTTCCCATAGGTATCCATAGTTTATAAGTTATGTCAAGCACACGAGCGTCTGTGGCAAGCGACTGTGGTGACTTAGCTCCAATCCCCGCCACAGCTTATAAACAAGGGGCAGCTATGTGAAGCCGCATCCCCGCCACATACCGACGCCACAGAGTTGCTCGTGTACTCCAGGGTCTGATGTCTTAAATGTACTTTTCCTTCACAAATCTTCATATATCTGTGGCCAAATGTTTCGTTGTTCTCGTCCAAGAGGTCCTGGTTCTGACAACTCGACTGGCGCTTGCAGGAATAGAGCTGATACGGTCACATGCTGTTTCCGACGGGTTGATAACAATCTTGTTATTGATGGGGTGAATGTAGGATGATGCATATGTAATATGTAAGCCATCATCAATCCTTCAGTCTACGCTTCCCTCGGGGAAGTCATGAAATTTTGTGAATGGAAAATGTCGAAGAACGTTGCTTTGAATACATAATAATAATAATAATAATAATAATAATAATAATAATAATAATAATAATAATAATAACAATAATAATAATAATAATAATAATAATAATTGGCAAAGGGTATTTTCAAAACATCAAGAACGGCTCGTAGATGGTTTACTCGCTGCTACAAAGAAAGTCATACTACAGACTGAGAAACTGCAATATAGACTTAACGGCTTCCAGACGGCCGTTCTGTTAATAATAATAATTAATAATAATAATAATAATAATAATAATAATAATAATAAATGTTGAATTGCAGTTCTAGTGATCTTGGGGAATCACTGTATAAAATCAATTACATTTTATTTTTGCGGTTATTTATAATTGGTAGTGTATTAGACTACCTTAGATTTTGATATAAGATTTGTCGGCCTATTTTAGGAGGTGAAGATAATGGCGGTGTTGACGTGCAAGAGAAAATGAATGTTCGTACATTGCATTAAAATGTTCCAATTCAGGACGTTTAAATCCCCATCCCGCCCCCCCCAAAAAAAAATCCTTCCATATTAAAAACTTGTAAATTAGAATATATTGCTATATATATCTATAACAAATACGGTTTATGTTATATATACTAAATAAACGTGTCTTTAATTATCGTGGCTGAATAGTTAAATGAAAAACTTTTATTCCGGTCTGTGGTCCATTACTTCTGCAAAGTTCTTGAAGTAAAGTTTTTCATTAATTTTATCGCTATTTTCCTTTTTGAAAAAAGAAATGAAAGGAAAAAATCGCTCTCTCTCTCTCTCTCTCTCTCTCTCTCTCTCTCTCTCTCTCTCTCCATTTATACGCATACTCCATTACATACTGAATTTGTTCATGGCTACTATCTGTTATTCTCCTCCCCCCCATCCACCCCCGCTCTCTCTCTCTCTCCTCTCTCTCTCTCCTCTCGTCTCTCTCTCTCTCTCTCTCTCAACCCGTGTACGCGCATACCCATTTACATACTGAATTAGCTCTGGGTTACGTTGTTCCGTGCCACTTTACCCCCTTCTCTCTCTCTCTCTCTCTCTCTCTCTCTCTCTCTCTCTCTCTCTCTGTACGAACGCTGATTGAATGGGATGTCTCGAGAGAACGTTGTCAGTGTAAACAATGGTAGCGTCGTAAGGGCAAGGGTGGTGAATGGCTTTTACGCCAATTACGTCATTAGCGAAGGTAACGAAGGTAATTGGCAGGACTCAACCCCTAAAATAATGGGAGTGCCAATAATACGCGAAAGGGGTTGCGCATACAGGCTCCAGATTGGGGATTGAAGGCCAAACGCCTGCTGATGGCGCTCTCTCTCTCTCTCTCTCTCTCTCTCTCTCTCTGTTGATTTCTTCTTAATTTCTCCTTCACATTCGCCTATCTCTCTCTATCCTTTCCCTCTTCCACTTCCTTCACGTGGATTCTCTCTCTCTCTCTCTCTCTCTCTCTCTCTCTCTCTTCCACTTCCTTCATCCTTTCCTCTGACTGGATTGCTGGGCAGTCAGCCACGTGTGGATTCTCTCTCTCTCTCTTCTTCTCTCTTCTCTTCTCCTCCTCTTCTCTCCTCCTCGTCTCTCTCTCTCTCTCTCTCTTCCTTACTACTTCTTGTCCCAAAACCCTTCCCTCAAACTGAGAGTTGATGGACAGTGTGTCGGATGAACAGTTGCCTTTTTCTCTGTGTGTCTATTCTTATACAATCCTTTTCTTTTCCCTCCCTTCCCATTCAATCCCTAACTCCCTGTTCCCTTCCCCCCCTCCCATTCAATCCCTAAGTCCCTGTTCCCTCCCCCCTGGCCACCTCTTCTCCCTCGCCTAACCCCCACCCCACCACAGTCCCATTCCACTATGGAATTGCCGAATCGTGAAAGTGTGTTGTTCGCTGCACCTTGATTGAGAGGAAAAGGGATTTGTCATTGTGTGTTCAGATCCCACTCTCCCCCCTCCCGCCCCCGCTGGAGGATTCCTCCGCTTTCCCTTCCCGTCAGGCGGCCTTCCCCAGGAGCACTCCATGTCCCCCTCTTTGTTCTCCTGCGTGGGAGGGGAGCGGGAAGGGCTGGTTTGGAGCCCCCTTTTGTGGTGATTTATAGATTCTCCTTTGTTTTCTTCCGCGTCTTTTCTCTTCCGGGATTTACTGTTGGTTTTGGGTAGCGGTGTTTTCGTATGAATTCTTATTTTGCTTCTATTTTTTTTTTTTTTTTATTTATCGTCCGCGAACTTTATCTCTTTTGAAACCCGGAGCATGATTTAGCACTGGATGTATTTATCTGGGTCATATCTCTGGGTCATATATATCGCGGTCCGTCCCTACATTGTCGGGGTTGCGTTCAATTTTTCAATGGCATGGTCTGGCTTCTTTTCCTACTGATTCGTGTGAAATACGACGTATTTATTCAAGCATCGAAATGTCCCTTTCCCTTGAGCAATAATGTCTGGACGCTTTGTTTTGCGCCTTGATTTTCTCCTTTTAAAGTTTAGAGACTTAGAAAAGAGTAGTTAACTGGTTTTAGGAAGTGGCTAAATTTTTTTTAAAATTCAGCAACTTCCTTCGAAAATATTGTATCTGGTCATAGGAAATGGTTAGAAAATTTTTTATCTGGTTAAAGGAAATGGTTAGAAAAAATTGTATCAGGTTATAGGAAATGGTTAGAAAAAATTGTATCAGGCTATAGGAAATGGTTAGAAAAAATTATATCAGGTTATAGGAAATGGTTAGAAAAAATTGTATCAGGCTGTAGGAAATGGTTAGAAAAAATTGTATCTGGTTATATGAAATGGTTAGAAAAAATTGTATCAGGTTATAGGAAATGGTTAGAATAAATTGTATCTGGTTATAATAAATGGTTAGAAAAAATTGTATCTGGTTATAGGAAATGGTTAGAAAAAATTATATCTGGTTATAGGAAATGGTTAGAAAAAATTGTATCTGGTTATAGGAAATGGTTAGAAAAAAATTGTTACAAAAAAGGTTGATAGGAAATGGTTAGAAAAAATTGTATCAAAAAAAGGCTATTAGGAAATGGTTAGAAAAAATTATTATCAGGTACAGAAATGGTTAGAAAAAATTGTACAGGTTATAGGAAAGGTTAGAAAAAAATTGTAATCAGGTTGTAGAAATGGTTAGAAAAAATTGGTTCAGGTTATGGGAAGTTAGAAAAAATGGTACTCAGGTTATAGGAAATGGTTAGAAAAAACTTGTATCAGGTATCGTGTACACAACATTGTTAGAAAAAAATTGTATCAGGTTAAATAGGAAATGGTTAGAAAATTGTAAAAATCAGGTTACAGGAACCTGGTTAGAACAAATGGTATAGGTATTAGGAAATGGTTAGAAAAAATTGTATCAGGTTATAGGAAATGGTTAGAAAAAATTGTATCTGGTTATAGGAAATGATTAGAAAAAACTATGTGGTTATAGGAAATGGTTAGAAAAAATTGTATCAGGTTATAGGAAATGGTTAGAAAAAATTGTATCAGGTTATAGGAAATGGTTAGAAAAAATTGTATCAGGTTATAGGAAATGGTTAGAAACAATTGTATCTGTTACAGGAAATGGTTAGAATAAATTGTATCTGGTTATAATAAATGGTTAGAAAAATTGTATCTGGTTATAGGAAATGGTTAGACAAAAATTGTATCTGGTTATAAAAAATGATTCAAAAAAAATCTAATGAGGTTAGAGGGCTGCAAATTGGTATGTTGATCATCCACCCTCCAGTCATCACATAACAAATTGCAGCCCTCTAGCCTCAGTTGACTCTATTTTAGTCAAGGTTAAATTTAGCTATAATCTTGCTTCCGGCAACGATATACGTAGGATAGGCCACCATAGGGCCGTGGTTAAGGTTTCATCGGCCGTAGCTCATACCGTGACCACGGAAAGATAGTGAATTCGGAGTATGGCGCTGAAGAGCAGGTTACCTGATGTTAAAGATAATGCATGCTCTTTTT
>NC_087213.1:59275545-59295545 GCF_015104395.2 Macrobrachium nipponense | reverse complement strand
TGATGTGAATCTACTATAGTTCCTCATTGGTCGAGTGGGTTGCGTACTCGCCTATCAAATTCATAGCCCGAGTTCTCTTCCTGCTGCCGCCAATGCGGAACCAGAGGAATTTATTTCTGGTGATTAGAAATTAATTTCTCGATGTAATGTGGTTCGGATCCCACAATAAGCTGTGGGTCCCGTCGCTAAGTAAGCAATTGGTTCCTAAATAAATATTTAATCCTTCGGGTCAGCTCTTTTTCAAGAGTTCACGTAGGCAGAATGTACGTTCCACCTCTCCTGAGGGATACGTCTTTCAAAAGTATTCCTCAGGAGAAGTAGAGCATACATCCTGCCTATATGAACTCTCGAGAGTTTCCAGCCCTGTGATTGGCTTATCTACAGCCAATCAGGAGCGTAGTAAGGGTCTGGCCTAGACATCAAATGCACGGCTGATGTGAATCTACTACAGTACATTACAGAACACAATTACCTGAAGTACTTTATTCTGGGACGTTGTATAAATAAAGAGGAACAAAATCGAAAACGTCCCCCCTCACATAATGGCACCGATGCGGAGCAGACCCTGTGCCACGACATTTCCAATACGGTACATTTATCCCCGACGTCTCGCAGCCAGCCACTTTCATATATGAAATCCGAGACGCCACAGAAATCATGTTTATGACGCGCTCGACGCACGCGACGTCGGATGCGTATGTATAGATGTATAGTGTATGTATACGGTTGACAATTTTCGGAATCGAAGTGGAGAAGGGCAGAAGGCCCCTACGTCAACCGCATTATAGATATTACGAGGGTATGGTCGGCTTCGTCGTCTTCTTCTCTTTCTTCTTCTTCTTCTTCTTCTGTTCCTGCTCCTGGTCCTCCTCCTCCTCCTCCTCCTCCATCTTCCTTCGTGTAGATGTCCTCTGCTCCTCCTTTCTTCGTCTTCCTGGCTCCTCTTCCTCTCCTCCTACCTCTTCATTCTTCCATTCCTCCTCACTCCTCCTTCTCTCCCCCTCCCCTCCTATTCTCTCTTCTTCTTCTTCTCTTCTCTTCTCTTCTATCCTCCTCTCCTCCTCCGTTATGTACTTGAGCACCGCGAACGTAGGATTTAAAACAAGAGATGATAGACATTTATCAGAAATATTAACCAGTGGAGAAACAAATCCACAGTTATGTAAATGTACATCTATTTAAATTCAAAACTTTAAGGATAGCTTTCTGGAATCTGTTCGGTCCCCCTTATCAGTGAGGCGGACCGAACAGATTCCCGAAAGCAATACTGAAAGTTTTAGATTTAAATATACTTACATTTACATAACTGTGGATTTGTTTCTCCATTTGAAGACTCGTGCTACTATGAGGATTTTTTAATTATATTAAATGCTATTTGCTTTCAAGGTCTGATTGTTATTATTGTTATTATTATTCACAAGGTGAACCCCATTCATATGGAAGCAGGCCACCAAAGGGGCCACTAACTTGAAATTCGAGCTTCCAAAGAATATGGTGTTCATTATGAAAGAAGTAAGGTGAGGTAAGGGGAAATACGGAAGGAATAGGAGATCTTACTTATTAAAAAAAGAAAAATTCAATTTAATAAGTTAATGAATAGGAGGTAAAGAGATTAGACATTTTTAGTAGTTTTTTTTCTGTAACAAATTCGAACTTAATGGCATGGGTCAAAAAGAGTCGGGTCTCTAGTGGTTGAACATCACAAACGGTACAGTTGGCGTCGGTGTAGGGGCTCGCTTGTGAGGTGCCATTTACACACACACACACACACACACACACACACACACACAAAAACTTCCTCAACTTCTGGAGGAGGAGGAGAGGGTGAAAGTTTTATTAGTTGTATGCTAGAACCTCTCTCTCTCTTCTCTCTCTCTCTCTCTCTCTCTCTTCTCTCTCTCTCTCTCTCTTGCCAACGTCCTTCTCCTATTGGGGGATGTCCTCCTCCCTCCCTCCTTCCTTCTATCTTATTTGGGCATCAAACTCTATCTCTCTCTCTCTCGCCTCTCTCTCTCTCTCTCTCCTCTCCTCTTCCTCCCTCTCTCTCTCTCCCTCTCTCTCTCCTTGCCACGCCTTCACTCATATCTGGGGATATTTGGGCATTCCTGCTTCCTCTCTCTCTCTCTCTCTCTCTCTCTCTCTCTCTCTCTCTCTCTCTCTCTCCTTTATACGTTTTTCACCCTATCTCCAGACTGGGGGTTGTTGGGCAGTCAACAACATTCTCTCTCTCTCTCTCTCTCTCTCTCTCTCTCTCTCTCTCTGTTTTATAGCCTCTCATTTGATTGCTTTTCATTTAGTGTCCGTCTCTCTGCATCGTTATCATCAGCAGCAAATTTCATTTCAGTTTTCATATTGTCGTAAAATGTAGTGGCTGTAAAAGCAGAACTATAGTAGATTCACATCACCTGTGCATCTTACGACGCTCCTGATTGGCTGTTTATAAGCCAGTCACAGGGCTGGAAACTCTCAGTCTCTCTCGAGAGAGTTCACATAGGCAGGATGTATGTTCCATCTCTCTTGAGGGATACTTTTGAAATACGTATCCCTCAGGAGAGATGGAACGTACATCCTGCCTATGTGTGAAGGGACAGTATCAGCAGCTGCATTTTCGTAAACAATAACGTAGTTAATAGTAAATTTACTAGGTGTAAGTGCGCCAGTATAAAAACTGCAGAGTGTCAACGTTATTATTATTATTATTATTATTATTATTATTATAATGATGATGATGATGTATAATTTATTTAAGTATTACAGAGGCTTTCGTTCCTCTATACCAATAAACAGGTTTATTTTTAGCGTGCATTGAAATAAATTCCCCTATAGGTAAAACCATTGAAATGCCTCTGACTAACTTAACGAATTCTCAGATTTTATTGTCCGAAATTTGTTAAAAATAGACACGATAGATATACGCTATCTTTTCTACAAAATCCCAAATACGACCTGAGAAATCAATTGTTATAAAACCGATGTAGTGCCGCATTCATTTTAGCAAACAAAAGTAATTTTTTATATTTCGCCCAAAAAGTCGTTGCGGGAACTTTCATCAGAAACAGTTGTCGGAATGTGAATGCCCTTCATGTTCACGTTAGAAAGGTAGTGCCGTCAGTGCATGTCACCTGGTACACTGTAGGCATTACTTACGGTTCTTTGCAACGTCCCCTCGGCCCCTATCTGCAACCTCTTTCATTTCTTTTACTGTACCTTCATTCATATTCTCTTTCTTCCATCTTACTTTCCACCCTCTACTAACAAGATTCTTGCGCAACTGCGAGATTTTTCTCCTATTACACCTTTCAAAGCTTTTTACTGGCAATTTCCGTTTCAGCGCTGGGTGACCTCATAGGTCCCAGTGCTTGGCCTTTGGCTAAACTCCATATTCATTGCAATTTAGAAAGTTGGAAATGATTACTGTGGCACGGTCATTTATATCTCAAGGTTTCGGATCTTTGCAGAGGAGCGTTTTAATTCTTATGCAATGGGTGTGTATGTCTGCGTATCCGAGAGAGAGTTACAAGGATTAGGATGTCTCAAAGACTTGTTAGTCCATCCGAGGAGACGTCGTGTGCTCACTTATCTCTCCAGGAGCAGGTTTTAATGTTCATTCACAGTGTCCTCCTAATGATTTCGTCTAGCTTTCTTTTAAACTCTTCCACACTGCTGCAGTTTACATCGTCTTGTGACATAGAGAGAGAGAGAGAGAGAGAGAGAGAGAGGAAATTATCCGGTAATCGAAATGACTGCAAACGAAATAAGCTGACATTCACTATTGAGACAGACATACTGGACAACACAAACAGGAAACAAATGAGCAGAAAGAAAGACGGTGTGTCTTATGTCTTGGGAGAGAGAGAGAGAGAGAGAGAGAGGAGAGAGAGAGAGAGAGAGAGAGAGAGAGGGTCTTTTCGACATAACCGGAGGCCATTCGAAGGCCGTCTTTGTGTGTGAAGGAGCGTAAACTAGCGTGGTAAACATGCTATCACGACTTCCTCATCCGACCTCTTAAGATACTTGAATAGAGGTCGTCTTGGTCTTGTTTATCCCCTCCCCCACCCTCCCCTAACCTTCCCTAACCCAAGCCCCCCAACCCTGTCTGGTCGGTGTTCCTCTTACCTCCCTTCCTCCTCCTCCTCCTCCTCCTCCTCCTCCTCCTCTTCTCCTCTTCCTCAAGTCCCCAACCCAGTCTGGTAGGTCTTCCTCTCACCTCCCTTCCTCCTCCTCCTCCTCCTCCTCCTCCTCCTACCCTCATTCTCTTTTTCTTGCCCCCGTGTGTTTGTGCAACGTTTATGTTTGTGTTTGTAAAGAGAGAAAGAGAGAGAGAGAAAAAGCGGAAAAAAGCCCCTGTTTATTGTCAGGCTCAATGAAGCATCTCGACTCTCATCACAAATGAGATTTTTCACTGACATGCATCTCAATGGAAGGGGAAGATTACTTTTCTAAAGCTAGCTCTCTCTCTCTCTCTCTCTCTCTCTCTCTCTCTCTCTCTGGATCCTTTTATTCCCCGTCTTTTCTCCAGTCGGTGCTTTTTTCACGACTTTCGTGAGGCAGGTTTTTTTTTCTGTTTCTTTATGGGATGAGACATGTTTGTGCTAAAGATATAATGGCGTCTGCTAATCTCGCGACTTTTTTTTGTTTTTTTTTCCCTCAGAAGTTTTCAGCTTATTTTTTAAGTGAATTTTTCTCACTTATGGATTACGCCTCGTATATATATATATATATATATATACTATATAGATATATACATCTATATATATAATATATATATATATAGATAGATATATATATATATATATATAAATTATATATTATAATATATAATATATATATCTTATATATATTATATATATATAATATATATATATTTATATGCATATGTTGTGTATAATATGATATATATATATTATATATGATACATATATATATATATATAGATATATATATATATATATATAGATATATATATATATATATGTTATATTATATACTATATATTATATATATATATATATATATTGTTGTGTGAGACGTTACAGAATAGTTCCACGAAGATAACTGAGAATAAATCCTCTTATCGATTAGAATTTGATTTCCAGATCACAATTCGGTACCAAGAATTGAATCTATTCACATTTCCTCTAATATTTTTGTAGTTAGGATTCAAACATTTTGTATTAGCACATTTTATTATTTTGTTGAACTTGATGTAAACAGCCTTCTGTATTTTATTTATTTATTTATTTATTTTTTTTTTTTGATTGGTTAATTGATGCCATTTGATGTCCGTTCGTATAGCGTTAGTAAACTTTCAGTATTTAGTCAGACTTTTCATTACTTATCTGGAAACAAGGCGTGATTTGACCTCCAGCTTACTCGGGACATGAATATTATGTTCATAACTTTTAACGATTAAAACGTGCTAAAGTCTATGGTCAAATAGAGCATTGTTTCGCCAATGTAAATTAAAATAAATACGTTGCATTTTATTAGAAATAATTTTCTCTACTGTTTATTGTTTATTTTTGAACACTTTTTTAACATTATTTTTGAACATGTCCATTCTAACAAATAAATCATAAATATCCCATTCTAAAATTCTTGTATTTTTAATGCGAACAGCAACAACAAAGTAGTTTTTAGGCCTACTCCCCGAGTAAGCGAAAATAAGAGACCTTAGATGTACATTAGGAGAATATAATAATTATAATATCATTATATATCATGAGTCACTAAAATGGTGAAGAAATCCACAGTGGTGTTAAAATAAGAATATATACATACAAGCTCTTTCGAGAACCTGCTCGATTCTCCTCAATCTCTCAATACTTACATCTAAACCACTGTGGATTCCTCACCAATAATAATAATAATAATAATAATAATAATAATAATAATAATAATAAAAGGAACTATTTTCATAGGGGAAAATTTTTACTTCAGTTCCAATGTTCAGAGGTATGTGTTATGCCACTTAAATGTCACTTACTTGGTAATTCTGCTGAGTCTCTGGCCTATATTGTGACCCACTTTCGCTTGCACATAAGCGCTAAGGTTCATTACACTTTGATTTAAAATTTTATATTAAAAAAATTATTTTGACACTGATTTTTACCCTGGACTACAATGCACTCATTTGCTTTAGTTTGGGACCACCGTGAAGGCAGGAAGTTCAAAGTTATATTTGTTATTTTTTATTTAGATATTTTTGTGTGGGAAACGTGCTCATTTAATTTTAATTGGTAATAAATGGATTATTTATTCACGCATTTATAGCTGGATATGATATACACCTTGATCATTGGTAATAGATACTGCTTGATTAGGATCGTGGCAGTCTTTATATGGATGCAGAAGGGTGACGTTAGTAAGGATGTACAGAATATGTAAGGGATAATTACCCTTCTAATTCATACAGTGCTGAGATGAAACCTTGGAGCGTTATTGAGGGCACTATCTAATATTAGTGATGGTATTAGTTAAATCATATTATAAATGCAACATGTATAATATTATATAAAATTATTATAATTATTAGTGTTATTATTATTATTGTTGTTGTGGTTGTTTAAAATTAATATTATTATTATTTCTCTCTCTCTCTCTCTCTCTCTCTCTCTCTCTCTCTCTCTCTCTCTCTCTCTCTCTCTCTCTCTCAGTAATTCAAAAAAAAGTTAAGATCTTAGATAATTACCTTATCTGTGTCTCTAGAATTTGGGAGCTTGATTACTTGCCTTCTCTCTCTCTCTCTCTCTCTCTCTCTCTCTCTCTCTCAGTAAGTCAAATGAAAATTAAAAATTTTAGATAATTAAATACCCTACCTAACTATTGCTGTCCTTAGAATTAGGAGTTTTAGTAATTCTCTCTCTCTCTCTCTCTCTCTCTCTCTCTCTCTCTCTCTCTCTCTCTCTCTCTCTCTTAATCAAGAAACATGAATACGATGGAGACAGACATAGCAAGCTGTGAAAAGAAGCATGAAGATTGCCCGCGTTTTATTGAAGAGGCCCCGATTCAATCTGACGAAATAATTTATGTATAATAATATATAATATCACAAACGTCAGGTTTTCCTTTTGCATCTCCGAAATGGAAGTCAGTTGCAGACTTGGGAGCTCCATTTTAATACTCCGCTTATAGTTTTGATATCACGGCCCTGGTCAAAATAATGACGCTTCAAAGCTGCGTTTCTGAATGAGCCCGGACGTGAATCCTCTCTCTCTCTCGTCGTCCATTGAGAACGGTTCCATTTATATGTAATTGCGTTTATCAGCGTCATCCAAATGGTTTTGCAGATGCTTTTTTTTTATGGAGTTGATATAAATGGCCATTATGCGTTTTATGTCGCAGGGATGAATAGCAGTGACGTGCGAGGCTCTTTATATGCGACGCGCAACGCGTTTTTGGGCGTTTGTGATTGAGTGGGTTTGTTTTAGGAGAAGGGGGTGGGGTGGCCAGAACTGGGCAGTTTAAGTGTTTGTGTGTTTATTTAAATATATATCTAGCACCGTTTGAAATTACTCTTAATCACGCTCACTATTGTGCGAGGATTTTGTAAGGCGGGGCGTTTTCTCTCTCTCTCTCTCTCTCTCTCTCTCTCTCTCTCTCTCTCTCTCTCTCTATATATATATATAATATAATATATATATATTATATATATATATATATATATATATTAATATATATTAAACGATTGGTGGTAGAACGAGTAGTAATATTATGGCCGTTTTTCTGGAGAAAAATTCTTAATTCCTTATTAACATTCGTCCGCAGATATGTAATTCTCTCTCTCTCTCTATCTCTCTCTCTCTCTTCTCTCTCTCTCTCTGGATCACATACGATATATATATATATATATATGTATGTGTGTGTGTGTGGATGTTTGTTTTGTTTGTTTGTTGCGTATGTGCACCTACGTATATATATATCTGTTCATGCAGGACAATAACGCCACATGCAACTCAATTCCTGAGGCCTGCCCGCTGCGAGAGAGCAATCAGGCAACGCCGGGGAAAAAAAGAAAGAAAAAAAATCTAGGCAAAATGTATGGCTCCCCCACCTGCGTTGCGGAATGTATATTCTTCCGGAGGAGGTGGAGGAGGAGGCTGAACCTCCCGTCGGCAAGCATCTACTGTCATCACTATGAGCGCGAGTACTGCCATCAGCACCGCCACCACCGCCATTCGTGTGTGATGAACCGAGGGAGGGAGAGGGAGATAGGGGGGAGAGGGAGAGGGGAAAAAATATGAAGAGGGAACACCCGACATCAATAACGACGGCCATTAGTCTCTCAGGCTCGGAGAAGAGGGGGATTTATGTTGGGGAAACAATGGGGAAAGATTTACTCTAATTAACTACAGTATATCTGTGGGAAAATTAATGTAGCCATGGACGACGCTTCAGGGGGAGGAGGGGAGGGGAGGTGGGGCAGGGGAGGGGGGAGGGAGGAGAGATATACTTGATACGGAATGGCAGCTGGGAGAGGCAATAACAAGATCAGGCTAGAAAAAATTGAGAGAGAGAGAGAGAGAGAGAGAGAGAGAGAGAGAGAGAGAGAGAGACTCTTAGACTCGAAGATAGATCCTCCTGGATGGAAATATGACCGAGCAGGATAAAGAATGACCTCGTGTATACAGTAGGTCATTTATTGCCGCAATGATTTCGCAAACTGTGCTTTCATTGTATTCTTATTTTTTCTCTATCACTCACATTGATCGTATGAAATAATTACTGAATTTAACATTTGTATATTTTACTGTAATGAAATGTGCAAATGTTCTTTAGTGGTTTTTACGTCTGGATACAAAGCTGATCTTGGAAGTTCGTATTCCATTAAAACTTCTTTTCAAATTCTGTTCCTTTAGAACCTGATCATTTTTTTTACGTTCTTCTATCAAGGAAAGGATTAAGTCTTTCGCGTCCGTAGGATAATTAGTCTTTTCGTGTTTCTTCTATAACGTTCTACAGCATATGGCTTTCGCGTTGCGTATCTTCTTAAGAAGTTGTACATATAACAAATCTTTTATGCACTTTTAACGGATTATAAGATAATTATTCTGACTTTTCTTCAAGGAATTATGGGAACGTATGTGTGAATATGCGTTGTAATGGAACCCCTATGAATAAGAGTGTGCTTAGACGCAAAAATTAGTTCAGATATACTAGTAGAATATATGGTGGTTTTGGTAGAGAAAGGGATAAGTTCTCATATATATATATATATATATATATATATATATATATATATATGTATTGTGTGTGTGTGTGTGTGTGTGTGTGCGTGTGTATGTATGTATGTATGTATGAATGAATGGCAGAAATTAGCAAGCCCAAAACAGTGAGTATTTAGCTTTTAATAAATTGCTCAATTATATATATGTGGATAATTATACATATACATACATACATATATATATAAACACATACATGTATGCATACATATGTGTGTGTGTTTGTATTGTCCGTAGTAAATTCCTTTGGAAAATGTCAATGAATGCAAAGGCAAAGGAGAGAGAGAGAGAGAGAGAGAGAGAGAGAGAGAGAGAGAGAGAGAGAGAGAGAGGATGCACAGCCAAATATTAAAGACCTTAGGTATCACTTGTGATCAAGTGTTTTTGATCGTTACCTTTTTCATGATTATCATTTCCCACCGATGTTTCTTTTTCTCAGTATGCGAGCTGGTGACGCACTGATTTAGAAAGTCTCTCTCTCTCTCTCTCTCTCTCTCTCTCTCTCTCTCTCTCTCTCTCTCTCTCTCTCTCTCTCGAGTAGTGCCCTTTTGCTTGGTGAGACGTACCCACGCACAGTCTGATTAATCAACAGATATCACGCTTTTAACATACGCCTAGAATTTTTAAAATATCTAGAAGTGTTCGTGAACTGTCGGTGATAAGATTAGTGTGAAAATAGTAGGATAAAGCGTCTACTAAGTTAGTTTATCAAGTGAAATATTGTAAATCAGATCAAGATAGCAGTAAGTTCCAACTGTGGAAGGAAATGGCAAAATCTTGCGTGTCTGGCAGATTCGCAATATGCTGAGGTAGCAGGAAGGGAGGTGGCATTTCTCATCTATGAGATCAACAACAGCCCTAATCAAAAAGATACAAAAGCATTCAAAGACATATTAGAAGGATATGGTCCTTCAAACTGGAACAAATCAACAGAAAACATCTTCAACATAATTGAAGAAGTTCCAAATAAAATCCAAGTAGGCATGAGACTCATAAAGAAAATTTACATCAATCAACATATTCCGACAAAGAAAATGAATAAGGTGAACATTGTGAATATACTAATTGATGCAATAAGAAAAAGAATGCCAAAAGCATGCAAACTTTGTAAGGTGTGGTATAGCATAGTTAATCCACAAAACCTGATCAGAAAATGTTCTGCATGCAACATTCCAACGCATCCTCAATGTGCTGAAGTAATGCAAAATACGAGTAAGGATACCAGAATACTTTGCTCAACATGTATATCATGGATAGACAATGTTATTAAATCAAGACTGAATGTACAAATAGTTGAGGATGAAGAAGAAGAGGAAGAGGAAGAAGAAGAAGAGGAAAATGGAAGAGCAGAAAACAAAACTGAAATGATAGAAAAAAATAAGGAAAACAATGAACAAGACAATAGTATGGATGGATGCAGAGATACTCATTGATACTACATATGAGGCAATCAAGCAGCATACATATGAAGAAATAAATTACGACATGACAACACGAAATAAAATCCCGAAGAATCTCTACCCAGATCTGCACACTGATGGGAAAGAAGAAACATAAACAAGAAAGACAAAGTCAGCATCCTGTTGAAAAGAGGGAATTGCAGATTTGGAGAAAGATGATACTACAAACATCACAAGGTATGTCACAATTATGAAATCTATGGCAAATGTGCATACCTAGACGGCTATGAGGATGATTGCAGAGATCTGCATCCAAAAATATGCAAAAACCTAAAAGAAGGAAAAGGATGTAAGTTCGACAAAAAATGTAAGTATATGCACCTTGTAGCCATGAATCTAAATCAATTAAATAATCAATTAAATAATAAAATCCAAAATAGGAAATTCCTATTTTGGATTTTATTATTTAATTGATTATTTAATTGATTTAGATTCATGGCTACAAGGTGCATATACTTACATTTTTTGTCGAACTTACATCCCTTTCCTTCTTTTAGGTTTTTGCATATTTTTGGATGCAGATCTCTGCAATCATCCTCATAGCCGTCTAGGTATGCACATTTGCCATAGATTTCATAATTGTGACATACCTTGTGATGTTTGTAGTAACATCTTTCTCCAAATCTGCAATTCCCTCTTTTCAACAGGATGCAGACTTTGTCTTTCTTGTTTATTTTTCCTCTTTCCCATCAGTGTGCAGATCTGGGTAGAGATTCTTCGGGATTTTATTTTGTGTTGTCATGTCGTAATTTATTTCTTCATAGAAGAAATAGAGAGGAACAAAAAACATGAGGTGAAGGAAAAAACAAGCCATCACCGCAATATGGAGAGTCTGCAAAGAATTTCCAAGCATCAGCTCCAAGATATTACAGCTCAAGAGATAAGTACTGTATGCATGATGCTAGGAGATATTGCAGATATGGAGAAAATTGTAGATTGGATTTTTTAATGTCAGAATTTCTGGAAATGAAGAAAAGAACAACATACCAGAACACGAAAGAGACGTAGGAAAATCCTTATTATTACCCATATTAAATGAAGGAGATAACACGCAAACCATCATATTGATGAATGCGCAGGGTTTAGTTACGAGTATCTCAAAGAGAAAAATAGAGTACTTAGAAGAAGCAACCCAAATTGAAAAGAAAATAGATATAATGATTATAAGTGAAACCTGGTATTCCCAAGAGACTGGGAATGATGATCAAATAAAAGGGTTCCAAACTTATAGATCAGATAGAAAAAATAGAAATCAAGGGGGAACCGCAATATATGGGAAAGACAAAAAACATGGAAAAATATATGAGAAATATAGTAACTCAGAATGTGAACTAATAGCGGTAGAATTTGAATCTGAAAAATTAATGAACATAGTAATATGTAGACCCCCTAATACTAAAAGGTTTGACGCAATAATAGAAAAATTGGATGATATATGTAGAAATAACAAGGACTGGACTATTCTCCTATCTGGAGACTTTAACTTTCCTTTCGTAGACTGGAAAGAACGAATAGGAGATTGTGGTTGTATTTATACATATAAAAAAGAGAGTAATAATAGTGCAGAAGATAAGAGGCAATTCGAAAAGCTATTAGATATGCTACTAGAATACAACATTCAACAAATAAATCACCTGCCAACAAGAAAGGAAAATACTTTAGACCTAGTATTTGTGAACGAGGTGAATTATGTTAATTGAAGAAATAATAGTTTATAATGCGAGTATTTCAGACCATAATGTCATAGAATTAAAAGTCCATTCCAAAGCAAGTGAAAACAGAGATAAGCAAGAAATGAAAAAGTGGGAAGGATATGGAAAATACAACTTCTACAGTAGAAATATAAAATGGTCAGAAATAAATGAAGAATTAAACAAAGATTGGGATAACATTTTCGTAAGTGATGACATAAAGGTAAATACGGAGATATTATATAAAATATTAGAGAAAATAGTGGATAAATTTATACCGAAAAAGAAAAGTAAACATCAGTCATGCATACCAAGAGACAGAAGGATCTTGTTCCAGAAAATCAGAAAGTGGAAAAAAGGTCTTGCGAAAGAAAAAAATGCATGGGAAGTGATCGAACTAAAAAATAAGATAGAAAATGCAGAACAAAAGATTATACAATCAAAAGAAAATGAAAAACGGGACTTGGAAGAATAAACCCTAGTAAATATCAAGCAAAACCCCAAACTATTGTACTCGTATGTGAAAAAGATGAATAAAAGAAGAATAGAAATAGGCCCTCTAAGAATTGAAGGGAGATTAACGAATGAAAAAAAGGAAATATGCAACATATTGGCAGAACGATATAAGAGAGAATTCACCCCTAGAATTGATAATGAAGATAATGATATAGAAGTAAGGGACGAAAAGTGAATATTTAGCAGACATAGATATTAATGAAGCTGATATTGTGCAGGCTATAAATGAAATTAAAAATGGTGCTGCAGCTGGGCCTAATGGTGTCCCTGCTATTTTGTTAAAGAAAGTAGTTCATTCTATTGCAAAGCCTCTTGCAATATTATTAAGACAAAGTATAGATACAGGCAAGATTTATGATGAGCACAAATTAGCATATATTGCCCCTACTTTCAAAAGTGGATCAAGACTAGAGGCAAGTAATTATAGTCCTGTGAGTCTAACATCACATATTATGAAAGTGTATGAAAGGGTAATGAAGAAACATATTATGAAACATTTAATAAAAAATAATTTGTTTAATATAGGACAACATGGTTTTGTACCCGGAAAAAGTACACAAAGCCAACTGTTAGTCCACCGTGAGAACATATACAAAAATATGAAAAGCGGAAATGAAACAGATGTGGTTTATCTAGACTTTGCAAAAGCTTTTGACAAGGAAGATCACAATATATTAGCGAAGGAAATTAGAAAAAATGATAGTGCATAAAGTAAGAAGATGGTTAAAAGAATTTTTACACAACAGAAAACGGATAGTTATTGCAAACGATGAGAAATCGGTTGAAGCTAAGGTAATATCCGGTGTGCCACAAGGTACGGTGTTAGCTGCATTACTGTTTGTTATTATGATTGCAGACATAGACAGTAATGTTAAGGACTCGGTAGTGAGTAGTTTCGCCGATGACACAAGAATAAGTAGAGAAATTACTTGTGATGAAGATAGGAACGCACAACAAAGAGACCTTAACAAAGTATATGATTGGGCAGAGGTAAATAGGATGGCATTTAACTCTGATAAATTTGAATCAATAAATTATGGAGACAGAGAAGGAAAGCTATATGCATATAGGGGACCTAATAATGAGACAATCACAAATAAGGAAGCAGTTAAAGACCTTGGTGTGATGTTGAATAGGAACATGTTATGCAATGATCAAATAGCAATTCTATTGGCAAAATGTAAAGCAAAAATGGGAATGTTGTTACGGCACTTCAAAACAAGAAAAGCTGAACACATGATTATGCTATATAAAACATTTGTTCGTAGTCCACTTGAATATTGCAATATGATATGGTACCCACACTATCAAAAGGATATTGCACAAATAGAGAGTGTACAAAGGTCCTTTACAGCTAGAATAGAAGAAGTTAAGGATCTTGACTACTGGGAAAGACTACAATCCTTAAAATTATTTAGTCTAGAAAGGAGAATAGAACGCTACATTATAATTCAGGCATGGAAACAGATAGAAGGAATTGCCGAAAACATCATGAAGCTAAAAATATCAGAAAGAGCAAGCAGAGGTAGATTAATAGTGCCCAAAACTATACCAGGAAAAATAAGGAAAGCACACAGGACATTAATTCACTATGCACCAGCATCGACAATGCAGCGTCTATTCAATGCGTTGCCAGCTCATCTGAGGAATATATCAGGAGTGAGCGTAGATGTGTTTAAGAACAAGCTCGACAAATATCTAAGCTGCATCCCAGACCATCCAAGATTTGAAGATGCAAAATATACCGGAAGATGCACTAGCAACTCTCTGGTAGACATTAGAGGTGCCTCACACTGAGGAACCTGGGGCAACCCGAACAAGATGTAAGCTCTCTCTCTCTCTCTCTCTCTCTCTCTCTCTCTCTCTACATCCATCATGCGAAATCATGCTACTGATGTGCCTGATGATGGTTTATGGAGGATGAGAGCAGAAATTTGTTTTCTTTTTTCTTTCTTCGGTGATTGTCATGTGATGTTTGAATTTCCTTAAAGAGTAAAGGACGTCTCATATATGTTCGATCTTACAAAGAAAAAAAAATGCGTAGGTTTTGCACTATGAATACGTGTTTATGAGCATTGTTCGGGTTAGAACCCTTATGAATAAACAGAAATTTATGAATAAATATGGTCTATTTATTCATATGACTGGATTTTAGTTTCCATGAAAATTTGTATATTTTAAATGGGAAGCCGTGACTTCAAAAATTTCCCAAATCCACCCCCTCACCACCACAGCAAAAAGAAGAAAAAAAAAAGGAAGCTGGTTAATGGATCTTATTAATTAAACATTGCCTGATTTGGATGAAACATAAATTCCATTGAATTTCCGAAACATGGAAGTCGTTTTTGCGTCCATACATTTTAAGTTTTGAAGTGAAACGAACCAAGTCTTGGTAAATTAAACACACACTTATATGCATGCATATGTGTGTATATATATTATGTATATACACGTGCATGCGTGTATTTCACATATATTCATATTATCTAGTGGAATTTAAAGACTAACGATTAGAATTCTGTAGTAATTGTGGTGGTTAGTTCATCAGAAAAACGTCCGACATTTCAACAGTTTTTCGTTAATTTTTTGAAATGTCTACATAATATTTGAGAGCGGACTTTCAAGTCTTCATACTTGTGATCTAAGTTTGATCTTGAATGTAGAAGTGCAATAACATCGATGGTCCTTGTTTATGTATTATTATTATTATTATTATTATATTATTATTATTATTATTATTATTATTAACTCAGGTGTTATTAAATACGAAGTGTTTATGATTCTGTTCTCTGGTCACCAAGAAAGTCAAATTACTTTATTTATCTTTCCTGGAAGTAATTACTGCGATATTAAGTTTTGAAATTACGACCCCTCCCCCTTCCCCCTTCTACGCCCTCTCCCTCTCCCCTCCTCCCCGCTTCCTCTCCCTTCTTCACCCCTCCTCCCCCTTCCTTCTCTCTCTTCCTCCCCCCATACTTCCTCACCTTCCCATTCCCTGTTCCTCCCTTTCCCCCCCCCTTCCCCCCCCCTGTTCCCCCTCCCCTCTTCCCCCCTCCCCCCTTCCTCTATGCTTGTGATTCCCAGATATACAACCAAGAGAGAAAAGAACAACAAGAGACCAACCATAACCCCACATCAACAGCAGCTCATTCTTCCCTCGGTTATTTTCCATTCGCATTCGCCCGTGTTATCAAGTTTGAGTAAACCCTCATTAATATTCATTGCATTGCCTCCCGTAATGACACACGTTCCACCACGCACGTTATCATGGCGATGGTTCGTTCCCATGTTTTACCTTGTCAGGTAGAGAGAGGGTCATGGAATTGGTTCCACTGCTCTCTCTCTCTCTCTCTCTCTCTCTCTCTCTCTCTCTCTCTCTTTCCTTTTTTTTTTAGATGCCTTTCCCTGTCTCTCCGCACTTTTCCTGTCCACCCTCAGATCTTACAAGCTACTGAGGCTGGACTAACAGTTGGCTTTGTGCCCTCAGATGTTAAAAACTACTGAGGTTGGGGGGCTGCAAATTGTGCCCTCAGATGTTAAAACTACTGAGGTTGGGGGGCTGCAAATTGTGCCCTCAGATGTTAAAAACTACTGAGGCTGGAGGGCTGCAAATTGCTATGTTGCTTATTCACCCTAACATCATTAAACACACCAAATTACATCCCTCTAGGAGTCTAGGCTCAATAGTTTATATTTTATTTAAGGTTAAAGTTACCCATCATCGTGCGTCTGGGAACGTTATAGGACAGGCCGCCACCGGGCCATTATTGAAAGTTTCATGGGCCATGGCTCATACAGCATTATACACTACAGAAAACTGGACTGCGCCGAAGTAACTTTGTCGCTTTTTTTTAAAAGTTGTGATGGTGCACGGTTTTTCTGAATTCCACGATTTTATATTTATTTCACCTTGCGTGACCTTTTCCTATTTTCAATTGATATGCGCCATTATGTTGTTATGTTATTTTACGCTACGACTCTTTTCTTGAGAATTACATAATTTTATCACTTTTCATTTTGCTTGACTTCGGTTAGTAAATTTCACCTAGATTTTTGGAAGAAAATGGTAATTTTCTAGCATTGGATAAAGGTCAATGATGGTCTAAATATGACAATGGACGCACAAACGTGATATATATATTTATATGTATATTATATATTGTGTGTATATATATATACTACATATATATACATATATATATAATATAGACATTATATTAATATATATATTATTATATATTATATAGAGAGAGGGAGAGAGGAGAGAGAAATGTGTCTACAAAGAGAGGAGGAGAGAGGAGAGAGAGAATGTGCGTCCTTTTTTATAATTAAACCACACACACACACTTACACGAGAGGTCATAAAATTTACTCACACATTCCTTTATTAAGCAGACTGGAAAACTGATGACCGAAACGCGTATATATTGCTTGGAAAGAGGAAACGTCAGGGGTTTGAAAAGGACGACGTTCCGTTCAGAACTGAGAATGCCTTGAAGAACGCAAATCAGAAACTTCCAGAAAGACTGAAATATCCTTCTGCGCGAGAAGATTTCACTTGTCTCGTTTTCGTCTCCTCTGTATTCGCTGTTATTGTTAATCGCTCAGTGATTGGGTTTAGCGTTTGGAATTCCAGGTTTTTTTTTTCCTCGAATAAATGGAGCGTTTTAATTTTGTTCTGTTTTGCTAAGTGTCAAATGCTATGTTTGTTGTGCGTGATAACAATATTATATAATTTATTTGTATAATAATAATAAATTATTATTATTATTATTATTGATTATTATTATTATTATTATTATTTCTATTGTATAATAAATAATAATCTAATAACAAAATAATAATAATTAATAATAATATAATAATAATAAAATATATTATTATTATTATATTATTAGTATATTTTATTTATTATTATTATTATTTTATTATTATGGCATTTTATTCATCATTAATTGGAGAGAAACAAATCCACAGTTATGTAAATGTACATATATTTAAAATTAAAACTAAGGATTATTATTCTTATTAATATTATAATTACTACTATTAGTAGTTTTGTTTTAAATCTGTAAATGTTATATAACATGCTGATAAACACGAAACAATGCTAACGATTGTTTCAGTTCCAAAGGACTGTTTGGAACAGCTATGGAAAAAAATATTTGCCATCATAAAAGCAGTGTGTCATTTTTGTTTTTTAATCAATCTTAATATTTGTGTGTGCGTGTGAGTGATATTTGACGGGAAAATGATTGCGTGATTGTGGTTAATTTTGCATTAAATTTATTAATTTGTATGTAGGTCTTGTCAGCTTTTATGCTTTATATATATTATATAATTTATATATACACATATAATATTATATATATTATATATGTATAATATATTGTATATTATAGTAAATATTATAAACTAAAAGCACAGTTTTGAAGATTGAGCCGTTAGCATCGCTCTATCGTCGTCCGCGTGCGCACGTGCGTGCGTTTTGTTTTGACTGCAAATTCGAGACTCGAGGTGTTTTCGGTTCTCGGAAATCACAGGCGGATAAAAACTTAATTAAGAACGAATATCCGGCTGGAATTCAAACGCCTCGGCTGTATCCAGTTTTTCTTCCTCTTCTTCTTCCTCTTTTTCTTCTTCTTCTTCTTCTCCAGAGAAACGAGAAAGAGTACGACAAGGAATTTTGTTTTTTAATTTTCCTCTCCTGGAAATGGAATGGAATATCCAGTGTTATGGAGGATATTCAATAAGTGTTAGCGATTTCAAAAATGTGGACTATTTTTAGATATTTGCTCCTGTTTCATATGTTTACTTCATCGTTCAGCTATCAGTGGCTTTCAACCAAGGGAGAATTGAACCCGGGGGGATTATCAGAGTTTCGGGGGGTTTGGGGGGGAGGGGGGTCGTTATTGTGTTCACAGATTGGCAGGCTCAAACTGGCTGTAGGGCCACACAAAACTCGTGTGCATTGGTTCACACTACTGAGACGTCACGCTTGGCTTTCTCACCGCTAGCTTGTTTGTGTTAGTATTTTGTTGCATATTATCTGGAATGCACCTTTTGAGGCAGACAATTTGGGGTTGGGGTGGGGTGGGGGGCGGGTGGGGAACATTTGGACATATTTTGAAAGGGTGCAAGGGCCCAAAAATGTTGAGAGCTATCGATCTAGAAGGTAAATATGAAAAGCGGTGTTACTTTTTTTTGAAAAGTGGTTACTATTTTTTTTTTTTTTTTCTTTTTGCTTATTTCGTGTATGTGTTATTCTCTTGAACTCGATGGTTTTTAAGTTAAACGCCTTCCCACCTATTATTTGGCAAGAAATATTGATACATTCTTTCTCTATCTGTGACTTAGGTGATTGTTCATTCAGCACGGAGAATTTCTCATAAAAATTTGAAAGAATTTTGTAGATATATAAGTCCCAAATGGACTGTTTAATCGGAATAATATTCAAACTAAAAGATATTCATAGTAGGAATGTCTTCAAATGGAGAAACAAATCCCCCAGTTATGTAGGGGTACATATATTTCAAAATAAACTGTAGAGATTTAGTTTTTGTAAAATATATGTAACCATATTTATTTCAAAATAAACTCTGTGGAGATTTATTTTGTAAAATATATGTACCCATAAATAATTATGGATTTGCTTCTCGATATTCAGATCCCTCGTCAGTCAGTGAGCCTCGCTGCTAAATGGTCTCAGAATCCCGTCCATATCAAACCAAAAAAATGTAGTTGACTGATAGCTTTCAACAGCTGGCGATTCAGTTCCCTCGTCAGCAGTGGGTCTTGTGCTACAGAATGGTCTTGGAATATTGTCAAAATTAAACTCCACTGTAGATATTTGAATACCGAGGATAACTCAGTAAAGTTCTGAGACATCGTTTTTATTAGCAGACGATTCTGAACCCTCGTTAAACGGAGGGCCTTGTGTCTGGATGAGTCACAGTCCCATCAAAACAGAAGTCCTTTAAAGCGATTTGTTATTGTATGTGATATATATATATATATATATATATATATATATATATATATATATATATATATATATATATATATATATCCTCCAGTTGTCTAGATTAAGTCACCGAAGCTATCTTTCG
>NC_087213.1:59268045-59273045 GCF_015104395.2 Macrobrachium nipponense | reverse complement strand
TGCGTGGGCCACGCCATTCATAATTGCGAAACAGTTTGCTTGTCAATGAACTTCGTTCGAAGTTGCTTGCTCTTATTAAGTGGCAAGACACAGAAATCTACTTATATTGCTTGTTACTTCACGTAGAAAAGACATAATTACTTATCAAAGTTTCAATACATGTTCAAGTTTCACTATCAGAATTTTTTGGTAGCGAGCGTGGAAAACCTCTGAACCTACTGTTTATGTGATAAAAATCACAACAGTCATGATGTACTGTATTTATTATTATTATTATTAGTATTAAAAATAATTTTACCAGACCACAGAGCTGATTATCAGCTATCACAGGGATGGCCCGAAAGGATTTATTTTTACTTATAATTTTTTCCTTTAAATTTTGTCAGTTAAATTACAGTTTTTCAAACACTTTATGTAAAAATCACATCAGATAATATGTACTCTATTAAAGTTATTGAAATAGTTTTACCATAACCACTGAGCTGATTACTATCAGCTCTCACAGGGCTGGCCCGAAGGATTTGATATTTTTATATATATATTTTTTCCTCCTCTTTGTTCTGTCAGTTAGGTTACAATTTTTCAAAACATTTATATGAAATTTGTCTCTTTGTTTTGTCAACTAAGTTACAATTTTTCAAGAGATATAAAATTGTTGTCTGTTTTGTCAACTAAGTTACAATTTTTCGAAAAATTTATTGTATAAATCTTTTGAAAAATTGTAACATTATTGACAAAACAGAGAAAAATGTTTAATAAGTTTTTCTCTTTGTTTTGTCAATTAAGTTACAATTGTTCAAAAGATTTATATAAGTTTTTCTCTTTGTTTGTCCACTAAGTTACAAATTTTCAAAAGATATAAAATTTTTCTGTTTTGCTAAGTTACAATATTTTAAAAGATTTATATAAGTTTTTCTCTTTGTTTTGTCAAATAAGTTATAATTTTTCAAAAGATTTCTATAAAATTTCTCTCTTTGTTTTGTTAATCAAGTTACTATTTTTCAAAAGATTTATATGAAATTTCTCTAATTGTTTTGTCATCTAAGTTACAATTTTTCAAAAGATTTATATAAGTTTTTCTCTTTGTTTTGTCAACTAAGTTACAATTTTTCAAAAGATTTATATAAAATTTCTCTCTTTGTTTTGTCAATTAAGTTACTATTTTTCAAAAGATTTATATGAAATTTCTCTAATTGTTTTTCAACTAAGTTACATTTTTTCAAAAGATTTGCACCAAAATCTCAACAATGAAATCATTGACCAGTAAAATGCTAAACCGGTTCAGGTTTGCTATGATTTACATTCTATTCAACCTAAATAACACGGAAGGTAAAATACACAGATTTGTAACAATTTACAGTTTTAATCTGAATACCTCGAAGGTACCGTAAACGGAATACCACATCAAATGCACAGTAGTTGCCTAACCGGGCAAACGTTACGCCCCGTCATGTTTAGTAAAAATCAGTAGAACGTATTATGAGCAAACAAATTCGTACAATAAGCATTAATATCCTTGGCAGAATGTCAATATTGTCTTCAATTACTGCACTGAATTTCAGTGGTTATGTATACGCATATACAATTACCGTGTTATTGAACTAAGCGTAATAATTTTTTTCTGTACCTGGTAGTGAACCGGTATGTGGCAGTTCCCAGCGCTCTCTCTCTCTCTCTCTCTCTCTCTCTCTCTCTCTCTCTCTCTCTCTCTCTCTCTCTCTTCTGTATTCATATATATATATATATATATATATTATATATATATATATATATATATATATATATATATATATATATTATATATATATAGGGAGGACTGTGTTATTCCTTGCTTTTTCGAGGTTACTGATGTGTGTGTGCGCGTGCGCGCTCGCCTTCCTGTTTTTTTAAGTTAATTTCTTCAACTGTCACTTCAAAATTTACCTGACGTTAATCATGGCCTGCGTATCAATCATATCACGTCAGAAATGTGGCAGACTGATGTGGTTCAATTCCTTCGTATTCTATTTTATATAAAAGCGTTGATATTTTTTCCTTTTCTTTGAATGATGTATGAAAAAAGAATACTTGTTCTTTAACGCAAGCACCTCATAAAATCAATACATCGAGAATAAAAGGTGAAATTGATGATATGAAGTTAGCCCCCCCCCAAAAAAAAAAAAAAAAAAATCCTATGCATCGCTGTTAAAAACATATTTGCAAAAATGAAGTATGAGAGATTTATATATTGATTTGTCGCTACGTTAAATAGACTCTCTAATGATGTACTGTGTGTTGCTATTTATACCAACTGTTGCGCAGTATACCGTAAAGAAAATGATTCAAATTGATTGCTTATTGAGGACTCCGTTCGCAGTATTCCGCTTTAATGAGTCTTTGTGAGCTTTATATACTTTGCTGTAAAAAGTTATTTGCCAAAAAATAAAGAAAGAGACAATTTTTACACCATTCAAAACTATGACAAACTACCTTTCTAATGACATATAATTTAATGAAGTTCATTTGAGCTCTATTGAGAATAAGTGTAAATAACCCTCATTAAATTTCTTTTTTTTTTTAAGTTTTTCTGTAAAAGAAACCTATTGAGAGGGCTATATGTATGTCCGTCCGCACTTTTTCTGTCAGCCCGCAGATCTTAAAAACTACTGTGGCTAGAGGTCTGCAAATTGGTATGTTGATCATCCACCCTCCAATCATCAAACGTAACAAAATACAACTTTTTAGCCCTAGTAGTTTTTATTTTATTTAAAGTTGAAATTAGCTATGATCGTGCGTTTGAGGTACCAAAAACACAGGGCATCACCCGGCCGTGGCTGGGAGTTTCATACAGCATTATACGCTGTGCAGAAAACTCGACTGTGCCGAAGTAACTTCGGCGCAGGTTTTATTATTTATTTTATTTTTATTTTTGTTTTCATTCTTGCCCCATCTCCCTTTGCTTTAATACTGCACTTGCTGACCTTTTTAAGCAAAGGTTGTTTTGCTTCCAGAGAGAGAGTGTTGCATTAGCGACTCACGGACGGAGCAGTGTGCATTTAAAGATTATTTCAGAATTAATATAGAGTTAAAATCGACAAATTGCTTCTTTCAGAGCTGTGTATTCTCTCTCTCTCTCTCTCTCTCTCTCTCTCTCTCTCTCTAATGAATGTATAGGTATATATTGTACATATGTGTATAATCTATATCTAGTATATATGTATATATATATATATATATATATATATATATATATATATATATATATATATGGAGTATGTATTTATTTATACATTTTTGAATATAGCGTATTTATCCCATGCTTTTTTCCTTTTTAATTTTTCCAATCACGTTTGTCTTGCTTGAAGCTTAATCTGTTTTGACTCAATTTATCCACATTAATAAAATAAGCAATCTATTATTTCTTATTTTTCACTATTTAATTTTCTCTTGCCTTGTATTGTTTGTGAATTTCTTGTGGATTCATGCCCTTGCACATTACAGTGCAAATGTAACTTTGACAATATGTGAATATAAACAGTAATTTAAGACTATTTTTCATAATGGCATCATAGAAAAAAAATTGTATTTGGCTAATGCATTGTGAGTGGATGGAGAGTGAGCTCTCACACTGATAAACTTGTCACTTAGTCAATGTCAAAGTTTCCTGGCTTGCAAAACACAACAAACACACTCTCCCATATATATATATATATATATATATATATATATATACATATATATATATATATATATATATATATATATTTCCCCTATATATAGTATATATTATATATATATATAGATATATATATATATAATATATATATATATATATATATATGACTTCGTTTGTGCACACAAGTACACACACATGTTACAGACATGTGAGTATAAAATTTCTCCCACTCCACTTTCAGATCCCTGTAGATTCGTAGAAGGAGCTTATATTGACTTTTTTTTTCTTTGCGTCCGTAGAATTCCTAGGTTTTAGAGTCCTCAAATGATTCCGTTGCGTATTGTAATTACAACATCAATCGCTAATTGACAGCATTGTCAAGATCACTTACCAGCCAATAATGATCCCATTAAATACATTGGGAAAAAAAATTATTTCCGAGCGCATAATTGACTCTCTTGAAGGGCAGAACGAAAACATGTGGCTCACATTATTGAACCAATTATCGATACTCAAGATATGGAACTTAATTTATCCTATTTTTAAGGGTAGACTTTTTTCTGACAATTAGGGGTCCCCTCGGTGGATCTAGAATAAAAAAAGCAAAATTAAAAAGAACTCACTCAACTTTGCAACATTTTTTCGTCTGTCATTTATTCTTCGTCCCGTGATTCCCTTCTGTTTTTGTTGTTGTTGTTGTTTAAAGGTAAATATGGCGATAGAGACAAGGTTGGTTAAGAATAATATGAAGTATGACATACAAAAAGGAATCTTTATCGTTGACCAAATGAGGGCAAATGGAACGTCAATCGACCGTCTTCTGGGCTTCACCGAGAGTGACCTTATATTTTATGCAACGTCTAAGTTAACCTTAGGTCATTCTTCTACCTCCCTGTTGGAGCTCAGGGCCATCGTCAGGAGTGAAGGCTGTCTGACGAAGTAGATGGCATCACTCTTGTTGAAGATGTCTCCAATCGGTTATACGCGGCACTGTTGATATCTATGTCATTGACGTTGCTTTCGAAGATGATTTGGTGATGCTGAACCACTGCCATTGGAGGTGACGATTCACGGGGCATGACCTGACTGACCTGGCATAGTGAAACTGGTTTGGGCTACGACCTGTTTCTTCAGGTGTATATACCCGTAGGGGGTTCGTACCTTCAGTCCACCTGATGTGGTGCACTTTAGGTAGTACTTAAGGTCCTTTGCAGCGTCCTACGGCCCCCTAGCTGCAACCCCTTTCATTCCTTTTACTGTACCTTCGTTCATATTCTCTTTCTTCCATTTTACTTTCCACCCTCTCCTGACAATTGTTTCATAGTGCAACCGCTTTGAGGTTTTC
>NC_087213.1:59243045-59260545 GCF_015104395.2 Macrobrachium nipponense | reverse complement strand
AGAGTCACGGAATAATTCCAGTGACTGTTGATCATACGATATTATTTTTGGGTTTACTTACTTTTTCTTAAATTTTTCCTTACTTGTTCATAGATTTTTTCCTTACTTGTTCATAGATTTTTCCTTACTTTTTCTAAGATTTTTTCCCTTACTTTTTCTTTGATTTTTTCATTACTTTTTCATAGCCCTTTTTCTTACTTTTTCTTAGATTTTTTTCCTTACTTTTTCTTAGATTTTTTTCCTTACTTTTTCTTAGTCTTTTTTCTCACTTTTTTTTTTTTTAGATTTTTTCCTTACTTTTTCTTACATATTTTCCTTACTTTTACGTAGACTTTTTCCTTACTTTTTCTTAGGTTTTTTTTCCATGCTTTTTCTTTGCCTTTTTCCTTACTTTTTCTTAGATTTTTTCCTTATTTTTTCTTAGATTTTTTTCCTTACTTTTCCTTAGGTTTTTTTACCGTACGTTTTCTTAGATTTTTCCTTACTTTTTCTTAGATTTTTACCTCACTTTTTCTTGGCTTTTTTCCTTACTTTTTTTTTATAGATTTTTTCCTTACTTTTTCTTAGATTTTTCCCTTATTTTTCTTAGATTTTTTCCGTACGTTTTCTTATATTTTTCCTTACTTTTTCTTAGTTTTCTTCTTACTTTTTAAAGATTTTTTCCTTACCTTTTCTTCGATTTTTTTCCCGTTTTATACCGTGTAATTGGAACTTCAGAAGTCAAGGAAAAATGCAATGCATTACAACCCTATTACTGTTCTTCTTGCATTTAGATTCATATTTGTCTACATATATACTTATTCATTAATTTTCTTTAATAAGTGGATTATCTTCTTTCTGTATTTCTCTTTACTTCCGCTATTCGGGAAATAGAGAAGAATATCAACAACTGTAACGCTGCTAAAGTAGCCATTACTTTTAATAAAGTATGCTTGAGAGAGGGTTTGTTTCCTAAATAATAATAATAATAATAATAATAATAATAATAATAATAATAATAATAATAATAATAATAATAATAATTTATTGAAAATAATATCAGAATTTACAGAATTGATGTTAAACAAAAATTCTGCAATCAATTTGTAAGTTCTGCCATTATTTTCAATAATGGGATGTTTGAAAGAAGGTCTGTTTCCAGCATACAATCATAATAGCAATAATACTAATAATAATAATAATAATGATAATAATAATGAACCAAACGAAAACTGCTTTCAGTTTTCTTCTGAAGATTGAAAAAGAAACCCGCAAAGTTACCGTGAATAACGTGTTTACTTATAAATATTTACATTTTATTGTACTTGGAGTGTTGAGTAAAATAAAATGTAAATATTTATAAGTAAACACGTTATACACAGTAATTTTGTGGGTATCTTTTTCTATAATAATAATAATAATAATAATAATAATAATAATAACAAACCTCAGTACTTGATTGACATTTGTTGAGCTCAGACGTCTCGATCCCCCAATCGTTGCCATTTTAAAACGATGGGGAGGGGGGATGGGGTGGGGGGGGGGGGAATTCCACGTTGTGCTGCCTCCATTCCCTGACCTTTCGCTGGCAATAAGAGTCATGCATTATTGTTTGTTCGCGTGCTCGGCGGGGGAGGGGGAGAGGGCTACATTTCCCTAGCTGTCCCCGACGTATTTCAGGAAACTCATTAACCTGGTGACACCTTTGGACACGGCAGGTCAGGAGTCCCGACTTGTTTTAAGTAAACGGGTTATATGTAGTACGACTCCGAATGGACAGGGAAGAAGTTTTATCTGGAGTTTGTTTTTCTTTGTTTAAATACGTTTTCTTCGGTTTGTTTGGTTTCATAATTCTACCCCTGTTTGTTGGCACTTCCTTTGTGGCTCAGATTCATTGTTTGAGGGACAGACTTTCGTGCTTGCCACGCGATATCTGCATCCTTTGATCATTTTTTTTTTTAAGCTAAAAGACTTACGCCATGTGAGTTTTATGTCAATGTGGGCTTTTGTATGTTAAGTTCATCGTAAACATTATATCGATCTATATGTCTGTCTGTCTGTCTTTCTATCTATTTATCTATCTATCTATTCATCTATCTATATGTCTGCCTGTCTTTCTACTATTTATCTATCTATCTGTTCATCTATCTATTTGTCTGCCTGTCTTTCTATCTATTTATCTATTCATCTATCTATATGTCTGCCTGTCTTTCTATCTATATATCTGTCTATCTATTCATATATCCATCTGCCTCGTTACCATAGTTTAATTTGTGTATAAAATATTTGAGCAGTTCAGTTCCCGTCAGCATAATGCATGTTTTTGGAGTATATGTATTTTTTCTCAGTGCCTCTATTAAAAGACTCTAAAAAGAGGCATTGTAAAACCTCGGGAGGTGAATCAGCAAAAAAAAAAAAAAAACTCATCTCGGAATTTTGAGCTCCGAGGAGGAGGTACTCAGAGCCCAATTAACTCCCCATCCAACTAATTATCAAACTAATTACCTGGATAACGGCCTAATTGCATAGCCAAGTTTTGGGGGATAATTAATGCTTCGACTAAGTAACGGGGCCAACTTCCCAAAGCCATGATCTCATCCATTACTCTATTAATAACCCGATTATGCAGCGTCTTACGGACGCTGATCTCGACCTTACGACGAAAGGTCACAAAGACCAAAATCATCCCTCCCCCCGGGTGGGGTATGTGGATGAGGGGAGGGGGGATTTTTGTAAGTGGGCAGAGAAGGGTAATATGATAATGAGATGAATCTTAATTGATTCTACTAACATTATTGATGAAATTAACGAGAGGATTAACGATAATTTTCTTTTGGGTCGACGGGAAAATAATTTCTCAGGTTGTTTTTCGAGAAAACTTGCCGGCCATCGACCGGGCGGGGGGCTGGGGGTGGTTAGGGAGGGGGTGGTTGCAGAAGTTAGGTGGGTCAGTTTTTTCTGCTAATGTCTAAGTTTTTTTATTTTCTTATTTTTTTTAATAGTTCTTTTTAAGACCATTATCGATCGCGACTTCGAGTCCCTAGTATTGTTGACCACTTACGTTTCCAATGCTATGCTGATTCCTTTTTCATTCTTGTTTGTTTACTTATTTTCTTTTTTTAAATAGAAACAGGGGAAAATAAACAAAGAATGGTATTTAGAGCGCTGGTTAAATATTGATATTTGTGTTGTCATCAAATCCCAGTTATGTCTCATATTCTTTGTTATCAAGCTTATGGTGTGTGTGTGTGTGTGTGCGTGTTTATATACAGGGAATCTCTCTCTCTCTCTCTCTCTCTCTCTCTCTCTCTCTCTCTCTCTGCTCTCTCTCCCCATATCTTCATTATTGGAGGTGTCAGTAACTCCATTAAGAGGATTTGCGATACATTGGAATGAATTCATCTCCCCCAAAGTTGGTGATGTTAACCCTGGATCTTCTCGACAACAAGGAAGTTCTAAACTCTCCCTTCTTTTGTTATAGTGAAACGACCGTTTATTTCTATGCGATTAATCAAATGGTGATCTTTCTCTTTTTATCTGTTTATTTCTGTGCGATTAATCAAATGGAGATCTTTCTCTTTTTATCTGTTTATTTCTGTGCGATTAAGCAAATGGCGATCTTTCTCTTTAATTCTGAACTACTTTGGACCGATACACCTGATGCAGTCCCGACACCATTTATTCGTTTTTCTTCTTTCGTCTGAATATTTCATTTCGTTTTGCTACCATCTCCCCGTTCGTCTCGATCCTTCGAAAGGTGAAAACTGCTCAGTTATGTATCGTCGTCCTTTCGTTGTGTATTTAGCTTTCGTTAACGCCCTCGAATTCAGCATTTTCTCCAGTTTTCTAGAAGGCATTTTAACATTTCCAGGGCTTAGCGAGTCCCGATGATGGACAGTAGTCGTTAGCTGTACAACTTAAAACATTCCACGTTTCTCAGTGAGCTCACACGATTTCTTCTGTAGTTCACGATGTGGTATTTTATTCTTTTTAACGTTTCTGGGCTTCTTCTTCCGTACTTTTTTTTCTTTTTAGCGAACGATCTTAAATTGGGTTTCTTGTTACTGTCAGTCACTGCCTGTCAATTCTACTTCACAAATATTCTTCTCGGTCGTATTTACCTTTCTGTGTAGAGTATGTGTATATGTATGTATGTATACACACACACACACACACACACACTATCTTATATATATATATATATATATATATATATGTACATATAAAAAATTGTGTATACACACATATATATATGTAGTGTCTATAGACATTATGTGTGTATATATATTATATATATATATATATATAAATATGTAAATTATATAATATATATATGTACATAAAAAATTTGTGTAATTAAAAACACCACATATAAATATTGTAGTTTCCTATAGAACATTATGTGTATATATAATATATAATATATATTATATATATATTTATATATATAAACCATATATATATATAAATGTATCTATGAAGTATAACATGAAGGGGTTTGGACACGTCCTTTAAACTCCGTCATGCCTCTTTTGTTGCCATAAGCAGTGAATCATATACCTTGGTTGTAAGTCACCTGCAGTGGGTCGGGGTCGCTGGGGGAAACGGGCGTCGGATAAATGTTTCACTCCGTTATAATAACAGGAACGTACAAGGTTGCCCTTTGTTTCGGTAGTCGCTTAGAGGCAGTTGCCAAGAACTTGTATTTTCATTTATAGAGAAGGAATAAATACTTTTCTCAATTCTAATTTCTCCTGTATGACCGTAAGAATAAGAAGAAGAAGAAGATGATGATGATGATGAGATGGAGGAAGAGGAGGTGGAGGATGAGGTCGTTGGCAAGAATTTTGAATTTCATTTGTAGAGCAGGAATGAAGACTCTTTTACACTTTCTCCCGTGGAACCTGAAGAAGAAGAAGAAGAAGAAGAAGAAGAAGAAGAAGAAGAAGAAGAAGAGGAAGAAGAAGAAGAAGAAAATGGAGGAGGAGGAGGAGGATTCAGTTATCAAGAATTTTGAATTTTATTTGTAGAGCAGGAATAAATACTTTTCTCAATTCCACTTTCTCCCGTTGAACCTGAAGAAGAAGAAGAAGAAGAAGAAGACGAAGATGGTGGAGGAGGAGGAGGAGGAGACAGTTATCAAAAACTTCGAATTTCATTTGTAGAGCAGGAATAAAGACTTTTCTCAATTCCACTTTCTCCCATGGAACAAGAAGAAGAAGAACAACAACAACAAGGACAAGAACAAGAAGAAGAACTTTGAATTTCGTTTAAAGAAGAAAAAAATTGACTTATCTCAATTCCACTTTCTCCCGTATAACCTTATGGAGGAGGAGGAGGAGGAGGAGGAGGAGGAGGAGGAGGAGGAGGAGGAATTCCATAACCTCGGTAGCACTTGCAGGATCTGCATTCCGGCCTCGCGTTATACATCCATGGACGAGTAATCTCATTTTATGAGGATGAGCAAACTGCCCGGTGAAGTGAATAAGGTGATGGTACCTGGCCAAGACATCTTCATTAAGTGCAGAAGACGCATTTATAAGCCCCCTTCCCCTACTTCTTCTCCCCCCTTCCCCTACTTCTTCTCCCCCTTCCCCTACTTCTTCTCCCCCCTTCCCTTCTCCTACCCCTTCCTTCTCCATACGTGGCTGAGTTTTGCTCAGACGTGTCTGCATTGCTTATAGGCGGTATGGTGCTGCACCTTGTTCCTAGCTATGAAGGTTTAATTTATTTTATTTTGTTTATTTATTTATTTATTTATTTATTTGCTTGTGTCTTTAATATCAAAATGGTTAAGTCTGCAGGGCTACATTTTTATAGCTAAAGAGTATTACGATTCATGCTGTTTTAGTGGTGTCTTCATTAAGTGTAGAAGACGCATTATAAGCCCCCCCTTCCCCTCACTTCCCTTCTCCTACTCCTTTCCCCCCCTCCCTTCTCCTACCCCTTCCATCTCCATACCTGGCTGAGTTTTGCTCAGACGTCCGCATTGCTTATGGGCGGTATGGAGGGGCACCTTGTTCCTAGCTATGAAGGTTTATTTTATTTTATTTTATTTATTTATTTTTTTGAGTGTGTCTTTAATATCAAAATGGTCAAGTCTGCAGGGCAACATTTTTATAGCTAAAGAGTATTAAGATTCGTGTTGTTTTATTGGTGTCGGGTATTTTAAATATCAAGTTCTTTAAAGGGAAGTGATGTAATATAGAACTGATTTTCCAGACGCTTCTCAAACTGCTGTCAAGTGTGCAAATTGACTTTTCGTTAAAAAATCTTTCAAAATGTAGTGTTTTTTCAAGAACAGCTTTCATTAAGAGCGCAGTCTGGAAACTACGCATCGATTCTTGTCTTCATATTTTCTATACACCATTTTTCTAAAACAAGAGGATTTCATTTTAAATACTTGGTTAGTATATAGTTTACACCTGTCATTTTAATCTCGATATTCTCTGTCGTTTCCTTCTGAAGGAAAGATTTCCTTTTTATTGGTTGTTCATTTTAATACATTGCTTCATTCCTTTTGGTCATATTAATATAGTGCTTCATTTCCTTTTGTTCTTTTTCGCATGTAACGCAATTCCCTTTGTTCGTTTGATTGTTTTGCTTAGTTTCCTGTGGTCATTTGATATATAGCTTAATTTCTTTTTTTTTGTATATAGCGTAATTTATTTTGTTAATTTTGATATATTGCTTGATTTCTTTTGTTTATTTGATTATATAGTTTGATTTACTTTGTTTATTTTGATATATTGCTTTTTTCTTTCGTTCATTTTGATATATTCCTTAATTTCCTTTTTATATATTGCTTATTTTCTTGTTCCTCTTTTATATGTTGCTTAAAATCTTTGTTCATTTTAAAATATTGCTAAATTTCATTAGTTCATTTAGATATATTGCTAACTGTTCTTTGTTTATTTTATTATATTGCTTTAATTTCCTTGGTTCATTTGGACATATTGCCTAATTTCCTTTATTCATTTAAATAGATTGCTTCATTTCCTTTGTACATTTAAATAGGTTGCTTTATTTCCTTTGTTCATTTTACTTGATTGCTTAATTTCTTTTCTTCATTATGATAAACTCCTTAATTTCCTTTGTTCATTTCAGTAGATTGCTCAATTTCTTTTGTTCATTTTAATAGATTGCTTATTTTCCTTTGTTTATTTTAACAGATTGCTCAATTTCTTTTGTTCATTATAATATATTGCTTAATTTCGTTTCTTCATTATTATAGACTCCTTAATTTCCTTTGTTCATTTTAATAGGTTGATCAATTCCTTTTGTTCATTTTAATAATTGATCAATTCCTTTTATTCATTTTAATAGATTGCTTAACTTCCTTTATTTCTCTTTTATATGTTGCTTAATTTCCTTTGTTCATTTTAATAGATTCCTTAATTTATTTTGTTCATTTAATAGACTACTTAATTTCCTTTGCTCATCTCAACATGTTGCCTAATTTCCTTCCAATGAAAAATAATTTAGACTTACTGAGCGTTACAGTCCAAGTGTTGCATTAGCTTTCAGCTTGCATGCACTATGCTAAACACATGGCATCAGTGTCGGCGTCCCGACTAGGTAATGTTAACATTAAGCCGTATACATTTCTTTTTCAAGTTTTAGTTGATTAGATTTTAAGGTTATAAGTTGTGATATTATCCTGGTATATGGCTACTACTGGCGGGGTTAAGACATTATAATTTCAATGTGGTATAGTTTCTTGTTAAGTTTTACTCGTTCAGTACCTGTAGTATTGTCATAAAGAATGCCCTTTTCTGTCTTTCATTTGGGTGTGAATTTAGGGGACTTTGCGTCTGTTATGAAAACGATGTTTTTTTAAATGGGTATCCGCCCCCATCTCACCCCACCTACAACACACGCGCGCGCGCGCGCAGCACACACACACACACACACACACACACACACACACATATATATATATATATATATATATTATATATATATATAGAGGAGAGATAGGAGAGGGAGAGACGAGAGGAGGGAGACGATGAGAGAGAAGAGAGAAATGTATCCATACACACACACACACACAACACACACACACACACACACACACACACACCAATGCATCACTCATCGCCATTATATCGCCAGAAAGAAAAATCAATGGCATCACCGACGGAATGACATGAGGAGGCTGACGACTCGGAACAAGAGCGGATGTCACAAGGTTACCATGGCAACGCCCAAACAAACGAAATTATAGCTAATTATAAGTTCAACAACAGCAACAACGACAACAGGCGATGCCTTTCAAAACTTACCCGTCTCTCGGTCATTATGGATCACAGAGCAGTGGTGTCACTTGGAGAGACTTGCAAGGAAACGATATTCCCTGAAGGAATTGCCTGGCTTTGAGTAATTTCTGAAAAAAAAAAAACGTAACAGCTTCGAGATCTGTTGTTAAGCATCGATCGGAAGTGGATCTTAAATAATAGGGGCTTATCCATTTCGAAATAGTTACAGAATTGATAATTCAATCAAGCGACTTTCTCCTCTCCGCCTTTCTCAGATTCCTGAACCCCATATTGCATTCTTGCAGATTTTTTCAGCTCAGAAGTAGGATTCTGCGTGTGACTCGTGAACCGCCTTCTCCGTTCTCCCCAGTATTATTGGTGTAACCCTATCAATCAACTTATTGGTGTAACCCTATCAATGAACTTATCTATGCCATTGGCATAATTATTCCGGTATCACAATCAACACCTTCAGCGGGATGGCTACAGTCTCTGGTAGGAGGACACATCCCGCCAACATAGGCCATGAACTAACATAATTATGTCGATGTACTACGTCTCCGAAAATGTTTTAACATTTTCTTAAGGCCCCCCCATACACTGAACGATTGTCTGAACGACTGTCTGAACGATTGTCGTTATCGACCCACACACACATTATTCATACAGTATGAGCGATCACCGCACCGATTTCAGTCTGAACAAAGAAGACATGGCATACAGACTTAAGTCGCAAGCCAGATACCTGGTCGTGACAGATTCCCGCTGAGATCGTTCAGACACGAAGCTCCGCCACTTTTGCATTCAGACAAGCCCATACACAGTGTTTTTGTCGTTCAGACAATCGTTCAGTGTATGGGGGCCTTTAGAACCATCTCAAACTATCAAACGAAAAATGGAAACCAACATATTGCACTTGATACACAGTAGGCATAATGTAATTGCTTAAATACTATCATTTTGGATAGGACAGGTACGCTAGTTTAGGAGTAAAAGAGAGAAACTGGAATTGATCGAAAGCATCCATCTCAGTATTGAAAAGTTTTCTTAAATATTAATTCACCATCTCCAAGACTGTTAAATAAAAACAGCAGGAAAATGCAAAGAGATAGTCATAAAGAGGGAAAGAAATTTGACAAGAAAAAATATTAAAAATTGATAATGGCACTCAACGAAGCAAGGAAATTAGAAAGACGATTACATTGACGGCATTAGACAAAAACAATAAGCAGCAAGTAAACCTACTGAACACTAAGAATAAAAGCATTAAATATCTTGGACGCCCAAAATAAGACCACATAGGATAAACAGACAAAAATGACCCCAATAAATGGTAAAATGAAAAAAAGATATTACACCCACACCGAGCAAAAAAAAAAAAAAAAATGCAAACAGAAAGGGCTTCACAGAGAGAAACGACAAAGATATATATATATATTTAGAGAGAAGGAGAATAGAACAGGGAGCAAAAAGAAGTTGGAATAAATGGAGAGAGAAAATGGTAATCTGAAGCCAGAGCAAACTAAATTTGGAAACATGGGGTCAAATGTACGGGAGTTTCTTTCCTCGTAACAGAAGTCTAAGAGGACATGGAGTCTAATGCCCTCGTCCTGCGAAAACTTGGTAAAAGGAAAGATCCTGATCTTTCTAGAAATTCTCCTCTGAAATTTCCAGGAATTCTTTCCTGATCTTTACAGAAATTGTTTCCTGGTCTTTTCAGGAATTAATTCCCGATCTTTCCAGAAATTATTTCCTGATCTTTCTAGAAACTTTCCAGATCTTTCCAGACATTTCCATAATTTTTTTTACTGATCTTTCCAGAAATTGTTTTGTGATCTTTCCCGATATTTTTTCCTGATCTCTCTAGATATGTTTTCCAGAAATCCTTTACTGATCTTTCCAGAAATTGTTTCTCCATCTTTCCAGAAAAATCTCTCCTGGTGTTTCCGGAAAATCTTTCCCAATTTTTCCAGAATTTCTGACCCGATCTTTCCAGATATTCTATCCTGATCTTTCCAGATATTGTTTACTGATCTTTCCAGAAATTTTTTCCCGACCTTTCCAGAAAAATATTTCCTGGTCTTTCCAGGAATTCTTTCCTGGTGTTTCCAGAATATCTTTCCAAACCTTTCCAGGTTTTCTGTCCTGATCTTTCCAGATATTGTTTCCTGATCTATGAAGATATTCTTTTATGATCTTTCCAGAAATTCTTTACTGATCTTTCCAGAAACTGTTTCTAGACCTTTCCAGAAAAATCTTTCCTAGACGAAATGTCACCTGTAAATAGCCAATCAAACATTTAATATTATCTGAAAATAGTCAATCAAACATTGAACATTTTCATCTGTAAATACCCCATTGAACGTTACATATGTCTGCCTGTGAAAAATCAGGCAGCCTTACCTGTAAAAATCTAATCAAACATTACACATCTTTTACCTGCATAACGTTAATTACATACAATCCATTTCTCGCTGAATGAGTATTCGAAGAGCACGTAAATTTCCAGAAATACTCAGTCTCTTTAAAAAAAAAAAAAAAAAACCGTTCGTGATTATATCTCTCTTCTCGTAATTCTCTCGTCGATTTAATTAGCAATTAAAAAAAGACCAATTAAAATCAGCACGGTTATTTTGCTAATGATGCTTCCTTCTCTGGATCTGGCTGAAAATGCCAATTATTTAGGTAAATTGCTCTCCGGGCAAAGTCTTTCGAAACGCCAGTTGCAAAATGGCTTACAACCGCCGGAAGTTGTTTAGCTGAAATTGATAATTAGGACAAATACACCTGTGACCGAAGGACGACTTAGGTTATTCATTTTCGTTGACGACACTTTTTATTTATTTATTTTTGCTAATTTATCTCTTTTTCTAATTAATCTTGTACTCTTTTTGTCTACGATTACTTTCTGTCTCTAATTTTGAATGAAACCATATTGAAACCGAAGGACAACTTAGGTTATTCATTTTCGCTGAGTACACTTTTTATTTACTTATTTATTTATTTGTTTGTTTATTTATGTTATTTTTTTCTTATTGATCTCCTCTTTCTGTATTTCCCATTACCTTCTGTTGACTTGTTCCTTATGAATAGAGTTTACCTTCTGAATAATAATAATAATAATAATAATAATAATAATAATAATAATAATCAAGCACTTATTATATTTCATAGATCCGAGGATACAACAGAAACGAAATAATTGATACAATACCGTTTACAAAACCAATATTTCAAGGAGAACATGATTAAAAAGTCTTTAAGAAAATCGATGTTAGACGCTGGCCTCATAACAGCGCCACAATTCGGTAAATCTTCACCTATTTTTACAACAAAGAAAGACGCGCTCTAATTATCCTCATTAAATTGGATTTTTTTTTCTCTTTTTTACTTCTGCATGTAATGAGTGCTGGCATTCAGCAGTATCAACAATCTCGAGTTTGATAGAGAGAGAGAGAGAGAGAGAGAGAGAGAGAGAGAGAGGGAGAGAGAAGAGAGATTTTTGAGATGATGGGACGAGAGAGAGAGAGAGAGAGAGAGGTAATTATGATACAAAAGAATATGGAATATGTATATTAAATTCCATTTAATACCAGGTGCTCCTGCAATTTCCAGTCTTCTTTGAAGAAAAAAAAAAGAAAAAAAGAGAGAGAAAACCAATCTCTTAATTTGAAAAGTTTAATCAAAGTTTCACGCCTCTTGATTTCACTTTTTTTTTATCTGACATGAACTTTGGTGCTTTCAATATAATGAGATTCCTAAAACTTATGATAACATAGTTCCAGTATTCATTTGAATAATGTTTAACATAACCGAGCACTCCAGTAATCACCCTATGTTGATATGAACCTGCTTCAACCTCATCTTCATTAAAATCATATATCTATATTTGCGTGTCAGTCTTCATTACTCAGCGTTTGGCCAGAAAATTCAACGTCACCTTTGCCTTATTTTTGTGGAAAGGTTTCTTCAAATGATTTGCTACTTGGCAGCGAATACTGGGATAAATGATTACTTCTGGTGTGTCTACATGAGTCAGACAATGTTTGGCTTTTTCTGAATGTGTCAATTTTTCTGTAATCTAAAATGTAAAATGAATGATATTTTGTGTTCAGACAAGGTTTTGCTTTTTCTGAATGTGTGAATTTTTCTGTAATCGAAAACGTAAAATGAATTACATATTTTTTGTGACAGACAATGTTTGAATGTTTCTAAAATGAATTATATTTTGTGTCAGACAGTGTTTGAGTTTTTCTGAATGTGTGAATTTTTCTGTAATCGAAACTGTAAAATGAATTGTATATATTTTGTAGGTAAGACATTTGCACTTGTTATGAAACGCGACTGTATACAAAGTTATGTATTCTGAATTTATTCAAAACAACTTTCTTTCATATAACTTTACATTCAGAGATTATGTCTTTGAATATAAAGATGATGTGAAACAAATTCATTTTTATTAAATTTCTAAAACTCTATTCCCGTGATTTTTATTCTCTCACCTACAAACCCTAATTCCCTTCACAGTTTCGATTTCCCGAAAAACTGCCGACACTTTACTACATTTCTGCCGCACAGCGTCAAATGCTACAACGAAAAGAATTCACGCAAAACACCTGAAAATCATTTTTCTGCAACGGCATTCATTGCAAAAATATTTTCACCATTCCACGCGGTTTCCAGTCCGAGGGAGATGTGGTATTTTCATTACTTGTCAACACACGGTACAAATTAAAGCGACTAGGGGTGTCAACGGCACCTTAATCTCACCTAACAAGGAAGGTGTTTCAACCTTTCTTATCTGTCTTGATTGATATATCTCCACTACTTGAATGTGTGTGTGATCTCTCTCTCTCTCTCTCTCTCTCTCTCTCTCTCTCTCTCTCTCTCTCTCTCTTTATATATATAAATATATATATTATATATATGTATGTATGTTTGTATGTATATATGGTTTTTTTTATATATATTATATATATATTATATATATATATGGTGTGTGTGTGTGTGGGGGTGTGTGTGGCGTGTGTGTCGCGTTATCAATCTCTCTCTCCTCTCTCTCTCTCTCACTATATAATAATATATATATATATATATATATATATATATATATATATATATATATATATATATATCTCCACTATATATGATATATCTCCACTACTTGAATGTGTGTGATCTTCTCTATCTCTCTCTCTCTCTCTATCTCTCTCTCTCTCGCATCTCTTCCTCTATATAATATATAATAAATATATATATCCCCTATATATAATTATATATATGTTGTGTGTGTGTTTTGTGCGTGTCGTTCGCGTTATCAAATCTCTCTCTCTCTCTCTATCTCCACTCTCTCTCTATCTCTCTCCTCTCTCACTATATATATATATATATATATATATATATATATTATGTGTGTGTGTGTGTTTTGTGCGTGTGTGCGCGTTATTCAATCTCTCTCTATCTCTCTTCTCTCTCTCTCGCCTCTCTCTCTCTCTCTCTCTCACTATATATATAGTAATATATATAATATATATATATATATAATCATATATATATGTAATGTGTATTGTGTTGGTGGTGGGATGGGGCCGAGGTGCCCTTTATTTTAAATCATCGTTTTCATAATCGACACAAAGCTCCCCCAAGTTCACACCCAAATGACAGGCAGCAGAAAGGGCATTCCTTATGACAATACTACGGGTACTGAACTCAGACTTGACAAGAAACGATACCACATTGAAATTACAATGCCTTAACCCCGCCAGTAATATCCATATACCAGTATAATATCACAACTAATAAACATAAAATCTAATCAACTAAAACTTGAAAAAGAAACGGCACGAATTTATACAACTTAATGTTAACACTACTTAGTCGGGACGCCGACACTGATGCCTAGTGTTTAGCATAGTGCATGCGAGCTGAAAGCTAATGCAATAAATATATATATATATATATATATATATATATATATATATATATATATATATATATTATATTATATATATATGTATGTATTTATATACATACAAATATATATACTATATGTATACAGAGAGAGAGAGAGAGAGAGAGAACATACATACATGCGCTTATATATATATATATATATATATATATATATATATATATATATATGATATATATATATATATATATATATATATATATAATATATATATATATATAGATTATATATATGCGCATGCACGTATGTTTGCGTGCATGTGTGTTTTTTCGTTCATAATTCATGCGCACTTGGAAAATCCCACGGTTAAGAGTCAATCATCAACAAAACATCTTGATATTTGTCACGATGTAAAATGTTACCGCCAGAAATCCATTGTTATTAGATTTTATTTTTTTTATTGTGTAACGCAGATGTAGCCATGGAGTAAATCCCGGTAACTGAATTGAAGCATTCCTTTATTAATTCTATTTTCGTTCTTTTTTGAAGAGTGTGCTGAAATTCCATGGGATTCTATTAAAGCTTTGCCCGTTGTAAACCAAGATTATCCTCCAGGTTTAGTTGGAATAAAATGAATAATAATTAAATGACGAGCTAATATTTGATGGTGATTTATGTTGAGCATTGTATATCGGAATGTATACTCCTTGATGCAATCCACAATGATAATTAGTTCATATTTGTTAGAAAATTTATTTATGATTCAAAAGTAACTTGTAGTCTAGGTGACGGGATTTGACCCTCATCAACATATTACTCGATAATCTTATTTTTCTGATACGTTAAGATAATGAAACAAAGGGGTAGTAGGAAATATGAGAATGGAAATGAAGAACGAAATTTAAATGTAATGTTTTTTTTTCGTTTGTTTTTAAAGGAACATAGCCGACTGAATACTACTGAGAGAGAGACTTGACTGAATGTTACACCAAATGAGAACAGTCTCTTCATGGCAGAGTAATCGAAAGGATTATTCATATCACGGGAAAGAAAATGTAATTCATTGATGAAAGTAATTTTCAAACATTTTTCATACAAGTAACAGTATTAAATTCCTCCTCTCAATTCTTCTCTTAAGATTTCCAACATTGGTTGGGAAAAACTCTATCACGAGTGTATATACAATGGTTTAAGGGGTCCACAATAATAAAAATGTTAAAAGTTCGTTTATAATTTATAAACACTTTATATATAAAAGCTTTCGAATCCTCTGGGTTCATTTTCAGTTCAAATGCATTTGGACTGAAGATGGACCCTTCCTTTTATAAAGTGTTTATAAATTATACACGGACTTGCGACATTTTCATTATTGTGGACCCCTTAGAACATTTTCAACATTATCGAGACTTGAAGGCCAGCACGGGCTCTTTCCCCAAGGCACCCTCTACTAGTGGGTGGGGACGTACGATTGATAAATAGCTGTTGTTGAATTATTTACCACGCTCTGAGAATGAATGTTGTGACTTATTACGGGCTGAACGCCGATCTCCCAGGAGAGAAAACGAATTGATTCTACAACTTTTGTTCATTGTGAATTAATATAAAAAAATATTCAGTGTGCAATGGAAGTTATTATCCAGAAGATTAATACTTCTTCAAATGGAACAAGTTTGCAGAGGGCATTGCATTTGAAATTCGATCTTCCAAAGAACGTAGCGTCCATTTGAAAGAAGTAACAGAAGATAATATTCGATAGAGAAAGATTCGATCAGCTATTAGATGAAAAAGATAAATTGATAAAGTAATTGTTAAGGCAGATAAAAATCTTACTATAATGGGCGTTATGTCTGTCCGTCCGTCTGCCATTCAATCACGGACAAACGGCTGGTCCGATGGGCATGAAACTTGGCAGGGTTGTAGTGGGGACCCCTAAGATGGTTTATAATGGGGTTTCATCCTACCTTCACCCACCCAAATTAGCGGTATGTCTCCGTTCCTTTGAAGAGACGGGTGTAAAACCGTAACCGAAAATTCGAAGCGACTCCTGGCGTTAAAACGGACAATATTTCTATAATGGGCGTCATGTCTGCTAGTATAATTAAATTGGTAAAATACAAGGTGGTTGGTTTTAGTGTATTCATACGTTGCCTCTTCTCTCGAACCTCTGAGGTTCCAAATGGACATCATCCTCAATTATATGAAAAGAAAACTAAGCCTAAGAAATGGGAGATGACTTTTTTTTTTTTTTTTCTCAGGACGATGATTTAATATTCCACGACATGCTTGAAACGGGAAAGTTTGTTTGAGTAAGAGGGAGGAAACTTACGACCTGTGGTGTTCGTGCAGAGAGTACTGATGAATATGCGTGGTTAGAGTAGATAGTCTGATATGTAATGGCTGTTTCATCTTCTTTAGAGTGGGGGGGGGGTCTATGATTTTTTATATTTTCTTTTGTGTGCTTATTCTGGAAGAAATTATATTTTATAACCACTGTTGAGTACAATAGATAGCTATTAAGAATAGGACTGGTGAACGACACAGATGCATAAATCTATACATGTTATGGATTTAGGCAATCTATAGATTATATATATATAGGATATCTTATATTTAAATATATAGTATATATACTATAGTATCTATGGTATGTCTGTATGTATGTTGTATGTTTTTGTGTTTCTGTATGATAGATATACTCAAACATTTCTATACATGCATTATATTACTATAGGTATTTCGAATAAAATTGATACCGGAAACGCTTCTATCCTGTGTTGGTGGACAAAGTAAAAGTTGTAAACTAGGCGATTGAAAATTGTCATCCCCTAGGGCCTAGGCGGTGGTTCCGCAATTTAGTAAACGCTCGACACGGTATCGTTGTAGGGCATCGACTAGATAGGCTGTTTGCAATAGTCCGGCCTTCTCGCCCTTAGCTTCCACGCTATCTTGCTGCCTTTTACTTTACCCCCATTTCCTCTTCGCGTTTCATTTGCATCAATGGGCTGTCTTACATCACTAACATGCCTGCGGTTTTGTAAAAAAAAAGTCTAATTGTCGTAAATCTGTCGGGGATCGAATAGTTGTCGGTTAGGTTCGAGCAAAAATAACGAAATAATAATGTTAGATGATCTTTATCATGTAAACTTTAGTCTGGATGTAATTTAAGGGTATTTTAATCTATTTTATCCATCCTCAGCGTCATTAACTACACTTTGGAACTCACGGAATAACCATGACCTCTACGTAGACAGGAGTGCCAGACATCCCTCTCAAGTGGTTCCTGTTAAGTGTCTCTTCGTTTTCCCGTCTTGGAAGACAGTCCAATACTGTCTGCGCTTGGGACGGAAATTTG
>NC_087213.1:59230545-59238045 GCF_015104395.2 Macrobrachium nipponense | reverse complement strand
CAATAAATCACTTTGCTTAGAAGTACTTATTCATACGCCTTAAGTAAATGAATTTTTGTGCCGTGTACTGAAAAAAAAGATAAATAAATAGATAAACTGCAAAGTTGCTTGAACATAACATTTAAAATCTTAGAGAAATATCTCATTTTCGTTCATCTTCATAACGTCGTCGAGAATAAAATAAAAATGAAAGAATGGAATTCTGAAAAGCTGCTTCGTTCATCCCGTGCTTTGATGAGAGTTTTTATTCTCTCTCTCTCTCTCTCTCTCTCTCTCTCTCTCTCTCTCTCTCTCTCTCTCTCTCTCTCTCTCTTTTCGAAAACGGGAAGAGCATCCTAAGTTTCCCCACAGGCTTCATTTTTCGCTCCCCCTGACTAGCATTGTTCGAGTTCACCTTTAACATATTTTTTTATAGCATTAAATGTTTATATATTCGTAATAATCACGTCAAAAGTAATCTCTGTCCTGGAAGTCGAGATTCTCAGGTTCCAGAGATCACTCCTTACCCCGCTGGAGTGCCTGGCTGTCTCCCCAGAGGATGTCGTCCAGTTGGAACATCAAAAGTTCCAAGCGAAGATGCAGTGCATTACTTATTGCAAAAATTTTCGTACATTTGCACCCGTTTGTTTATTGGTTTATTAGTTTATGCTTTTCTTTTAATAAGCCGAATTCCCCATTACCTTCTGTTACTTCTTTCTAACGAACGGCGTTTGCTTTGGAAGCTTGATTTTGAAGTTAATTGTTCCTGTGGGCCAGTTCCATATGAGGAAGGTTAATAATAATAATAATAATAATAATACTTGTTCCATATGAATAGCGTTCATCTTCTGAATAATAATAATAATAATAATAATAATAATAATAATAATAATAATAATAATAATAATAATCACTGATGAAAAACACCGTTCAGGTGTTTAAAAGTCGCTGCTTTTGTATTGTACATAGTAACAGAGTTTACTATACTAGCAAATTAGGGGGAGTGTGGGCGGGTTAAGATGAAACCCCATTACAAACCATCTTAGGGGTCCCCACTATAACCCTGCCAAGTTTCATGCCCATCGGACTAGCTGTTCGGCCTTGATTGAATGACAGACGGACGGACAGACATAACGCCCATTTATAGTAAGATAATAGTGTTTTTTTTTATTACGCAAACTGTTTATCACGAGATGGTGAATTTTTAGCCTTGTAAAAAAAATAATAATAATAATTAAGGTAAAACTTATTTTAGAAATGGCGCAGGTGGGCAGGTGTCTTTTGTAAGCTCCTTCATTTGCCCGCCCCACATAGCATTTCTTAGAACAAAAGGCAACCGCGTCTCGTGTATAATTACCCATGTCGCTAAGCTGACATTTTTTGTGTGGGGGGGGGGGGGGGGCGGAGTACCACACATCTCGTTACTTGAGCAAAACCGCTGTCTGTTCGTTTAGTAAAGAAACAAAAGATGGCAGACCAAGCGCATTTGAAGATACATAGATAAATAACTGTGCATAAGTAGTTTTATTCTCATGTATTTTTCGTAATTTTTTTTCTTTTACGTAGTGTACGGCGTTCTGGTACGTATATTCATAAATACGTAGTCATGCGTGCACGTATATAACGGTTTAATCTTTCTCAGTGTTTTATAAGTATAGGGTGGCTTATTGTGTTAGAAATTTTAGGAGATTCATGATATATATATATATATATATATATATATATATTATATATATATATATATATATATATATATGAAAATTGAGAGAGAGAGAGAGAGAGAGAGAGAGATAGAGAGAGAGAGAATAATTCCCTCTGATGCAAAAAGGGGAATGAAAAAGGGTAATAAATTTGTGTGGAGAGAGAGAGAGAGAGATTTCCACGCCATCACGAAGCGGACCTTCAGCCGTAAGCTAATTCAGCGAGAGATTAATGAAGCACTCTCACTTAGTTTTAACTCCTACGAGGCACCATTTAAGAAAAATTCCCCCCTTCATTAAGAGAGCTTTATATTATTCGCAATTTGCATATTGTGTCTCATTACGTTCCCGCCATGGCCCTATAGCAATTCCGGGGTCATTAGGGCTTCTCTGTCCTTTTCCCAACCGCCCTAACACCCCCCCCCCCCTCCCCCCCCCCCCCACCAACCCACCCCTCCTTGAAGGTTCCCGGGTTGGGAGGGAAGGGAGGGTGATATGGGAAAGATGTTCTAGGGTGGGGGATAGGATTGGAGCAGGGGCTTTTGGGAGGTTGGGGAAGGGGAAGGGGGCAGGAGAGGTAGTAAAGGAGGTGTGGGTTGGGGACACGACTGGCGGGGGAAATTAAAATTCGATTTTTTGGCATTTTTGCGTTTTTTTTGGAAGCGTCGTGAATCTGAATTTTCCAGACGTCCTCTTAATCGCGGGCTGGAGTCCAACATTGGGAGGTTTTGCTGCCGTTTCAAGTTCATAGTCGTTAGTACCTTTGCCTTTATCTTTTTTCAGTATTGATGTCTTTTTTGTTTTTGTTTTTATTTGTTCTCTTGATTGTTATGGGTTTGGTTTTATCTTGAATTCTATGTTGACACTCTTGTCCGTCTTTTGTTTTTGTACTACTGTTCTCCTTTTGAAATTATTCCCAAGTTTGCATTAGCTTGTACGAGGATATCCTATATTGTAATATATTCTTCTCTCTCTCTCTCTCTCTCTCTCTCTCTCTCTCTCTCTCTCTCTCTCTCTCTCTCTCTCTCTCTATATATATATATATATATATATATATATATATATATATATCCACATACATACACCACACTACATACATACATACATATATATATATATATATATAATATATATATATATATACACTCTCTCTCTCTCTCTCTCTCTCTCTCTCTCTCTCTCTCTCTCTCATCAGAAAGAATTTTAATTCCCATCATCCATCCCCTCCCCTCACCCCCCCTCACCCTCAACCCCCAACTGTCCCCCCGTCCGTTCATTTCCCAATCAGGCACAAGCACAAAAGCCGGTAACGGCAGGAACGAACGAGCGACCGCATATCTTGCTGTGGGGAGGGTGGGTGGGGGGGGGCGGGGGGAATAGGGGGGGGGGGCAATATTCTTGGAGTGATGAGATCGTCGAGGGCTGCAAAGTTCATTGTAGGTAATCAAAAGGTTGGTCCTAATGGGGCTTGAACGAGGGTCTTCTAATTGCAAGCCGCAACGGGAAGATCAAAAGCAGATCGAGATTTACTTCTGGGTCCAATTACCGCTAATATTGTTTCACATTTTCGACCTTAAGGGGCCTCTCTCTCTCTCTCTCTCTCTCTCTCTCTCTCTCTCTGACGGCCGTCGTGATGACTGCAGCAGCGACGAAGAACTCCTCCTCCTCCTCCTCCTCCTCCTCCACCACAATCTCTATCTCCCCTTCTCCTTCTCCTTCACCACAACCACATCCTCAATCTCCCCTTCTCTTCCTCACTTCCCCTCCTCCCTATCCTCCTTCTCCTCAATCTCTCCTTCTCTTCCCTTTCCCACTCCTCCTCTCCATCCTTATCCTCCACAATCTCTCCTCCTCCTCCTCCTCCTCCACAACAAAACCACCAACTCCTCAGTCTCCCCTCCTCCTCCTCCTCACTTCCTCTTCCTCTCCAACCTTCTCCTACCCCTCCTCAACCATCTCAATCTCCCCTCCTCCCTCTCCCCCTACTCCCCTCCCCTTCTCATCTTTTCTTCCTCCTCCTCCTCCTCCTATCCTCCACCACCTCCCACCTTCACTCCTCTCCATTCTCCTCCTCTTCCACTCCTCCTCCTCCTCCACCACCACAATCTCCCATTCTCCTCCTCGTCCCCTTCGTCTTCATCTCCTCCTCCTCCTCCGCCTCCGCCTCACGGGGCTTTGATGCAGCAGAGAATTTATCATCTGGTTTGCTTCATCACTCATTTGATTATCATTTATTCCTCTTTGCTGGATGGGGATTGGTGGGGCCTGAAGAGGAGGATTGGGCCTTTGTAATCTTCTTCCTCTTCATATTCTTCTTCTTCTGCTTCATGAAAGAGAGAGAGAGAGAGAGAGAGAGAAAGAGAGAAAGAGAATTATTATTATTATATTATTATTATTGATTATTATTATTATTATTATTATTAATCAGTGTCTAATTTTAAATAATATGTTAATTGGCCGGAAATAAAAAAATTCTATACTGATTGAACTTATTTGTAAAACAAGTATAAGTACACATACATTCATGTGTATACACACACACACACGCACACACACACACACACATATATATATATATATATATATATATATATATATATATATATGTGTGTGTGTGTGTGTGTGTGTGTGTGTATTATATATACTCAAATTTATGACAATCCTTTATAGTTAGAGAACGGTACATTTCCGTTATGTACATTAGGCGTACCGCTTATCTAACTTATTTTCCCAGTTACCTGAACGTAAAGGGAAAGGGAATTCAGGAAAAAAAAAAAAACAGCGAAATGCCACCATTTCATCCCGACCGCAATCAGCTCGCACTGAGAATTAACGAAGAAAATGACTCTGTCATCAGAAAAATGCTATTAAAAACAAAGGCGAAAAAATACCAATAAAAACAAAGGCGATAAAATGCCATTAAAAACAAAAGCGATAAAATGCCATTAAAAACAAAGGCGAAAAAATGCCATTAAAAACAAAGGCGAAAAAATGCCATTAAAGACAAATGCGAAAAAATGGCATTAAAGTCAAAGGTGAAACAATGCCATTAAAAACAAAGACGATTAAATGCCAATAAAAACAAAGGCGAAAAAATGCCATTAAAAATAAAGGCGAAAAAATGCCGTTAAAAACAAAGGCGAAAAATTCCGTTAAAAACAAAGGCGAAAAAATGCCATTAAAAACAAAGGCGAAAAAATGCCATTAAAGACAAATGCGAAAAAATGCCATTAAAGTCAAAGGTGAAACAATGACATTAAAAACAAAGGCGATTAAATGCCAATAAAAACAAAGGCGATTAAATGCCAATAAAAACAAAGGCGATTAAATGCCAATAAAAACAAAGGCGAAAAAATGCCATTAAAAACAAAGGTGAAAAAATGCCATTAAAAACAAAGGCGAAAAAAAATGCCGTTAAAAAACAAAGGCCGAAAAAAAAATCCGTTTTAAAAAAACAAAGGCGAAAAAATGCCATTAAAAACAAAGGTGAAAAAATGCCATTAAAAACAAAGGCGAAAAAATGCCGTTAAAAACAAAGGCGAAAAAAATTCCGTTAAAAACAAAGGCGAAAAAATGCCATTAAAAACAAAGGCGAAAAATGCCATTAAAAACAAAGGCGATTAAATACCATAAAAACAAAGGCGAAAAAATGCCAATACAAACAAAGGCGAAAACTGACATTCAAAACAAAGGCGAAAGAATGCCAATAAAAAACAAAGGCGAAAAAATGCCGTTAAAAACAATGGCAAAAAAATGCCATTAAAAACAAAGGCGAAAAATGCCATTAAGAGCAAAGGCGATAAAGTGTCATTAAAAACAAGGGTGAAAAAAAAAACATAGAAAAAGGAAATAAAGGAAGAAAACAATAATGAAAAAACAAAGGTAAAAAGACAGGAAGGACATGAGAGAGAGAGAGGGAGAGAGAGAGAGAGAGAGAGAGAGAGAGAGAGAGAAATGCCAAGGAAAAATAGAAAATCTAACAAAAAAGGTAAAAAAAGAAAGGCAGAAAAGCAAAAGAAAAAACAAGAAAAAAATAAGTAAATGAGAGAGAGAGAGATGCTAAGGAAAATTAGCAAAACTAAGAAAAAAGGTAAAAAAAAAAAGAAAAAATAAAGAAAGGAAGAAAAGCAACAGAAAAAAATCCAGGAAAAAAAAAGTAAAAGAGAGAGAGAGAGTGTGTGTGTGTGTCGGGGGGAGGGGGGCGGTGTTTCGCTTACGCGCTAGTGTAAATTCCTGCAAAATAATGGTGCTGTCATCTGCAACTCCGAGTAAATGAATTCCTTCAGTCCTGACGAGACTGCATTCGTGTATTCGTTATATTACCTTTCATGGTGGAGTGGTCTTGGTCCTTGCGTATCGCGTACGATTGGGGAATGAGCGTATTATTTCATTTCTTTTGATTATTTATCTTTTTTCATATATATATATATATATATATATATATATAATATATATATATATATATATATATATATGTTCATTTTTGCATTATACATTTATTACTGTTAATGGAAACTAATTTTTCAATCTTTTTCCATAAGGGGTTATATTTGCTTTTAAGAGATAGATACACAATTTTACTGTTTGAATCTTACCTCATATATTGATAATTAAACGTATCATTCTTATCAATATCGTATGGCTTCGTATACGCATGGGACTTATATTAATCTATGACTGACAAATTTCCCAAATGCGAATTAGGAGTCTGTTAATTGCCCTCCACGACATATGGTAGAATTGAATTCTCTGTAGAAGTATATGGTTTCGAGTATGCGGTCACCATAGATAGTGGAACTTGCTCTCCCATATAAATTTATAGTTTCATATTTGCACGAGATTTAAATTCCACCAACAGCCACGAAAGCAAATACGAAACCATAAATTCATATTGGAGATGAAGTTCCACTATCCAAATGACCGCATATTCGGAACCATATACTTCTACAGAGAATTAAATTCTACCTTATGTCGTGGAGGGCGATTGACAGACTCCTAATTCGCATTTGGGAAATTTATCAGTCATAGATTGATATTATCATCAGTCCCATGCGTATACGACGTCATACGAATGTTGATCAGAAAGATACGCTTCATTATCAGTAAGTGAGATAAGATTCAAGCAGTATAATTGTGCGTATATTTCTTAAAGGAAACCATAACCCCTTATGGGAGAAATTATTGAAAAATCAGTATCCGTTAACAGTAATAAATGCATAAGCCAAAAGTGAAAATGAATAAAATATGGAAATATACACAAGAAATGAATTAATACGCTCTATCCCCAATCGTACGCGATACGCAACGACCACCGCCACTCCACCATGAAGGTACATATAACGAATACGCGAATACAGTCGCGTCAGGAGGACTGAAGGAATTCATTATTATCTGAGGGTTGCAGATGACAGCGCCATTATTTTGCAGGAATTTACACTCGTACGTAAGCGAACCCGGCTCTCTCTCTCTCTCTCTCTCTCTCTCTCTCTCTCTCTCTCTCTTCACAAATGTTCTTCTTGTATCTTTTTGCCTTTGTTTTTTTTTTCATTATTGATTTCTTCGTTTTTTTCCTTTTTCTTAGTTTATCTTGTTTTTTTCGCCTTTGTTTTTAGTGGCATTTTTTGGCCTTTGATTTTAATTGCATTTCTTTGCCTTTGTTTTTAATGGCATTTTTCGACTTTGTTTTTAATGGCATTTTTTCACCTTTTTAATGCATTTTTTCCGCCTTTGTTTTTAATGGCATTTTTTCGCCTTTGTTTTTAATGACATTTTTTCGCCATTGTTTTTAATGGCATTTTTTTCGCCTTTGTTTTTATTGGCA
>NC_087213.1:59218045-59228045 GCF_015104395.2 Macrobrachium nipponense | reverse complement strand
ACCGTAGACTCTTACATTATGTCCTTTATAACAAAGATCCTGTCATTTCTTGAAAATATGCGGAGATGCATCAGACATTTTTTCGATCCCATTGAAATATATACATTAGCATATTTCATTTATGTTGTTCCGCAATCATAAATAACTAATACAATTTTTTTTGCGAGAAGTTTGAGCAAAAACATAAATCTCTAAGCTTGGAAGACACTATTCGTCATCAGGTGTCGATGGAGCATTAAGAGATATTCTCGAATTTAACATCCTTCAACCGGGCATTATTTTTCTGTTGTCTCCTCTGGTTACAGTTGTCGCTGATCTTAGTTTCCAATTTTGCCCAATCGCTTGAATTTTTGCGACGTTGCATAATTGAGAAGATAGCGTTGCTGACTCTCATATTTTTGCACGACAGATGTAATTCATATTCTGAGCTTTTTCACTGATTATTTTATTGTTCTTTGGAAACATGATATTTGCGGTTTTGCATTATTTTTCTTAAATGTTAATAAAGGCCCGAGTAACTTTTTTTCATCATCTCTCTCTCTAAATTGCATCCCAGACCATCCAAGATTGGAAAATGCAAAATATACCGGAAGATGTACTAGCAACTCTCTGGTAGACATTAGAGGTGCCTCACACTGAGGGACCTGGGGCAACCCGAAAAAAATGTAAGGTCTGTAAGGTAAGGTCTCTCTAAATTGTGAATCTGTTTTGAGGGCTGATTTATGTAACTTAAGTCGTATTTGGGTTTTTGGGTTTAAGTACAATTGCATAATGTTTTTAGGAATATTTTTCGTGGAGAGAGAGAGAGAGAGAGAGAGAGAGAGAGAGAGAGAGAGAGAGAGAGAGAGAGAGAGAGAGAGAGGGGGGACCTAATCATTAAAACTCAGTTTGGTAATCATTTTAACGCATGGGCGATAGATGAAATTCTAAATGTTCTTCATAGAAAATTAAGTATTAAAAAATTATAGGAAAAGAAGGGTTTTGATTTGATATCCAAAATGCTGCAAAGGGGAATAATAATTTAACCTCCCTGTAGAAAGAGAGAGGTGAGAGGGTTACAGGAAAAAAAAAGAAGAGCGTTTGTTTTCGTAGGAATATTTTATGAAATGGATGGCAGGGGTGAACGGCACTCTGGCAAAGTATGACAAATGACAGCAGGTGTGAAAGGGTTGAGGGCGCAGTTGTTTTAGCCATAAATGAAGGTAGATATATATCAGGTGTGCGCGTGGAGTTAATACGGAAAAATGTTTGAGGTAAAAGGGAGAAGCCATTTGTAAGACCGTATAATTCTCTGAGAAAGGCTTTTGGGCGTATTGATAAGGGACAGGTAAAAGAGGGGCTCCATTTGTGGCCCATATAATTTTGTTAAAGGCTTTTCGGTGTATTGATGTAGGAATGTGGAACGTGAATTGAATGTATGGAGTTTGAGCTGAATGAATGGAGATAGAGTTGAATGTATGGAGTTATAGCTGAATGTATGGTGTTTGCACTGAATGTATGGAGTTAAGAGTTGAATGTATGGAGTTAGAACTGAATTTTTGGAGTTGGAGTTGAATGTATGAAGAATGAGTTGAATGTATGAGGTTACTGCCAGAGTTTGAAATTATTTTGTGGTAGTAAATGATATATTACTTGAGGTTATGTAGTGGGTAGAATGAGAACTCCACAATAATTGTATTTTAGTGAATTAGATGCATATTCTGAGATTTATTTGGATACATGAAGCCTTGTGGGTAAATACTCCAGTACAATATAAAATAATACAGATGCAGATATTTATGACGATATTTGACTTGAAGGGAAAGAAAAGAGATGCAAAAAAGCAACATTCCTTTCCAAATGATCTTGTTATGTGTAAGACTGAAAGATAATTCTGTCACATACATTGATATATTATATTCTCCTTTTATTGCAGGACGGTTGAAATTCTTCTTGAGAGATTCCAACAGGTAAGTGAGAATTAATATCAATTTCATATTACCTTTCTTTTATGCGTTTATGTTACCGAAATTTTATCGTCAAAGCAGGCTGTGTAAGTAGGTGGAATTAGGTAACGGATATTTGGGAATTAATAAGGGACAGTTATTAATGAAATAACAATGGCTTGAATGGCTTTTCATTTTATGCAGTGTGGAAAAGGTAAGAAAGCATAATGGATAATATTATCCAATAATATACATTATTCTTATCTTCCCAAACTTGTTCTCTCTCCAAGTTATTGCAGCGGCGTTATTCATCTTGCTTAGAATATTTGATATGATTCTGTCTTTGCTTTCATCATGTCTCACTATTTTTTTATGTTCATTTCTTCGTTTACATTCAAGGATAACAGTTATCGACATGCGTGCTTTGCTCTCTCTCTCTCTCTCTCTCTCTCTCTCTCTCTCTCTCTCTCTCTCTCTCTCTCTCTCTCCGTTTTAATTTGCCTCGTACATTCTCCTCGATATTTAGGCCTCTGCAGTTTGCATGCTTGCCCCCCCCCGCCCCCCCCTCCCTCCCTCCGGTCTTGTTTCGTTTTGTTTCAAGCGCCAGCAAATACTGATTACTTTTGGGGCTTCCCTTTCCATACCGCCCGCTAAGGAAGAATAATATTCGTAGTGCCAGCACTCCTGCGATGGGCCCCCACCCACTGCCCACCCGCCAAAAACCCCCACTCCATCTCCTGGAAGCGTAGTATTCCCATCGTGTAGTTTAGAACAATTACACTAACTACGGAACAATTAATTTTCCTGTTTTCATCTACCAGCTGTAATTGTCTCTCTCCTCGAGAGAGAGAGAGAGAGAGAGAGAGAGAGAGAGAGAGAGTTTAGAGGGCTTAATGGTGAAATACTCACTCACCCACTAGACAGACATATATGTGCAGAGAGAGAGAGAGAGAGAGAGAGAGAGAGAGAGAGAGAGAGAGAGAGAGTTCTAAGGGTTTTAATAGTGAAATACACCGGGCTGCGTGTCTGGCTTACGTCCCAATTTTGGATTCTCAATTTAGTCTCCTCCCATTAGAATGGGGGATCTTTTTCAACGTTGAGCAGAGGGAATGCGATGTGTCGTTAGCGTTGCCGCTGTTGTTTTGCAGATGGTAATGCTCGGCGCCCTCAATATTCCCTGTAGTTTTCGCTGCAGTTTTAGTGTTTGGTGATTCCCTGCGGTTCATCTGCAGGATTTTATTCGTTTTTTGTTTTTGTTTTGCGTAGATGCAAAGGAGATACGGATTTGCTTTTGGCATTTTTTTCTTTTTTACTTTTTTTTCGGTAGAAGAGCACTGGGGCTTCAGAAGTTTAGAATGGCTTTTAGGCTGGATTTTCGAAATAGCTTCGTTTTCCTCGACGTTCCGTGGACGCTTTTATGCCTGGTTAAAGCGCTTTTCTGTTTGCCGAGGCCGATTTTTAATCTTGTGCCTTCGCTCGGCTTCCTTTCTCTTTTGGTCAGATGGACGTCCTTTGGTGGGCCTCAAACGACGACGCCGCCGACTGGCCACATCCAAAATGAACTGGATATTAACCAATCGTGGGAAGGTTTCTATGTTGTATATGTCCTACTGCGGGGGACTGAATTACCTTTGATGTTTTCTTATTATGACGTTTGTTGGAGTTCCTGTGCTTTGTTTGGTGGTTTTCTTCCTCTCCATCAAACGATGTTCTTATAATGACGTTTGTTGAAGTTCCTCAATTTTGTTTGCTTTGTTTTGGTGGTTATTTCTCAACATCAAACAATGTTCTTACAATGACGTTTGTTGGAGTTCCTGAATTTTGTTTGCATTGTTTTGGTGGTTTTCTTCCTCTCCCACCCCTCAAACGATGTCTTACATGACGTTTTTGTTTGGAGTTTCCTGAATTTTGTTTGCCTTTGTTTTTTGGGTGGTTTCTTCCTCTCCATCAAACGATGTTCTTACAATGACGTTTGTTGGAGTTCCTGAATTTTGTTTGCCTTGTTTGGTGGTTTTCTTCCTCTCCATCAAACGATGTTCTTTTAAGGCCGTCTCTAAGTCTGTATTTTGTTGCATTGTTTGTGTTTCTTCCCCTCTCCATCAAACGATGTTCTTACAATGACGTTTGTTGGAGTTCCTGAATTTTGTTTGCATTGTTTTGGTGGTTTTCTTCCTCTCCATCAAACGATGTTCTTATAATGACGTTTGTTGGAGTTCCTGAATTTTGTTTGCCTTGTTTGGTGGTTTTCTTCCTCTCCATCAAACGATGTTCTTATAAGGACGTCTCTTAAGTCTGTATTTTGTTTGCCTTGTTTGGTGGTTTTCTTCCTCTCCATCAAACGATGTTCTTATTAATGACGTTTGTTTGTTGGAGGTTTCCTGAATTTGTTTTGTTTGCCTTGTTTTTGGTGGTTTTTTTCTTGTCCCCTCTCATCAAAACGATGTTCTTATAAGGACGTCTCTTAAGTCTGTATTTTGTTTGCCTTGTTTGGTGGTTTCTCCCTCGCCATCAAACGATATGCCAGATGGCAATCGCAATTTTCAGCGCGCAGCAATATTGTGTGGTTCTAACTCGCGACTGTTTGCTGTATGAAAGGTTTGTTTTCTTTTTATCCTCCTTTTTTCATCAGGTGAGCTTCTATGCATTGATTGCTGCGCAATCTGAAAAGCCTCAAAGGGCCTCTTTCATCGCGCAAATCATCAATGCCGGAACGAAATGCGAATATGGATTCAGCTGCCGGTAACAATTAGTGTTTTGTGGTAACCGGTTTGGTATACATATTTGAAAGGGAATTTGCAGTATTTTTTTTTTTTAGCGAAATAAGACGACGGCAGGAGACAGTTTTACCTTTAGATGCGTTTAATTAATTTGATGGCAGGTTCCTTAATATTCAACGCATGCAAAAAAAAACGGTAACAATTAGTGTTTTGTGGTAACCGGTTTGGTATACATATTTGAAAGGGAATTTGCGGTATTTTTTTTAGAGAAATAAGACGACGGCAGGAGGCAGCTTTACCTTAGGATGCGTTTAATTAATTTGATGGCAGGTTCCTTAATATTCAACGCATGCACAAAAAAAAAAGAAAAAGGGGGTGACAATTAGTGTTTTGTCGTAATAGTTTTGGTATATATATTTGAATGGAAATTTGCTGTGTCAGAAATTTATGGTACTTTTAGAGCGAGATAAGAAAACGACAGGCGATAATTCTGCCTTTAGATTGGTATATAATTTGATGCCTTTAATCAGCAAGTTCCTTAATACTCAACATATGCCAAAATAATTAACTTTTTATTTTTTGTTTATTTTTTTTTTTTTTTACTTGTTGCTCCTAACAAGCAAGTTATTCTCGAATCTCCTTTTCCAAATGATCTTAAGCAGCGTTCTGTAAATGTTTATAGAGTGGGAAACAACCTTTTATTATAAATATATAGGATATATAATATACATAATATGATATATATATATATATATATATATATATATAGATATAAAATTCTGTAAATTCTGTAAATGTTTATAGAGTGGAACAACCTTTTATATATATATATATATATATATATATATATATATATATATATATATATATATATATATACACACACACACACATATATATATATATGTATGTATATTGCCCTCAGTCCACTGGGACGGCATTCATTTTGCCAGTGAAAGGTCCCAGTTTCAATTCCCAAGTGAGCTGGTGTACGTTATGTGAATTCGTACGCCCATGTCTGCCATCCGTGTCCTTAAGTCCTATGGTGCATGGTGTGGGTTGTATACTTCATATATTTTTAAAAATTGTGAAGTTGAGATTCAGTAAATTTCCATATTCTGAATGATTCAGAACTTTTACATCAAATGCAATTTATTTTTTATTGAAATTCTTCCAAAGAAATTTATTCACTAACCTGCAGAAGGAGGTTACTTGAAAAACAACCTTCTTTGGGCTAGTGAATAAAACTTTAAAAAGATATATAAAAAATTAGAATTAGAGGCAATAGTTATATCTAATTCAATTTATTATTGTTTTTCAGGAATTATTTCACAATAGCCTGCAGTTGGAGGGTCTAATGCAATTTATATTTGTTTACATTTTTTTACAAATAAATTTATTCACTAACCTTCAGAAGGAGGTTACTTTAAAAATAACCTCCTGTGGGTTAGTGAATAAAACTTTCTTTTAAAAAAGTAGATAAAAGAATTAGAATTAGAGGCAACAGTTACACCTATTTCAATTTATTTATTTATTCATTTTTTTAAAGGAATTATTTCACAATAACCTGCAGTTGGCGGTTATTTTATAAAAATGAGAAACCGTTGGAGTGATGATACGTAACAGATTTAAATGTCAGCTTCTCGACACACTTTTTTCCATCAGGTTAATCGACCTCGTTCTTGCTACATTTTGCAAATAATTCCTTATTGCCTGTACCCTATTTATTTGTTAATTCAGGTATCAATTTAAATAATTTTGATAAAAAAATAGTATATTTAAAACGTTCTACAGTTTTTTATGTTGGGTAAGCATAACCTTTATGGTGTTTGTTATTCATAAAATTTCTAATTTAAAGACATTTTGTTCTCGGTATCAATTTAAATAATCTTTAATCAAGATATTTATCCAAAACGTACTACACTTTTTATGTTGGGTAAGCATAACCTTTATGGTGTTTGTTATATTCATAAAATTTCTAATTTAAAGACATTTTGTTCTCGGTATCAATTTAAAAAATTAAATCTTTTAATTCCAAGATTAAATAATCTTTAATCAAGATATTTATCCAAAACGTACTACACTTTTTATGTTGGGTAAGCATAACCTATATGGTGTTTGTTATTCATGAAATTTCGAATTTAAAGTAATTTTGATCTTTGATTTAAATTTCATATTGACAGATGAACAATGTGTATTATTCGCGCGAGAATAGAAATAAGTACACTTGTGTAAAGGTAACGTAAGCAAAAATACATCACTTTTGTTTTTTGGCGTTCTTATTCTTTCAACGCTGAAAATGATAAGGAAATTTTATTTTGTGCATGTAACTCAACATTTCTCTGCCGTTTTTGGAGAGAGAGAGAGAGAGAGAGAGAGAGAGAGAGAGAGAGAGAGAGAGAGAGAGAGAGAAGGGGGCTGTGGAGAGCCGTCATTCATTCTGAGCCATGAATAAAAAGAAGTGGAAATGACGCTATTTCTCTCTCTCTCTCTCTCTCTCTTCTCTCTCTCTCTCTCTCTCTCTCTCTCTCCCCTGTCTGCGCTGGAATAATGAGGAGTGTCAGACATACCCCAAGGCTGTCCATCTCCCATCTCCTCGCTTTATTGTTTACCCATACGACGCGTGACAACAGCAATTTGTCCTCATTTACACTCACAGATTGTTGTTTGTGTGTGAGAGAGAGAGAGAGAGAGAGGAGAGAGAGAGAGAGAGAGAATGTGACAGCGTTAGCGCCTGGGTACACTTGACAGATGTCAGGCAGATGTATACCACTCACCTGTCACGCCTCACTCAGGGATATAAAGGAGACTAAATGCTCCGCGAGTTTTCCCTCATTTATTTCCTTCCTCTTTTTTCCAGCCACGCCCCCCCCCTTTTTTTTTCTTCTTCTTCTTCTTCTTCTTCTTCTTCTTCTTCTTCTTCTTTCCCTACGTCACAGTCGAAGCACCTGCCAGACAGGTAAGCTGGGAGAACAATATCTGGGGTAGACGTTTATCTCGAGGTGAACAAAAAACGTTCATTTTCGTGGCACGGAGATTTTAGTTGGGATTTTTTTTTTTTTTTTTTTTTTTTTTTTTTTTTTTTTTTTTTTTTTTTTTTTTTTTTTTTTTTTTTTTTTTTTTTTTTTTTTTTTTTTTTTTCTTTAGTCTTGGTTTCTTGCTTTGTTTCCCTCGTTTGCGTGTGAGGTGGTTTCAGGTTGAGTAATTTGATGTTTACGAAAATGGGACGGCATTCGTTTCTTTTTCTTTTTTTCTACAGGGAAATGTAAGTTTGTTTTATTACAGAAAGGAAAAATTTTTTACTTCAAGGGGAAAGGTGTTTGTTTTTTTTTTCTCTCCTTGCACTTTGTTAAGGAGGATAGGATTTTTTTTTTTATTTTTTTTTAGATTTTCGTGGAGGCAAAATGACGTGTATGCGATTGTGTGTGCGAATACATACATACATTCATACATACATACACATACAACATACATACATATATACACTATATATATATATATATATATATATATATATATATATATATATAGAATACTCATAGTATTTATTTCGACACATTAACTACCGCCAGTCGAAAAAATAAACATACAGACATTCACACACATATGTATGTATATATATATATATATATATATATATATATATATATATATACACATACATACATACATACATACATATATGTGTGTCATTGTATGTTTTTGACTTGCGGTAGATTATGTGTCGAAACAAAATACTGTGAGCTTACGCTGAGAATGTGGGAAACTATAGTGAGCTATAATTTCCTGCTTTTCAAAACAATTTTGTTTATATTTTATTATTGACATTTCTTTACAGATACGTGCATGCAATATTTTCAAGGTAGTTTTATGATGAGCCTTTTTTGGGTTAGTTTTGTGTTCACTTTTGGCAAGAGTCGTGTGTAAGCCAATTCATTTTTAAGATGGTAGGATGTTAGCCAGGTGGAGATTTGATTAACGTTCATCTGAAATGAATGTGTAAACAGGGTCTACCTCGGGGCGTTTTCTGGGAATGATGCTCTACAGGTAAAGACTTTTTTTTTTTTTTTTTTTTTTTTCTTGTTCTGAAAGTGACATGGCTTTTAGGGCACAACAGCTTCTTGTTGGTGTTGTTGAAGGAATATTTCTAAAAAGAAGAAGAAAAATTTAAGACTAAATAGTAGTTTGTTTTCTCTCTCTCTCTCTCTCTCTCTCTCTCTCTCTCTCTCTCTCTCTCTCTCTCTGACGAACATTTGCACACTCATTTACATATCGATCGATCGAACATTCCTCTCTCTCTCTCTCTGCTCTCTCTCCCTTCTCTCTCTCCTCTCTCTATCTCTCTCTCTCTGGACGAACATTTGCACACTCATTTACATATCGATCGATCGAACATTCTCTCTCTCTCTCTCTCTCTCTCTCTCTCTCTCTCTCTCTCTCTCTCTGGCGACCATTTTCACACATATTTACATAAATTCTCAAGGCAAGAAAAGAAATCTTCCTGCCTCCCATTATTCAACAGAGATAATCCCTTGAAATATTCCCGCCTAGAATTAATTCATGTTTATTTGCCTACGCGTTCGGGGAGCACTTTTTCTGTTCTTTCCTTTTTTTCTATCATTTCTTTCATTAATCCCAAGGAAAATGACATTATTTCAGTTCACAGAAATATGAATAGTATCGGTCGCCGACCTATTCTTAAGTTTTCATCTCTTTCCAGTACATTCTGATTGCGTATTTTAAATATATGGTTGCATAGCTTCTGCGTCATTTTTTATAAATATTTGTTTTCGTTTTCAATTGCTGCGTATATTTATAAATATTCCATTTTTCAGCTTCTGGGTAGTTTTGTAAATATGTGTTTTCGTTTTCAGTTTCTGCGTATATTTATAGATATTTAATTTTACAGGTTTTTCGTATTTTTTATAAATATATGTTTTGCGTTTTCAGTTGCTGCGTATATTTATGATTGTTCCATTTTTTCAACGTTGTATTTATGAGCGGAAGATGAGGTAAATTTTCATACATGAATATAAAAGTGGTGTTTTATGCTGCTGGTAAATGGATATATAGACAGTTTTTTCTTTTGCTCTCTTGCAATTGATCTGCTTTTTCTTTTTCTTATCCCGGTAGCTAGTTTGCTTCTAACTTTTATTTGTAGAAGTGTTATTTTTCAGCGAGTTGTTTATATTGTGTTTTATGTTATTGAAAATTGGGTTATTTCTTAACTCTGTCATCATAAATAGCCTCGTATTCGTCGCAGCTTGTATCGTATAAAAGCTTATATTACATTCACGATTTGATTTTAGACGTCTTTTACAGCAGTTTATAAAGCATTTTCTTCTGATACCTTATTTT
>NC_087213.1:59210545-59213045 GCF_015104395.2 Macrobrachium nipponense | reverse complement strand
TTCACGAGGCTTAATTCCCAGGTCCTACTTTATCTTCTGGCATCTGAAATGATGAAAGGAGTGTAGATGCAGGATTGGACTCTGATGAGAGAAGAAAGTTAACTTCCTGATTTTTTAAAATTTTAGGAACTTTTGTTTTTGATGGAGATATTTTTAATTACGTGGTTCTTCGGAATTTTTCGATTTCAGTCTTTACAGTTATGCTTGTCACTATTTTTTTTCTTTTCTTTTTTTAGTGAAGCGTTTGTTATAGATTCTATGGCTTATCTCATTCCTGAACTCCCTGGTTTATCTATCTGAAATCTTGTAAAACATCGTTGCACTTGTTTAAATAGAGAATGTATGGCATACTCACTCTTGTCAAGAGGGCTTGTTATAGATAGCATGGCTTGTTTCATTCCTAAACTCCCTGGTTTATCTATCTGAGATCTTGCAAAACATCATGGCATAAATTGTTTTAAATAGAGAATATATAGCATGCTTACTTTTGTCAGGATGGCACAGTATTTATCGGTGCTATAAGTTATTATCTTAATACTTTTTTTCTTCGTTTTTCATAGTTTGTCCTTGTTTTTTTATTCGTTTTTTATATTACTTTGTTTTTGGTAAGAGAGGAGGAGAAAAGACAGAATTTGTCGAGTAAGTTGCGATATAAAATAATTTCTCGCCTTGTGTTTTCTTGACTTCGGGGTTTAGGACAATTATGCTCTTCTTTGAAAGCAAGCTTGTGCAGTTGTTTGAGTAAAATGCTCTTCATTCAGAATTACGCCAGGATGCTTTTTTCATTCAGGATAAGGTCCTGTAGGAGATCAGGATTATAAGAAATGGTGGTATCAGTTTTGACGATATCGTTGTCTGTGATTATTACTCGTTTTAATTTTTTTTAATGTATATCAATGTATCCCCATGTCGTTTGATTTACGATTGTGTGACACTTTCTGTTATTACCTTAAACGTAAAAGCACATTGTTAATCAATTTGATTTGAGAATATTTATTTAAAAATACACAGCTCCACGAAATAGAGTCTCGGTTCCTCTTCTATTGTTTTGTTAAAAAAAAAAAAAAAAAAAAACTGCAAGTGGCCCCCACCCTTTCAGAATTTTTCCTATTCAGTTTCAAAAAAGATTTTATTACAATATTCGTGAATATTCAGGTTCATGAAGTTTTTATAGATTTTGACAGCAGTGCCATGTAAATTTCGGGTCAGAACTAAAGAGTAGATTCGCTATGATATCTCGGTACACATGCATATTTTTTATACTCTCTCTCTCTCTCTCTCTCTCTCTCTCTCTCTCTCTCTCTCTCTCTCTCTCTCACACTGCAAAAGAAATATTTGTAAAGATTTTTCTCTTTCTTACTGCAGAAGGAGTATTAGTAACGATATAATTTCTCTCTCTCTCTCTCTCTCTCTCTCTCTCTCATACACACACACACACACACTGCAGAGGGAATATTTATGACGATAGATATAATCTCTCTCTCTCTCTCTCTCTCTCTCTCTCTCTCTTACTGCAGAAGGAATATTTGTGACGATGTCATTTCTCTCTCTCTCTCTCTCTCTCTCTCTTACTGCAGAGGGAATATTTGTAACGATATAATATCTCTCTCTCTCTCTCTCTCTCTCTCTCTCTCTCTCTCTCTCTCTCTCTCAAAAAAGACATTCGTAAAGATTTTGATAACGCTCTGAAATGTGTGCTTCTTAGGGCTGTAGTTAATTATATTGAAAAAAAATCATTCCCCTTCGCCTACAACAAACACGAACATTGGTTTCATTTGATTGCGCATGCGTGAGCGAGTGGTATTGTCGAAGTCGCTATTCTGAACTTTCATTTACAGAAACCACGTGATACAAAAAGCTCTGTAAAAGTAAATTACACGGGTTAAAAGAGACTCACAGGCTTGGAAATTTATGTGTTTACATCGTACTTACGGACGGAGTAGTCAGTCGTGTTATCGGAATTGATTTATTGAAGGGGGTAAATTGACTTCGCAACCCCGTGACGTCACGCACGAACACATGTGTTTTGACTGGGATACGCGACGCCTAAGTGGTCATGCAAGCAATAGAAACGCATCGAGTGCTCGTGGTGTTAAGTTTGCATGATTGTGCAGAAGGATTTTCACGTCTCTCTCTCTCTCTCTCTCTCTCTCTCTCTCTCTCTCTCTCTCTCTCTCTCTCTTATACATGAAATATCTTTTTCTACGCTCTCTGATCCTCAGTGTGATATATATATGCATATGTCTGTACAGTTAGAAATCTCTCTCTCTCTCTCTCTCTCTCTCTCTCTCTCTCTCTCTCTCTCTCTCTCACACACACACACACACACAGTATGATATATTGATGTCCTATAAATGAATATTCAGATTTTGGTCTCTCTCAACGCAGTGTGTATATTTACTTATACATTATTCATGTAGAGAACTGCGTAACTACATCACTATAAGTATGGAGATGTGTATATTTCCAATTGGCTCATAACTACCCACAAACAAATATT
>NC_087213.1:59160545-59208045 GCF_015104395.2 Macrobrachium nipponense | reverse complement strand
AAGTAATCCGTAACCATCACGGGAACCTCAATTTTTTCGTGTGTGAAAGTTTTCTGATAAAAAAAGATATCAAAAATTTTTAATTAATGGTGAGCGATTATCACCATACTTGATTCATTTCAATTTTAGGGAAATCAGCTGATATGTTAATTTGAAGTTTCTTCGTTTCAAGAAACTGCTGGGAAACGCTAGTTTGCCCCACTTCTTTCGTTCGTTAATATTAAACAATCGTTCATTTTTGCAACTCACTTGACCATTAAAAGTACCATTTGACTGCAGCTGGTGTTCGTCGTTGAGTCATCGATTCCAGTAAATTTATATAACTTAAAATAATAGAGATTGGAGAAGGAATGGAAGTTTTTTTTTTTTTTTTTTTTAAGTTTCGAAATTCGATACTGATCAGTTATCATACAACTTTTATAACATTACCCCATTACGACCATTCGCTTGAAGGCAGCGCTTTGTGGTAAGTGCTTCGAAGTGCTTCACCAGTGGCACAGTTATGGCAGAAGTTTCATATTCCTGTGGGTCATTGATTGTCATAGTGGCCACTTTTAAGTAAAAGCTATTGCAACGAGATTGATTATATAACGATGGATTAAGCATTTGTACTTACAATGTACTCAGTATTGTAAAATGATAATGTTTATTGATTTGGAAAGGAATGCTCTATATAGGTTTAGATTTCGCTTCCTTTAAATGGCGTAAGATTTCAATGATGCTTCTAATGAAGGATTCAAAGCCCAGTGTTTAGTTCCATTAGCATGACTGGAAACGTTCACTCCTGAATTTTCACTTTGTAACTGTAAGCTAAGGTATTGGATTTCAACATTCTTCTAAAAGGGACTTTTAGAAGAATGTTTTGCTTGAAAGGGTTTTTTTAACAATTGCCAGTTCAGAAATCATTTTATTGTTGATTTTTTTCAATATTTGCAGCCATACAGTTAAAATACCACGGTTAAAATTTCTTCGTATAAACTCAAACTAGAAATATACTTACTGTAAACATGCATTTCAATAGCGTGAATGCTTGGTGGTGTTAGAGATGTAGACATTTGAACGTATTTGTATATTATCAAGTTTATATAAAGACAACATATCACCGAATTGATGTGTAATGTAATACAGTGTTTCAGTGAGCTCCGCGTAAATCCGAAATAGGATTTGAACAACGGTTATTCGCATTGAAATTCTTCTCTCTCTCTCTCTCTCTCTCTCTCTCTCTCTCTCTCTCTCTCTCTCTCTCTCTCTCTCTCTCTCTCTCTCAGTGCCAATTTACGGATTGGGTATTTAGCTTTCCGGCGAGTCTTCGGCATATTAGTCAAGTTTCTCTTTCAGGTTTTGGAAATAACTTCAAAAGCTGGTTCCGCACACACACTAATATATTGAGTATTCGACTGCGTTAATATTGAGGCTATCATTAAATGATATCTTAGAAAAATTTTAATTGTTAATTTCAGTCTAATACGTATATAGGTAATTCTGCCAAAATTCTTTGTAATTTAGATTGATTTGCTAATGGTTTCTCATCATCATAAGCTATAGAACTTGAAATGTCTTTCAGACCATTCCTATCCTTAAGGCTTGGCTGGTGTGTAAATGAGATGATTATATATTAGCCTTGTCTTACATTATTTTCATTGATAGCTAAACCTCCCACCCCAACCCCCTTTTCATGAAAATTCGAACGAGCCATTTTTGTGTGTTTTTGTGGGAAGATTATTATTATTATTATTATTATTATTATTATTTTTTTTTTTTTTTTTTGCTCTATCACAGTCCTCCAATTCGACTGGGTGGTATTTATAGTGTGGGGTTCCGGGTTGCATCCTGCTTCCTTAGGAGTCCATCACTTTTCTTACTATGTGTGCCGTTTCTAGGATCACACTCTTCTACATGAGTCCTGGAGCTACTTCAGCGTCTAGTTTTTCTAGATTCCTTTTCAGGGATCATGGGATCGTGCCTAGTGTTCCTATGATTATGGGTACAATTTCCACTGGCATATCCCATATCCTTCTTATTTCTATTTTCAGATCTTAATACTTAGCGATTTTTTCCCTCTCTTTCTCTTCAACTCTGGTGTCCCATGGTATTGCGACATCAATGAGTGATACTTTCTTCTTGACTTTGTCAATCAAGGACACGTCTGGTCTATTTGCACGTATCACCCTATTTGTTCTGATACCATAGTCCCAGAGGATCTTTGCCTGATCGTTTTCTATCACTCCCTCAGGTTGGTGCTCGTGCCACTAATTACTGCAAGGTAGCTGATGTTTCTTGCACAGGCTCCAGTGGAGGGCTTTTGCCACTGAATCATGCCTCTTTTTGTACTGGTTCTGTGCAAGTGCCGGGCATTTGCTTGCTATGTGGTTTATGGTTTCATTTTTCGTATTGCACTTCCTACATATGGGAGAGATGTTATTTCCGTCTATCGTTCTTAGAACATATCTTGTTCTTAGGGCCTGATCTTGTGCCGCTGTTATCATTCCTTCAGTTTCCTTCTTTAGCTCTCCCCTCTGTAGCCATTGCCATATGTCATCGCTGGCTAGTTCTTTAGTCTGTCTCATGTATTGTCCGTGCATTGGTTTGTTGTGCCAGTCCTCTGTTCTGTTTGTCATTCTCCTCTCTATATTTGTGGGTATTCGTCTACTTTTATTAGTCCTTCTTCCCATGCACTCTTTAGCTACTCGTCTTCACTGGTTTTCAGATATTGCCCCAGTGCTCTGTTCTCGATGTTGACGCAGTCCTCTATACTTAGTAGTCCTCTCCCTCCTTCCTTTCGTGTTATGTATAGTCTGTCCGTATTTGCTCTTGGGTGTAGTGCTTTGTGGCGCCGTGGCAGAGTGGGTTAGGTCGTCAATGGACTGGTTAAGCAACATTGGGACTGGTCAGTCGTTGTATGGGTGACCGCTCTCCTCGGCGTTGATTCCTTGGGAAAGGATCTTTACCATAATTTCCTCAGTCTACTCAGCTGTAAATGAGTACCTATCCCTGATGGGGTAGGGTCCAGCTATGTGTTAAATAACAAAACTCAGCAATGATGTTAAGAAATGAAGGAATAAACGACAACGACGTAAATGGAACGTCTGGCAACGGAGGAGCTTCGTCCGGCAGCCAGGTATTCAACCCAATTGAAGGGGAAGACGGTCAGGTACTTGGAGGTCGTCATCCAGCAACTGACCACCACAGCGACAGTAACCAACAGCCTGAGATGATGATGATGATGATATGATGATGATGATTATTATTAATTATTATTATTATTATTATTATTATTATTGAACAGGTTACAGAAGATAATAAGAAGATGGTTTTTTTAAGGTCTCCCAACCCCCCCCCCCCCTACCATCGCCTTCCAACCCCAAAAAGGAATCTCATGGCTGGGTGGGAGTTGGGGGTGAGGAGATTGGAAATTGTGATTCCTGAAGAAGAAGAAGAAGAAGAAGAAGAATAAGAAGAAGAAGAAGAGAGGATGAGGAGGAGGAGGAGGAGGAGGAGGTCACTTATTCCAAAAGAGGTTCAAGGGAACCTTCATATTTCTTGCAGGTCGATGTGAAGTCTCGCTCCGACTCTTTTTATGAGATATGAGGGGGAAGGTTATTTATGAGGATCCCCTCTGATATATAAAGTGGGACGTTTATCTGTCGCGTGTTGCCTCCTTCTGTTGAATTGATGATGGAACTTCTTCTCAGATTGATGTCAGGGACCGCAGATCCTTCGTGATATTAACTTTTTTTTTTTTAAGATTTATGGGTTATGTTTAGCATAGTTTGTCCTAATTTTTGTGTTATTCTAAGTAGATTTATATCTGGCGTTCTCAGAAGAGATTGAAATGTGTAGGGTGGCTTCCCTCCTTGAGAAGTCTTTTGATTATATTGACTGATTCAGTGTGTTTCATGATATTTACTGCTTCATACTTGTTAAAGGAAAGAATGCAATGTAGGGGCGGCGTCCCCTGTTTCATACTTGCTAAAGAGAAGTTTGTCGTTAGCTATATTCGTGTGTTTGTTCACATTTAACTAGGGCACCAGGAATCATTGTTTCTGATGCCCTATTTCTAGACTAAGTAATTTCCTGTAGACTCATCACTGTGGGAGAGAAACAGGCAATGGAGAAACTGTTTACATGACGACTCTGCATGGGTATACATGCGCTTGAAAATTATTCATTGATGCAAATAATCAGATTGTCGGCACTTGGTACTGAATTAGATATTGTTAAATATTTGCACAGTAGTGTCACATTTCTTTAATCTTCATTTTTCCCTGAAAATATACACCCTATTTCGTTCATCCCTGTCAATTAGTGAAGAATTTAGTCCTTTTTTTATTATTTAAAGTATACATTTTTAGTTATAAAATTTCGATAATTATTATTATTATTATTTGGTTTTATACCATCATTCTTCATTTTTTTACGTTCATATTTGAACACTAGTTATCATTCACTTTTTCACAATTCATAATACTAAATTAGTATATATTTCATTTTCATTATGGCGCTGAATAATCTTGATGAGTTCCGGCACTCGGTCCTCAAGACCTAAATTTCACAATCAATCAATCAATGAGTCATCTCTCTACGGGCTGCTCTATGAGCAAGAGCCCGTGCTGGCATAAGGCCAGCTTAATATCAAACAACAAATAACTATCAATCCTTCATCGGTCAAGTATCCTGAAAATATATACATCTTGCGTGATAATCGTGCATGTTATCTCATAATTTTGACTAGGAATATTGATAATTCATGGGTCTCATCTTCCTATATTATAATGGGCGTTATGTCTGTCCGTCCGTCTGTCATTCAATCACGGCCAAACTGCTGGTCAGATGGGCATGAAACTTGGCTGGGTTATAGTGGGGACCCCTAAGATGGTTTATAATGGGTTTCATCCTACCTCTCCCACCCCTCCGAAGGGGGTGGGGGTAAGAAGGGATTCCCTGAAACGGGGCTGGTTATGCCCGTAGACTTAGTTACTTTACGAATTTATCATACATAGTAGTAAAAAAACAAAAAAACACTAGGGAGTCACTTATATGAAGCAGCAAATGAAAATGCCTTTAGTAAGGATTGGTAAAATTGCTAGTTCTTATAACTATAGCTAAACATCCTGAAATATCTTGCATCCTAGATGCACTCGTTCTGGCTAGGTTTTCCTCTTTAGGTGCCTTATATTTTATGAATCAGTCTAACCATTTTGTAATAAATGTATACTCCTCTTCCCGTAAATGTGGTTCAGCATCTTGAAAATAGTATAGATCTTATTTCATAATTTTGGCCAGGTATACCTAAATGGTATGAGTCTAATTATTCAGGCTAAGTACCTGGATATTTATATTAATCGCCTTCTAATTCTGGACAAAAATTCTTTGCCGTAACACATTATTCAACCCAAGGAGATTGCGTCAAATTATACTATGTTCCTGTCCCGATGTTTTCATGGCTGAATTTTGACTTAATTTGCAACATAGAGATTAGGTCGAATGTAATTAATTTTCCATTTCTCAAGGTCGCGAGGATAAAACCAAACCAGTTTCCGACTGAAGGAAAGGTAGACACCAGATTAAAAGTGAGGGAGAGAAGGAGAGGGAGTAAAATGCAGAGAGAGAGAGAGAGAGTTCGGATGGCTAGTCTAGTAGTATTTTCCCAATTCACCAAGGCCTCAGAATATAACTTTCCCTCTATACGTTTCACAATGTACGTAGATGAGAGAGAGAAAGAGAGAGAGAGAGAGAGAGGCTGACCCACTTTCTTTCCGAAAGGCTGCGTATGGCCATATATATTTTTGGGTGGTTTGCCCCGTCCTTTGTGTGTAGACTTTCTGTCAAGTGAGTGTTTGATGGTTATATCGTGTTGCAGGTCATATGTGACTCTCCTGGATATCTATAAATTACATCTTCGTCTATTTCGTATCTATTCTATTTCTAAGGATCCTGCGATTCAACAGAGATTACTTTTCCTGTAGGTTGGTCTAGAGATTTTCGTTTGTGGTGTACATGTTGTCCCAGTAGAATGTAAATTGTATTTCAAACTTATGAAATGATAGTTTAAAAAAGAATATTTGGTTATATTCCACTGAAATCATTCTGATATTGTGTGTGTGTGTGTGTGTATGTGTAACAAAGCGTTATAGATACCACGGAATAACCGATTTATATATATAACTCTTTCCAGTTTCATTTTTTTAATAAATTACAATTCATTTGTCACAAATATAGTCTCTTCAGCAGATGACAAGTGTCAGTTGCATAGATAGCACTCATTGCATTTCAATTTGCCTCAGCCAAAACCTCTATTAAAAGTTTGATGTTTCTGAAGGGGAGACCGAAGGGGATTGAGACCCACCACAGGCTGGCTCATGGCCAGCCAACAGTTGGCCACATATGACGACCTCTGGGTTTTCCCCCCATAACTCTATGTAGAAGTTTAGCTATTCGTCACTTTTGAAATGGTTGATCTGGTGATATTTGTCATATGATGGTTTATTTACTTATTGTTGAGTCAGTTGTATGTTGATGTGATTTTGCTTCTCTCTCTCTCTCTCTCTCTCTCTCTCTCTCTCTCTCTCTCTCTCTCTCTCTCTCTCTCTCTCTCTCTCTCTTGCCATCTTGCTTGGTGAGACGTACCCGCGTGAAGTCAGATTAATCAACAGATATCACAAGTTTAACATACGACTAGAATTTGAGAAATATCTAGAAGTGTTCGTGAACTATCGGTGATAAGATTAGTGTGAAAATAGTAGGATAAAGCGTCTTCTAAGTTAGTTTTAACAAGTGTAATACTGAAATCAGAACAAGATGGCAGTAAGGTTCAACTGCCCGGGAAAAAAGGTGGCGTAATTAAGCTTGCTTGGCAGATTCGCAATACGATGAGGTAGCAGGAAGGGAACTGGCATTTCTCATCTATGAAATCAGCAACAGTCCTAACCAAAAAGATACAAAAGCATTCATAGATATATTAGAAGGATATAATCCTTCAAACTGGAACAAATCTAATGAAAACATCTTGAAAATAATTGAAGAAGTTCCAAATAAAATCCAAGTGGTCAAGAGACTCATAAAGAAAATATACATAAACCAACATATTCCGACAAAGAAAATGAATAAGGTGAATCGTGTGAATATCCTAATTGATGCATTAGGAAAAGAATGCCAAAAGCATGCAAACTGTGTAAGGTTTGGTATAGCATAGTCAATCCACAAAACCTAATCAGAAAATGTGCTGCATGCAACATTCCGACCCATCCACAGTGTGCTGAGGTAATGCAAGATTTGAGAAAAGATACAAGAATTTTTCGTTCAACATGTCTATCATGGATAGACAATGTTATTAAATCAAGATTGAATGTACAAAGTTGAGGATGAAGAAGAAGAGGAAGAGGAAGAAGAGAAGAAAAAGAAGAAGAGGAAAACGGAACAAAGAGAAGTAAACAAAAATGAAATGACAGAAAAAAAATAAGGAAACAAAGAACAAGATAAAAGTATGGATGCAGAGATACTCATTGATACTACATATGAGGCATAAAACAGCATACCTACGAAGAAATAAATTACGATATGACAACAGAAAAGCAATCCCGAAGAGGCTCTACCCAGATCTACACAATGACGGGAAAGAGGAAAAAATAGACAAGAAAGACAAAATCTGCAACCTTTTGAAAGAGGGAATTGCAGATTTGGAGAAAGATGTTACTACAAACATCCTAAGGTATGTCAAAACTATGAAATATATGGTAAATGTGCATACTTAGATGGCTATGGGATGATTGCAGAGATCTGCATCCAAAAATATGTAAAAACCTAAAAGAAGGAAAAGGATGTAAGTTCGACAAAAAATGCAAATATATGCACCCTGTAGCCATGAATCATAATCAAATAAATAACCAACCAAGTAATAAAATCCAAAATAAGAAAGAAACAAATAAAGAGAGAAATCAAGAATATCAGGTAAAAGAGAAAAGCAAACACCAATGAGATATGCAGAGGTGTCAGCAAAAAATTTCAAAGCATCAGCTCCGAAATTCTACTCAAGAGATAATAACTGTATTTATTATGCAAGAGGATATTGCAGAAACGGAGAAAATTGCAGATTCAGACACAAAATGAATAATTATGATGAAGGAAGATCAAATATTATGGAAAAGTTGGATTTTTTAATGTCAGAATTTCTGGAAATGAAAAAAAGAACAACATACCAGAACAGGAAAGAGACATGGGAAACATCCTTATTACTACCAATATTAAATGAAGGAGAAAACATGCAAACCATCATAGTGATGAATGCGCAGGGTTTAGTTACGAGTAACTCAAAAAGAAAAATAGAGTACTTAGAACGAACTAAACCCAAAATGAAAAGAAAATAGATATAATGAAATATAAGTGAAAACCTGTATTCCCAAGAGACTGGGAATGATGATCAAATAAAAGGGTTCCAAACTTATAGATCAGATAGAAAAAATAGGAATCAAGGGGGAACCGCAATATATGGGAAAGACAAAAAACAAGGAAAAAAATATATGAGAAATATAGTAACTCAGAATGTGAACTAATAGCGGTAGAATTTGAATCTGAAAAATTGATGAACATAGTAATATATAGACCTCCTAATACTAAAGAGTTTGACTTAATAATTGGATGATATATGTAGAAATCACAAGGACTGACTATTCTCCTATCTGGTGACTTCAACTTTCCTTTCGTAGAATGGAAAGAACGAATAGGAGACTGTGGTTTGTACTACTTATACATATAAAAAGAGAGTAATAGTAGTGCAGAGATAAGAGGCAATTTGAAAAGCTATTAGATATGCTACTAGAATACAACATTCAACAAATAAATCACCTGCCAACAAGAAAGGAAAATACTTTAGACCTAGTATTTGTGAACGAGATGAATTATGTTAAAGAAATAATAGTTTTATAATGCGAGTATTTCAGATCATAATGTCATAGAATTAACAGTTCATTCCAAAGCAAGTGAAAATAGAGATAAGCAAGAAATGAAAAAGTGGGAAGGATATGGAAAATACAACTTCTACAGTAAAAATATAAAATGGTCAGAAATTAATGAAGAATTAAACAAAGATTGGGATACATTTTCGTAAGTGATGACATAAGGGTAAATACGGAGATATTATATAAAATATTGAAGAAAATAGTGGATAAATATATACCGAAGAAGAAAAGTAAAACAAAAATCATTCATGCATACCAAGAGACAGAAGGATCTTGTTCCAGAAAATCAGAAAGTGGAAAAAAAGGTCTTGCAAAAGAAAAAAATGCATGGAAAGTTATAGAACTAAAAAGTAAGATAGAAAAATGCAGAACAAAAGATTATACAATCAAAAGAAAATGAAAAACGGGACTTGGAAGAAAAAACCCTATTAAATATCAAGCAAAAACCCCAAACTATTATACTCATATGCGAAGAAGATGAATAAAAAGAAGAATAGAAATAGGCCCTCTGAGAATTGAAGGGAGATTAACGAATGAAAAAAAGGAAATTTGCAACATACTGGCAGAACGATATAAGAGAGAATTCACCCCTAGAATAGATAATGAAGATAATGATATAGAAGTAAGGGACGAAAATAGTGAATATTTAGCTGACATAGAAATTAATGAAGCTGATATTGTGCAGGCAATTAATGAAATTAAAAATGGAGCTGCTGCAGGGCCGGATGGAGTCCCTGCTATTTTGTTAAAGAAAGTAGTTCATTCTATCGCAAAGCCACTTGCAATATTATTAAGACAAAGTGTAAGATACAGGCAAGATTTATGATGAGCACAAATCGCATATATCACCCCTACTTTCAAAAGTGGATCAAGACTAGAGGCAAGTAATTATAGGCCTGTGAGTCTAACATCACATCTTATGAAAGTGTATGAAAGGGTAATGAAGAAAAATATTATGAAACATTTAATAAAAAATAATTTGTTTAATATAGGACAACACGGTTTTCGTACCCGGAAAAAGTACACAAACCCAACTGTTAGTCCACCGTGAGAACATATTCAAAAATATGAAAAGCGGAAATGAAACAGATGTGGTTTATCTAGACTTTGCAAAAGCTTTTGACAAAGTAGACCATAATATATTAGCAAAGAAAAATTAGAAAACACATATCGTAGATAAAGTAGGAAGATGGTTAAAAGAATTTTTACACAACAGAAAACAGATAGTTATTGCAAACGATGAGAAATCGGATGAAAACCAGGTAATATCCGGTGTGCCGCAAGGTACGGGTGCTAGCTGCAATATTGTTTTTGTTTATTATGATTGAAGACATAGACAGTAATGTTAAGGATTCGGTAGTGAGTAGTTTCGCTGATGACACAAGAATAAGTAGAGAAATTACTTGTGATGAAGATAGGAACGCTCTACAAAGAGACCTTAACAAAGTATATGATTGGGCAGAGGTAAATAGGATGGTATTTAACTCTGATAAATTTGAATCCAACAATAAATTATGGAGACAGAGAAGGAAAGCTATATGCATATAGGGGACCTAATAATGAGACAATCCACAAATAAGGAAGCAGTTTTTTTTACAAAGACCTTGGTGTGATGATGAATAGGAACATGTTATGCAATGATCAAATAGCCATTCTGTTGGCAAAATGTAAAGCAAAAATGGGAATGTTGTTACGGCACTTCAAAACAAGAAAAGCTGAACACTGATTATGCTTTATAAAACATATGTTCGTAGTCCCACTTGAATATTGCAATATGATATGGTACCCACACTATCAAAAGGATAGTGCACAAAATAGAGAGTGTACCAAAGGTCCTTTACAGCTAGAATAGAAGAAGTTAAGGACCTAGACTACTGGGAAAGACTACAATCCTTAAAATTATATAGTCTAGAAAGGAGAAGGAGAACGTACATGATAATTCAGGCAATGGGAAACAGATTAGAAGGAATAACAGAAAATATCATGGAACTAAAAATATCAGAAAGAGCAAGCAGAGGTAGATTAATAGTGCCCAAAACTATACCAGGAAAAATAAGGAAAGCACACAGAACATTAATCCACTACGCACCAGCATCGATAATGCAGCGTCTATTCAATGCGTTGCCAGCTCATCTGAGGAATATATCAGGAGTGAGCGTAGATGTGTTTAAGAATAAGCTCGACAAATATCTAAACTGCATCCCAGACCATCCAAGATTGGAAGATGCAAAATATACCGGAAGATGTACTAGCAACTCTCTGGTAGACATTAGAGGCGCCTCACACTGAGGGACCTGGGGCAACCCGAACGAACTGTAAGGTCTGTAAGGTAAGGTAAGGTCTCTCTCTCGTATATATATATATTATATATATATATATATATATATATATATATATATATATATATATCTATATATATATCTATACTTATAATATTTTTTTACCATATATATTATATATAAGGACTTTTTTTACCCCGGAATATAAAAGACCATTGTCCCTTATATTTGTTTCACTCCTTCAAAATTAATATTTTTATATTTGATCCTGGATCTACAACAATAAGACATAAAAAATAATAGATAAATTAGTACCACGCTTTCCCCTTTTCAAAACTGTTTTTGATCGTTGAATTTTTAATTTTATTCTGTAAGTTGTCCTTTTCTTTAATAAAAGTGAAGTTGCATAAATGTTTATATGTACTTTTCGATTTGATTTTCTTTCTTTTTTTCCACAAAATTGGGACGTTTTCCCGAAAATGAAATGGGTCAAGATAAAAGAAAAGACAGTAATTACTACCACATGCATACTTCAACTACTACTTCATTTTACGGGCTCATTGCCAGCCTGTCGAGCCCTCTAACACATAATGCGCTATTCATTTTTCTGTAGCAAAACACACACAAAACACACACACACACACACACACACACACACCAACACACCACAACAGATTTAAAATTAAGGGGGAGAAAATGAGGAAGTAGAATGCACGGGAAGAGAGAGAGAGAGAGAGAGAGAGAGAGAGAGAGAGAGAGAGAGAGAGAGAGAGAAAGAGATTTAACATTTACGACTCATTCAGTGAACTTCATCTTTAACCTTGTAACTCGAATGTCATCATGTTTCCGTTACATTCAACACCCATCAAAGTATTCTTTCCCCCGCCCTCTTTTTTTTTTCTTACTACACGAGATTCCCCTGACCCTGACCTGATATTGACCTTTTAGATCCAAGGGGGGGAGAGGGGAGGGGGGAAAGGGGGGGGGGGGGGGGGGGGGGCGTCGTATTGACCATTCGAACGACCTCATTTACGACACATAAACCAAACTTTACGAGACTGAAATGGACTCGAGGGTCGGAAGATACTAAGAGGAGTTGGGAGAGGCGCTACAGTCCTCCATTAATATTTTGGGGTGGGCGTCGGGGCCCACTCCAATTATTTCTCTCGTTCGCTCTTTAGTCTTATTACATTTGCATTAGTCTCTCTCTCTCTCTCTCTCTCTCTCTCTCTCTCTCTCTCTCCTCTCTCTCTCTCCATCATAATTATGTTCGTTAAGATCTTTGTAGATTTGTCTGTCTTACTGTCTGTCTGTATGTATGCATTTATGTATGTATGTTGCATGCATAGAAATTATGTATACGCTCTTTAGTCTTATTACATTTGCGTTAGTCTCTCTCTCTCTCTCTCTCTCTCTCTCTCTCTCTCTCTCTCTCTCTCTCTCTCATAATTATGTACGTTAAGCTCTCTTTTTAGATTTATCTGTCTGTATGTATGTATGTATGTATGTATGTATGTATGTATGTATGTATGTGTCAGCCATAGAAATTCTCTCTCTCTCTCTCTCTCTCTCTCTCTCTCTCTCTCTCTCTCTCTCATAATTATGTACGTTAAGCTCTCTTTTTAGATTTGTCTGTTTGTCTGTATGTATGTATGTATGTATGTATGTATGTATGTAGTATGTATGTATGTTGCAGCCATAGAAATTATGTATACGCTCTTCAGTCTTATTATATTTGCATTAGTCTCTTTCTCTCTCTCTCTCTCTCTCTCTCTCTCTCTCTCTCTCTCTCTCTCTCTCTCTCTCTCTCTCTCTCTCTCCATTATAATTATGTACGTTAAGCTCTTTGTAGATTTGTCTGTCTGTCTGTCTGTATGTATGCATGGATGTATGTTGCATGCATAGAAATTATGAATACGCTTTTTAGTCTTATTACATTTGCATTATTCTCTCTCTCTCTTTCTCGTCTTCTCTGGACATTATAATCATGTACGTTAAGCTCTTTGTAGATTGTCTGTCTTCATGTACGTATGTATGTATTGGCATGCATAGAAATTATGTATAGGTATGTATGTTGCATACATGTAAATATGTATATGTATGTTGCATACATCCATGTAAGTCAAGGGAGGCATTTAAATATACATTAAATGTATGTTTTGTACATTTATAAACAAATTATAATGAGGGCTTATTTGAACAAGAATGCACTTTTCAGTGTCGTTGTAATGGGTTTATAAAACGATATAACAAATATAAAGAAAATTCTAATTGGAACAAATTTGTTTTCTGTGCACCTAGTATTCATATAATAATTTGTTAAATGTTTAAAATTTGAGTGATTTTGTGTTTTGTATCTTTATAAAGATGTAAACCACAAAAGAGTATATCTGCCCTAGAAATAGGAACTTGTGGCTCTTTTATTTCCTGGTGGTGACCTTAGTTATATACTGTATCCCGCCGCCGCCGCCAGCCGCCGCCGCCGCCCCCACACAACTGTTTTCAAAAATACAACTTTTATAGTTTTACTTCTTGCTTCAAATATACTCATTTTCAAAAATCATTTTAGAAAAGCTGAACTTTCTTTTAAAATCAACGTGTGATTTCATACTGATATACATTGTTTTGGTAAAATGAAGCTTTGTTAGTGTAGTCCTTGGAGTCTTGTATAAAATTAGGGGGTTGGGAGATTAGATAATTTTTCGTAACAAGCGTAAGTGAAAACGTATTTATTGTCAGAGTTCATTTTTCATTTTTATTTTTCATGGGCCCGTAAATCCTACATGTTTAAAGTATGCTTACTTTGATGAACATTTTATATTCAATTCACGTTAATTTGATCTTCATCTCTTATGAAATTCATTTCCATAAATATGCAGCCTATTTAACAAGCGTCAAAGAACTCAGAGGAATTACTGCATGCCAGAATTAGGTCATATGACCAAATTCATTTTCTCTCCTTTTGACTCATCTCACAGCTACGAGTTTCTTGAATGACTCTCCCTCCCATGAGATCGAGCGAAGTGCTTCGAAATGTCGTGATGATTTTCCTGGGGAAAAACTAAACGCTATTTTTCGTTGTTCAACATTTTACTGTCGCCGGTTGATTAATTAAGAGCTGGTAATTGACGCTGGCTTAATTGGAGAAGAAATAACAAGTTTGTAGAACTCCGAGTTGCGAAGAAAGTTGCTCGTCATAATTGTTGGGAGGCAATTCTTTCGCAACGCCGCCTCGAGTTTGCATTTGTTTTCGTTTCTTTTTTATTTATTTTCGAATCACTTTATCGTCTCCTCTTTATCGCTAACTATAGTTTAATCGAATTACTTCATTGATTCCCATCAACTCCACCATCATTATGAACAGTGTCGGACAGTTTAATCGAATTGCTTCATTGATTCCCATCAACTCCACCATCATTATGAACAGTGTCGGACAGTTTAATCGAATTACTTCATTGATTCCCATCAACCTTCACCATCATCACCAACAGTGTCGGACAGTTTAATCGAATTGCTTCATTGATTCCATCACCACCACCATCATCATCAACAGTGTCGGACAGCTTAATCGAATTGCTTCATTGATTCCCATCACCACCACCATCATCACCAACAGTGTTGGACAGTTTAATCGAATTGTTTCATTGATTCCCATCACCACCACCATCACCATCAACAGTGTCGGACAGTTTAATCGAATTGTTTCATTGATTCCCATCACCACCACCATCACCATCAACAGTGTCGGACAGTTTAATCAAATTGCTTCATTGATTCCCATCACCAGCACCATCACCATCAACAGTGTCGGACAGTTTAATCAAATTGCTTCATTGATTCCCATCACCACCACCATCATCATCAACAGTGTCGGACATTTTAATCGAATTGCTTCATTGATTCCCATCACCACCACCATCACCATCAACAGTGTCGGACAGTTTAATCAAATTGCTTCATTGATTCCCATCACCAGCACCATCATCACCAACAGTGTCTGACATTTTAATCGAATTGCTTCATTGATTCCCATCACCACCACCATCATCACCAACAGTGTCGGACAGTTTAATCGAATTGTTTCATTGATTCCCATCACCACCACCATCATCATCAACAGTGTCGGACATTTTAATCGAATTGCTTCATTGATTCCCATCACCACCACCATCATCACCAACAGTGTCGGACAGTTTAATCGAATTGTTTCATTGATTCCCATCACCACCACCATCACCATCAACAGTGTCGGACAGTTTAATCGAATTGTTTCATTGATTCCCATCACCACCACCATCACCATCAACAGTGTCGGACAGTTTAATCAAATTGCTTCATTGATTCCCATCACCACCACCATCATCATCAACAGTGTCGGACATTTTAATCGAATTGCTTCATTGATTCCCATCACCACCATCATCATCATCAATAGTGTCGGACAGTTTAATCGAATTGCTTCATTTATTCCCATCACCAACAGTGTCGGACAGTTTAATTGAATTGCTTCATTGATTCCCATCACCACCACCATCATCATCAACAGTGTCGGACAGTTTAATCGATTTGCTTCATTGATTCCCATGACCACCACCATCATCATCAACAGTGTCGGACAGTTTAATTGAATTGTTTCATTGATTCCCATCACCATCACCATCATCATCAACAGTGTCGGACAGTTTAATCGAATTGTTTCATTGATTCCTATCACCACCACCACCATCATCAACAGTGTCGGACATTTTAATCGAATTGCTTCATTGATTCCCATCACCACCACCATCATCATCAATAGTGTCGGATAGTTTAATTGAATTGTTTCATTGATTCCCATCACCACCACCATCATCATCAGTGTCGGACATTTTAATCGAATTGCTTCATTGATTCCCATCACCACCACCATCATCATCAATAGTGTCGGACAGTTTAATCGAATTGCTTCATTTATTCCCATCACCAACAGTGTCGGACAGTTTAATTGAATTGCTTCATTGATTCCCATCACCACCACCACCATCATCAACAGTATCGGACAGTTTAATTGAATTGTTTCATTGATTCCCATCACCACCACCATCATCATCAATAGTGTCGGACAGTTTAATCGAATTGCTTCATTGATTCCCATCACCACCACCACCATCATCAACAGTGTCGGACAGTTTAATTGAATTGTTTCATTGATTCCCATCACCACCACCATCATCATCAATAGTGTCGGACAGTTTAATCGAATTGCTTCATTGATTCCCATCACCACCACCACCATCATCAACAGTGTCGGACAGTTTAATTGAATTGTTTAATTGATTCCCATCACCACCACCATCATCATCAATAGTGTCGGACAGTTTAATCGAATTGCTTCATTGATTCCCACCATCTCCACCAACAGTGTCGGACAGTTAAATTGAATTGCTTCATTGATTCCCACCAAATCAACCATCATCATCAACAGTGTCGGACAGTTTAATAGAATTGCTTCATTTATTCCCACCAACTCCACCATCATCATCAACAGTGTCGGACAGTTAAATTGAATTGCTTCATTGATTCCCACCAACTCAACCATCATCATCAACAGTGTCGGACAGTTTAATCAAATTGCTTCATTGATTCCCATCACCACCACCACCATCACCAACAGTGTCGAACAGTTTAATCGAATTGCTTCATTGATTCCCATTACCACCACCATCATCATCAATAGTGTCGGACAGTTTAATCGAATTGCTTCATTGATTCCCATCACCAACAGTGTCGGACAGTTTAATCGAATTGCTTCATTATTTCCCATCACCAACAGTGTCGGACAGTTTAATTGAATTGCTTCATTATTTCCCATCACCAACAGTGTCGGACAGTTTAATCGAATTGCTTCATTGATTCCCATTACAACCACCACCATCATCAACAGTGTCGGACAGTTTAATTGAATTGTTTCAGTAATTCCACTCACCACCACCATAATCATCAATAGTGTCAGACAGTTTAATCGAATTGCTTCATTGATTCCCATCACCACCACCACCATCATCAACAGTGTCGGACAGTTTAATTGAATTGTTTAATTGATTCCCATCACCACCACCATCATCATCAATAGTGTCGGACAGTTTAATCGAATTGCTTCATTGATTCCCACCAACTCCACCATCATCATCAACAGTGTCGGACAGTTTAATCGAATTGCTTCATTGATTCCCACCATCTCCACCATCATCATCAACAGTGTCGGACAGTTAAATTGAATTGCTTCATTGATTCCCACCAACTCAACCATCATCATCAACAGTGTCGGACAGTTTAATAGAATTGCTTCATTTATTCCCACCAACTCCACCATCATCATCAACAGTGTCGAACAGTTAAATTGAATAGCTTCATTGATTCCCATCAACTCAACCATCATCATCAACAGTGTCGGACAGTTTAATCGAATTGCTACATTTATTCCCACCAACTCTACCATCATCATCAACAGTGTCAAACAGTTTAATCGAATTGCTTCATTTATTCCCACCAACTCAACCATCATCATCAACAGTGTCGAACAGTTTAATAGAATTGCTTCATTGATTCCCATCACCACCACCATCATCATCAACAGTGTCGGACAGTTTAATCGAATTGCTTCATTGATTCCCATCACCACCATCACCATCATCAACAGTGTCGAACAGTTTAATCGAATTGCTTCATTTATTCCCACCAACTCCATCATCATCATCAACAGTGTCAGACAGTTAAATTGAATTGCTTCATTGATTCCCATCACCACCATCACCATCATCAACAGTGTCGAACAGTTTAATCGAATTGCTTCATTTATTCCCACCAACTCCACCATCATCTTCAACAGTGTCGGACAGTTAAATTGAATTGCTTCATTGATTCCCATCACCACCATCACCATCATCAACAGTGTCGGACAGTTTAATCGGATTGCTTCATTGATTCCCATCACCACCACCATCATCATCAACAGTGTCGGACAGTTTAATCGAATTGTTTCATTGATTCCCACCAACTCCACCATCATCATCAACACATGTCGGACGTTAAATTGAATTGCTTCTTTGATTCCCACACACCATCACCATCATCAACAGTGTCGGACAGTTTCATCGAATTGCTTCATTGATTCCCATCACCATCATCAACAGTGTCGGAGAGTTTAATTGAATTGTTTCATTGATTCCCATCACCACCACCACCATCATCAACAGTGTCGGACAGTTAAATTGAATTGCTTCTTTGATTCCCATCACCACCATCACCATCATCAACAGTGTCGGACAGTTTCATCGAATTGCTTCATTGATTCCCATCACCATCATCAACAGTGTCGGACAGTTTAATTGAATTGTTTCATTGATACCCATCACCACCACCATTATCATCAATAGTGTCGGACAGTTTAATCGAATTGCTTCATTGATTCCCATCACCACCACCATCATCATCAATAGTGTTGGACAGTTTAATCAAATTGCTTCATTGATTCCCATCACCACCACCATCATCATCAATAGTGTAGGACAGTTTAATCGAATTGCTTCATTGATTCCCATCACCACCACCATCATCATCAATAGCCATCACCAACACCACCATCACCAAGTCTCGGACAGTTTAAGCGAATTGCTTCATTGATTCCCATCACCACCACCATCATCATCAATAGTGTCGGACAGTTTAATCGAATTGTTTCATTGATTCCCATCACCACCACCATCATCATCAATAGTGTTGGACAGTTTAATCAAAGCTTTATTGATTCCCATCACCACCACCATCATCATCAATAGTGTCGGACAGTTTAATCGAATTGCTTCATTGATTCCCATCACCACCACCATCATCATCAATAGTGTTGGACAGTTTAATCAAATTGCTTCATTGATTCCCATCACCACCACCACCATCACCAACAGTCTCGGACAGCTTAATCGAATTGCTTCATTGATTCCCATCACCAACAGTCTCGACAGTTTAATCAAATTGCTTTATTGATTCCCATCACCACCACCACCATCACCAACATTCTCGGACAACTTAATCGAATTGCTTCATTGATTCCCATCACCACCTCCACCATCACCAACAGTGTCGAACAGTTTAATCGAATTACTTCATTGATTCCCATCACCACCACCATCATCATCAATAGTGTCGGACAGTTTAATCGAATTGCTTCATTGATTCCCATCACCAACAGTGTCTGACAGTTTAATTGAATTGCTTCATTATTTCCCATCACCAACAGTGTCGGGCAGTTTTATCGAATTGCTTCATTGATTCCCTTCACCACCACCATCATCATCAATAGTGTCGGACAGTTTAATCGAATTGCTTCATTGATTCCCATCACCACCACCATCATCATCAATAGTGTCGGACAGTTTAATCGAATTGCTTCATTGATTCCCATCACCACCACCACCATCACCAACAGTCTCAGACAGTTTAATCGAATTGCTTCATTGATTCCCATCACCACCACCATCATCATCAATAGTGTCGGATAGTTTAATCGAATTGCCATTGATTCCCATTCCAACATTCATCATATAGTGTCCGGACCAGTTTTCCAATCGAATTGGCTCATCCATCATCACAACAGTGTCGGACAGTTTAATCGAATTGCTTCATTGATTCCCATCACCAACAGTGCCGGACAGTTTAATTGAAATGCTTCATTATTTCCCATCACCAACAGTGTCGGACAGTTTTAAATCCGGAATGCTTCATTTATTCCCATCAGCCACCCACCATCCATCATCAATAGTGTCGAGGACAGTTTTAATCGAATTCGCTTTATTGGATTCCCATCATCAACAGTGTCGGACAGTTATTTAATTGAAGTTTGCTCATTATTTCCCATTCCACCAACAGTGTCGGAACAGTTTAAATCGAATCTGCTTTCACTTGATTCCCATTCACCAACAGTCTCGGACAGTTTAAATTCGAATTGCTTCATTGATTCCCATCAACCAAACAGTGTCGGACTGTTTAATCGAATTGCTTCATTGATTCCCATCACCACCACCATCATCATCAACAGTGTCGAACAGTTTAATCGAATTGCTTCATTGATTCCCATCACCACCACTATCATCATCAACAGTGTCGAACAGTTTAATCGAATTGCTTCATTGATTCCCATCACCACCACCATCATCATCAACAGTGTCGAACAGTTTAATCGAATTGCTTCATTGATTCCCATCACCACCACCATCATCATCAACAGTGTCGAACAGTTTAATCGAATTGCTTCATTGATTCCCATCACCACCACCATCATCATCAACAGTGTCGAACAGTTTAATCGAATTGCTTCATTGATTCCCATCACCACCACAATCATCATCAACAGTGTCGAACATTTTAATCGAATTGCTTCATTGATTCCCATCACCACCACCAACATCACCAACAGTGTCGGACAGTTTAATCGAATTGCTTCATTATTTCCCATCACCACCACCATCATCATCAATAGTGTCGGACAGTATAATCGAATGGCTTCATTGATTCCCATCACCAACAGTGTCGGACAGTTTAATCGAATTGCTTCATTGATTCCCATCACTACCACCACCATCATCATCAACAGTGTCGTACAGTTTAATCAATTGCCTTTAATTGCTTCATGAATCCCATCACCACCACTATAACAAATTCATCCAACACTGGTCCCCCGAACAAGTTTTTAATCGAAATTGGCTTTTCATTTTGGATTTTCCCCCATCATCACCAACCCCAATCCATCATCAACAGTTGGTCGACCAGTTTAATCGAATTTGCTTTTTTCAAATTGATTCCCATGCACCAACAATGTTTCGGACATTTTAATTCCGAATTGCTTTATTGATTCCCCCATCCACCACCAGCCATTCATCATCAACCAGTGTCGAACAGTTTTTAATCGAAATTGCTTCCCCCCTTTAATTTCCCAATTCACCACCACTACATCCCATCACAGTGTCCGAACCCATTTAATCCGAATTGCTTCCATTGCTTCCCCATCACCCAACCACCATTTCATCATCCACCAGTGGTCCCGAACAGTTTTAAATTTCGAATTGCCTTCATTGAATTTTCCCCCATCACCACCACGCCAATCCATCAATTCAAACAGTTTGTCCCGGGGGGGGGGGGCAAACCAGTTTAATTTAATCGAATTGCTTTTCATTGATTCCATTCCCACCACCCAGCATCTCCAAACAGTGTTTTTTTTTTTCGGAACTAGTTTTTTTTTTCAAAACTCCCGAAATTTGGCTTTCCATTTTTCCCAAATTCACCAACACCCATCCCATCCAAATCATAGTGTTTAGGAACCAGTTTTTTTAATCGGATTGCCCTTTTCCCCCAATTTTGAATTTCCCCAACACCAACAGTTTTTTTTCGGGACAGTTTTTTTTTTTTTAAATCGAATTGGCTTTTCATTGATTCCCCATCCCCCACCAACCAGTTGACATTTTTCCCCGGAACAGCTTTAAATCGAATTGGCTTCATTGATTCCCATTCCACCCGCTAACCCAAGTTTCGGACCAGTTTTAATCCGAATGCTTCCATTCATTCAATCAACCAACAGGTTTCGGAAACAGTTTTCTTTTTTTTTAAAATCGAATTGACTTTCCATTGAATTTCCCCATCACCACCCCCATCAATCACTCAATTTTTTTAGCTTGGACCGGAAGGTTTTTAAATTTTCAATCCGAATTGGCTTTCATTTGATTTCCCATTCACCAACAGGGTTTCCCTTCCGGACAGTTTTAAATTCGGAAAATTGCCTTCCCATTGATTCCCTTCACCCAAGTGGCGGACAGCCAATTTCAAAGCCTTCATTATTTCCCTCCCCCCACCAACACTGTTTTTAAGACAAAGTTTATTGGAAATTTGCCTTTCATTGATTTTCCCCAATCATACCAACCAGTGGTCCCAGGAAGGACCAGTTTTTAAATTGGAAATGGCGTTTCCCCCATTCTTTTTACTTTCGCCCAATCAAACCAAACAGTTGGGTGTCCGGAAACAGGTTTTTCAAATCGAATTGCTTCATTTGATTTTAGCCCATCACCACCCACCCATCATCCATCAATAGGTGGGTCACCCCGGAACCAGTTGTTTTAATCGAAATTGGCTTCATTTGGATTCCCCCCATCCCAACTTTTCCACAGTGGGTCCGGACCCAAGTTTTTTTTTAATTTAATTGAAAATTTGCTGTTTCATTATTTCCCCCATCACCCAAACAAGTGTTCCCGCCCGGGACTGTTTTTTAATCGAATTGGCTTCCATTCTTGAATTTGTTCCCCATCACCAAACAGTGTTCCCCCGGGAACCCAGTTTTTTTAACTTTGAATTGCTTTCAATGTTGATTCCCATCACCAACCATTTGTTTTGTCCCCCCCCCGGACAGTTTAAAATCCGAATTTGCTTCATTGCATTTTTCCCCATCAACCACCCAGACCCATCCAATCCAGCAACAGTTGTCCCGAACAGTTTTTTTTTGTTTTAATCGGGGGGGGGGGGGGGGGAATTGGCCCTTTCAATTTTGATTACCCAATCCCACCATAACCAACCACTATCATCATCAACTGTGTTGAACAGTTTAATCGAATTGCTTCATTGATTCCCATCACCACCACCATCATCATCAACAGTGTCGAACAGTTTAATCGAATTGCTTCATTGATTCCAATCACCACCACCATCATCATCAACAGTGTCGAACAGTTTAATCGAATTGCTTCATTGATTCCCATCATCATCAACAGTGTCGAACAGTTTTATCGAATTGTTTCATTGATTCCCATCACCACCACCATCATCATCAACAGTGTCGAACAGTTTAATCGAATTGCTTCATTGATTCCCATCACCACCACCACCATCAGCAACAGTGTCGGACAGTTTAATCGAATTGCTTCATTATTTCCCATCACCACCACCATCATCATCAATAGTGTCGGACAGTTTAATCGAATTGCTTCATTGATTCCCATCACCAACAGTGTCGGACACTTTAATCGAATTACTTCATTGATTCCCATCACCACCACCATCATCGTCAACAGTGTCGAACAGTTTAATCGAATTGCTTCATTGATTCCCATCACCACCACTATCATCATCAACAGTGTCGAACAGTTTAATCGAATTGCTTCATTGATTCCCATCACCACCACCATCATCATCAACAGTGTCGAACAGTTTAATTGAATTGCTTCATTGATTCCCATCACCACCACCATCATCATCAACAGTGTCGAACAGTTTAATTGAATTGCTTCATTGATTCCCATCACCACCACCATCATCATCAACAGTGTTGGATAGTTTAATCGAATTGCTTCATTATTTCCCATCACCACCACCATCATCATCAATAGTGTCGGACAGTTTAATCGAATTGCTTCATTGATTCCCATCACTAACAGTTTCGGATAGTTTAATCGAATTGCTTCATTGATTCCCATCACCAACAGTTTCGGACAGTTTAATCGAATTGCTTCATTGATTCCCATCACCAACAGTTTTGGACAGTTTAATCGAATTGCTTCATTGATTCCCATCACCAACAGTTTCGGACAGTTTTATCGAATTGCTTCATTGATTCCCATCACCACCACCATCATCTCAATAGTGTCGTACAGTTTAATCGAATTGCTTCATTATTTCCCATCACCAACTGTGTCGGACAGTTTAATCGAATTGCTTCATTGATTCCCATCACCAACAGTGTCGGACAGTTTAATCGAATTGCTTCATTGATTCCCATCACCACCACCATCATCATCAACAGTGTCGAACAGTTTAATCGAATTGCTTCATTGATTCCCATCACCACCACCATCATCATCAACAGTGTCGAACAGTTTAATCGAATTGCTTCATTGATTCCCATCACCAACAGTTTCGGACAGTTTAATCGAATTGCTTCATTGATTCCCATCACCACTACCATCATCATCAATAGTGTCGGACAGTTTAATCGAATTGCTTCATTGATTCCCATCACCAACAGTGTCGGACAGTTTAATCGAATTGCTTCATTGATTCCCATCACCACCACCATCATCATCAACAGTGTCGAACAGTTTAATCGAATTGCTTCATTGATTCCCTTCACCACCACCATCATCATCAACAGTGTCGAACAGTTTAATCGAATTGCTTCATTGATTCCCATCACCACCACCATCATCAACAACAGTCTCGGACAGTTTAATCGAATTGCCTCATTAATTCCCATCACCACCACCATCATCACCAATTGTGTCAGACAGTTTACTTGAATTGTTTCATTGATTCCTATCAACACCACCATCATCATCAATAGTGTCGGACAGTTTAACCCTTAAACGCCGACTGGACGTATTTTACGTCGACATTTTTTGTCTCTTGGGTGCCGACTGGACGTACTTTACGTCGACATACAAAGGTTTTTTTTAAAATTCGCGGAAAAATACTTTTAGGCCTACTCTTGAATCACGCGCCTTGGGGGATGCTGGGAGTTCACTGATCAAGGTGTTGTTTTTGTTTACAATCGTTACGCAGCGCGCAAGCGCGAATTTCTTTCTTGCCGCACTAAAAAGTATCTGTGACACATCTTGGAAATTATTTCGTCACTTTGACATAATTTTATGTACCATTTTAAATTAGCCGTTACATGGAGTATTATATATGAAAATGTGCGCCTTTTTATGTAGAATACAACGAAAAAATACTCATGATTGTAGCTTTTATCAGTTTTGAGATATTTTCATATAAATAACGATAAGTGCCAAAATTTCAACCTTCAGTCAACTTTGACTCTACCGAAATGGTCGAAAAACGCAATTGTAAGCTAAAACTCTTATATTTTTGTAATATTCAATTATTAACCTTAATTTTGCAACTAATTGGAAGTCTCTAGCACAATATTTCGATTTATGGTGAATTTATGAAAAAACTTTTCCTTACGTCCGCGCAGTAACTCTTCCGAAAAAAATCATACATGCGATTGTGGTAATGTTTGCACCATTTTAAATTAGCCGTTACATAAAGTTTTATATATGAAAATGTGCGCAATTTTATGCACAATACGAATAAAAACAACCCATGGTTGTAGTTTTTATCAATTTTGAAATATTTTCATATAAAAAATGATAAGTGACAAATTTTCCACCATTCGGTCAACTTTGACTCTACCGAAATGGTCGAAAAACGCAATTGTAAGCTAAAACGCTTATATTCTAGTAATATTCAAGCATTTACCTTCATTTTGCAACAAATTGGAAGTCTCTAGCACAATATTTCGATTTATGGTGAATTTATGAAAAAAATAACATTTTCCTTACGTCCGCGCGGTAACTCTTATGAAAAAATCATACGTGCGATTGTGGTAATGTTTGCACATTTTAAATTAGCCGTTACATAAAGTGTTATATATGAAAATGTGCGAAATTTCATGTAGAATACATTAAAAAATAATTGAAGGTTGTAGCTTTTCTCATTTTTTAAATATTTGCATATAAATCACGATAAATAGAAAAAAAACCACGTTCGGTCAACTTTGACTCTTACCGGAAATGGTTTCGACCCCGACCAAAAACGACAATTGTAAGCTAAAACTCTTTACAGTCTAGTAATATTCAGTCATTTATCTTCATCTTGAAACAAATTTGAAGTCTCTAGCACAATATTTAGATTTATGGTGAATTTAGAAAAAAAACTTTCCTTCCCTCCGCGCACGGATTCTCCGCCACAAATCTCCGAAATCCGTACGTCCCATTCTCGGAATATTTGCTCTGTTTCCTATTAGGCATTTCATAAAGTTTTATATATGAAAATGTGCGCAATTTCATGTAGAATAAAACGAAAAATATTTGAAGGTTGTAGCTTTTCTTATTTCCGAAATAATTGCATATAAAAAAATATAAAAAATTCGACATTCGGTCAACTTTAACTCATCAGATATGGTCGAAAACTGCATTTGTAAGCTAATATTCTTATAGTATAGTAATATTCAATCATTTGTCTTCATTTAGAAAGAAATTGGAAGTCTCTAGGACAATATTTAGATTTATGGTGAATTTTTGAAAAAAATATTTGTTTACGTCCGCGCGTTACGAATTCATGCATTATTTTGTGATAATATTTTCTCTGTGTTGCTTTTATCGTTTTAAAATGTGTTATATACCAAAATGATCAAAATTTAGTTTAAATTACAACGAAGAAAAAAGTAACTTGTTACCTTTAACCGTTTCGCGCACAGCGCGATTTGAATACAATTATATATGAAATTTCGTTTTTGCGCTATATATATCGCATATTTATATATGATAATGATAATTTTTTTTCATTTCTGAGGTTGCATACTACAATTCAGCCAATGACAAAAAAAGGAGCCAAAAATGAACTCTTAATCTTGAAAACTAAGCGCGCTGTGATTTTTTGAAAAAAATATTTTTTCCACTTCCGCGCTCACTCTGAAACACCTCCGGCACACGGGAGACATTTTTTTTTTACCGCTTCGGCGTTTAAGGGTTAAATGAATTGCTTCATTGATTCCCATCACCACCACCACCATCATCAACAGTGTCGGACAGTTTAATTGAATTGTTTCATTGATTCCCATCACCACCACAATCATCATCAATAGTGTCAGACAGTTTAATCGAATTGCTTGCTTCATTGATTCCCATCATCATCAACAGTTTCGAACAGTTTAATCGAATTGCTTCATTGATTCCCATCACCACCACCATCATCATCAACAGTGTCGGACAGTTTAATTGAATTGCTTCATTGATTCCCATCACCACCACCACCATCATCAACAGTGTCGGACAGTTTAATCGAATTGCTTCATTGATTCCCATCACCACCACCACCATCATCAACAGTGTCGGACAGTTTAATTGAATTGTTTCATTGATTCCCATCACCACCACCATCATCATCAACAGTGTCGGACAGTATAATCGAATTGCTTCATTGATTCCCACCAACTCAACCATCATCATCAACAGTGTCGGACAGTTTAATCGAATTGCTTCATTGATTCCCATCACCACCACCACCATCATCAACAGTGTCAGACAGTTTAATTGAATTGTTTCTTTGATTCCCATCACCACCAGCATCATCATCAATAGTGTCGGACAGTTTAATCGAATTGCTTCATTGATTCCCACCAACTCCACCATCATCATCAACAGTGTCAGACAGTTTAATCGAATTGCTTCATTGATTCCCACCAACTCGACCATCATCATCAACAGTGTCGGACAGTTAAATTGAATTGCTTCATTGATTCCCACCAACTCAACCATCATCATCAACAGTGTCGGACAGTTTAATAGAATTGCTTCATTTATTCCCACCAACTCCACCATCATCATCAACAGTGTCGGACAGTTAAATTGAATGGCTTCATTGATTCCCACCAACTCAACCATCATCATCAACAGTGTCGGACAGTTTAATCGAATTGCTTCATTTATTCCCACCAACTCAACCATCATCATCAACAGTGTCGGACAGTTTAATCGAATTGCTTCATTTATTCCCACCAACTCAACCATCATCATCAACAGTGTCGGACAGTTGAATCGAATTGCTTCATTTATTACCAACAACTCAACCATCATCATCAACAGTGTTGGACAGTTAAATTGAATTGCTTCATTGATTCCCATCACCATCATCAACAGTGTCGGACAGTTTAATCGGATTGCTTCATTGATTCCCATCAAAACCACCATCATCATCAACAGTGTCGGACAGTTTAATCGTATTGCTTCATTGATTCCCACCAACTCCACCATCATCATCAACAGTGTCGGACAGTTAAATTGAATTGCTTCGTTGATTCCCATCACCACCATCACCATCATCAACAGTGTCGGACAGTTTAATCGAATTGTTTCATTGATTCCCATCACCACCACCATTATCATCAATAGTGTCGGAGAGTTGAATCAAATTGCTTCATTGATTCCCATCACCACCATAATTATCATCAACAGTGTCGGACAGTTTAATCGAATTGCTTCATTGATTCCCATCACCACCACCATCATCATCAATAGTGTCGGACAGTTTAATCAAATTGCTTCATTGATTCCCATCACCACCACCATCATCGTTCAATAGTGTTGGACAGTTTTATCAAATTGCTTCATTGATTCCCATCACCACCACCATCATCATCAATAGTGTCGGACAGTTTAATCAAATTGGTTCATTGATTCCCATCACCACCACCATCATCAAATAGTGTCGGACAGTTTAATCGAATTGCTTCATTGATTCCCATCACCACCACCACCATCATCAACAATGTCGGACAGTTTAATTGAATTGTTTCATTGATTCACATCACCACAACCATCATCATCAATAGTGTCGGACAGTTTAATTGAATTGCTTCATTGATTCCCACCAACTCAACCATCATCATCAACAGTGCCGGACAGTTTAATCGAATTGCTTCATTGATTCCCATCACACCACCATCATTATCAATAGTGTCGGACAGCTTTAATCGAATTGGTTCATTATTTCCCATCACCAACAGTGTCGGAGAGTTTAATCGAATTGCTTCATTGATTCCCATCACCACCACCATCATCATCAACAGTGTCGAACAGTTTAATCGAATTGCTTCATTGATTCCCATCACCACCACCATCATCATTAATAGTGTCGAACAGTTTAATCGAATTGCTTCATTCATTCCCATCACCACCACCATCATCACCAACAGTGTCGGACAGTTTTCTTGAATTGTTTCATTGATTCCCATCACCACCACCATCATCATCAATAGTGTCGGACAGTTTAATCGAATTGCTTCATTGATTCCCATCACCACCACCATCATCATCAACAGTGTCGAACAGTTTAATCGAATTGCTTCATTGATTCCTATCACCACCACCATCATCATCAACAGTGTCGAACAGTTTAATTGAATTGCTTCATTGATTCCCATCTCCACCACCATCATCATCAACAGTGTCGAACAGTTTAATCGAATTGCTTCATTGATTCCCATCACCACCACCATCATCACCAACAGTGTTGGACAGTTTACTTGAATTGTTTCATTGATTCCCATCACCACCACCATCATCATCAATAGTGTCGGACAGTTTAATCGAATTGCTTCACTGATTCCCATCACCACCACCATCATCACCAACAGTGTCGGACAGTTTACTTGAATTGTTTCATGATTCCCATCACCCCAACCATCATCCATCATTGTCGACAGTTTAATCGAATTGCTTCATTGATTCCCTCACCACCACCACCATCATCACAGTGTCGGGACAGTTTAATTGAATTTCTTCCTTGATTCCCATCACCACCACCCCATCATCAATAGTGGTCGTCGGACTTTTTAAATATCGAATTGCTTCATTGATTCCCACACCAACAGTTTCGGCTAGTTGTAATTGAATTGTTTCATTGATTCCCATCACCCAGCCACCCCATCATCTTCAACAGTGTAGAACCGTTTAATCGAATTGCTACAGTTGGTCCCATCACCACCACCCTCATCATCAACAGTGGTCGACCAGTTTAATTGAATTGCTGCTTGATTCCCATCACACGCAACCACCGCCATCATCAAACAGTGTCGGTAACATTTTCATCAAATGCTTCAATTGATTCCCATCACCACCACACATCTCACAGTGTCCGGATAGGGACAGTTTTAATTGAATTGTTTCATTGATTCCCATCACCACCACCATCATCATCAATAGTGTCGGACAGTTTAATCGAATTGCTTCATTGATTCCTATTACCACCACCATTATCAACCTTGTCGGACAGTTTAATTGAATTGTTTCTTTGATTCCCATCACCACCACCATCATCATCAATTGTGTCGGACAGTTAAATCGAATTGCTTCATTGATTCCCACCAACTCCACCATCATCATCAACAGTGTTGGACAGTTCAATCAAATTGCTTCATTGATTCCCACCAACTCGACCATCATCATCAACAGTGTTGGACAGTTAAATTGAATTGCTTCATTGATTCCCACCAACTCAACCATCATCATCAACAGTGTCGGACAGTTTAATAGAATTGCTTCATTTATTCCCACCAACTCCAACATCATCATCAACAGTGTCGGACAGTTAAATTGAATTGCTTCATCTATTCCCACCAACTCAACCATCATCATCAACAATGTCGGACAGTTGAATCGAATTGCTTCATTTATTCCTACAAACTCAACCATCATCATTAACAGTGTCGGACAGTTTATTCGAATTGCTTCATTTATTCCCACCAACTCAACCCTCATCATCAACAGTGTCGGACAGTTGAATCGAATTGCTTCATTTATTCCCAACAACTCTACCATCATCATCAACAGTATCGGACAGTTAAATTGAATTGCTTTATTGATTCCCATCACCACCATCACCATCATCAACAGTGTCGGATAGTTTAATCGGATTGCTTCATTGATTCCCATCACCACCACCATCATCATCAACAGTGTCGGATAGTTTAATCGAATTGCTTCATTGATTCCCTCCAACTCCACCATCATCATCAACAGTGTCGGACAGTTAAATTGAATTGCTTCATTGATTCCCATCAACACCATCACCATCATCAACAGTGTCGGACAGTTTAATCGAATTGCTTCATTGATTCCCATCACCACCATCACCATCATCATCAGTGTCGGAGAGTTTAATCGAATTGTTTCATTGATTCCCATCACCACCACCATTATCATCAATAGTGTCGGACAGTTTAATCAAATTGCTTCATTGATTCCCATCACCACCATATTTATCATCAACAGTGTCGGACAGTTTTATCGAATTGCTTCATTGATTCCCATCACCACCACCATCATCATCAATAGTGCCAGACAGTTTAATCGAATTGCTTCATTGATTCCCATCACCACCACTCCCATCATCAACAGTGTCGGACAGTTAATTGAATTGTTTCATTGATTCACATCACCACCACCATCATCATCAATAGTGTCGGACAGTTTAATCAAATTGCTTCATTGATTCCCATCACCAACAGTGTCGGACAGTTTAATCGAATTGCTTCATTGATTCTCATCACCACCACCATGATCATCAACAGTGTCGAACAGTTTAATCGAATTGCTTCATTGATTCCCATCACCACCACTATCATCATCAACAGTGTCTAATAGTTTAATCGAATTGCTTCATTGATTCCTATCACCACCACCATCATCATCAACAGTGTCGAACTGTTTAATTGAATTGCTTCATTGATTCCCATCACCACCACCATCATCATCAACAGTGTCGAACAGTTTAATCGAATTGCTTCATTGATTCCCATCACCACCACCATCATCATCAACAGTGTCGGTCAGTTTAATCGAATTGCTTCATTATTTCCCATCACCACCACCATCATCGTCAATAGTGTCGGACAGTTTAATCGAATTGCTTCATTGATTCCCTTCACCACCACCATCATCATCAATAGTGTCGGACAGTTTAATCGAATTGCTTCATTGATTCCCATCACCACCACCATCATCATCAATAGTGTCGGACAGTTTAATCGAATTGCTTCATTGATTCCCATCACCAACAGTTTCGGACAGTTTAATCGAATTGCTTCATTGATTCCCATCACTAACAGTTTCGGACAGTTTAATCGAATTGCTTCATTGATTCCCATCACCACCACCATTATCATCAATAGTGTCGGACAGTTTAATCGAATTGCTTCATTATTTCCCATCACCAACAGTGTCGGACAGTTAAATCGAATTGCTTCATTGATTCCCATCACCAACAGTGTCGGACAGGTTAATCGAATTGCTTCATTGATTCCCATCACCACCACCATCATCATCAACGGTGTCGAACAGTTTAATCGAATTGCTTCATTGATTCCCATCACCACCACCATCATCATCAACAGTGTCGAACAGTTCAATCGAATTGCTTCATTGATTCCCACACCACAGGTTCGGACAGTTTTAATCGAATTGCTTCATTGATTCCCATCACCACCACCATCATCATCAATAGTGTCGGACAGTTTAATCGAATTGCTTCATTGATTCCCATCACCAACAGTGTCGGACAGTTTAATGGAATTGCTTCATTGATTCCCATCACCACCACCATCATCATCAACAGTGTCGAACAGTTTAATCGAATTGCTTCATTGATTCCCTTCACCACCACCATCATCATGAACAGTGTCGAACAGTTTAATCGAATTGCTTCATTGATTCCCATCACCACCACCATCATCACCAACAGTCTCGGACAGTTTAATCGAATTGCCTCATTGATTCCCATCACCACCACCATCATCACCAATAGTGTCGGACAGTTTTCTTGAATTGTTGCATTGATTCCCATCTCCTCCACCTCATCATCAACATGTCAAACAGTTTAATCGATTGCTTCTTGTTCCCATCACCACCCTATCAATCATCAACAGTGGTCGACAGTTATAATTGAATGTTTAATTGATTCCCATCACCACCACCGATCATCATCAACAGTTGTTGGACAGTAATTGAATTGCCTTCATTGATTCCCACCAACTCAAACCATCATCAACAACAGTTCAGACAGTTTAATAGAATTGCCTTCATTTATTCCCACCAATTACACCATCATCATCAACAGTGGTCGGACAGTTAAATTGAATTGCTTGTTTCATTGATTCCCACGGCCAACTCAACCATCATCATCAACAGTGTCGGACAGTTTAATGAATTGCTTCATTTATTCTCACCATCTCATCATTCCAGTCATCATCAACAGTGTGCGGAACAGTTAAATTGAATTGATTAATTGATTCCCACCCCAAGCTCAACCATCATTCATCAATAGTGGTCGGACAGTTTAATCGAATTGCTTCCCCAACAACACCCCCCCCCCCAAGCCCCCCCCCCCCCAAAAAAAAAAAAAAACCCCCCAAAAAACACAAAACAACAATTGATTCCCATCACCACCACCACCATCATCATCATAGTTGTCGAACATGTTTAATCGAATTGCTTCATTGATTCCCATCACCACCACCATCCATCATCAATAGTGTCGGACAGTTTTAATCGAATTGCTTCATTGATTCCCATCACCAACAGTGTCGGACAGTTTAATCGAATTGCTTCATTTATTTCCCATCACCAACAGTGTTCGGACAGTTTAATTGAATTTGTTCATTATTTCCCATCACCAACAGTGTCGGACAGTTTTAAATAAGAATTGCTTCATTTATTTCCCTTTCCACCAACCACCACCATCGCACAAGTGTCGACAGTTAAATTGAATTGTCATTGATTCCCATCCAACACCACCACCACCATCATCCAATTTCAATAGTGTCACCACAGTAATCGAATTGGCAATTGTCATTGAATTCCCATTCACCAACCTACCACCATCATCAACAGTGTCGGAACGTTTAATTGAAATTGTCATTGATTCCCAATCACCACCACCATTCATCATCAAAGTGTTTCACGTAACGAATTGTTCATTTATTCCCCCCCCAACTCCAACCATTCACCATCAACAGTTGTTCGGAACAGAATATTGAATTGCTTCCCATTGATTCCCTACCACCAACCAACCATACATCAACAGTGTCGACAGGTTTAAAGAATTGCTTTAGTTGATTCCCACCAACCCCCAACCACCATCAATCAACAGTTTGCGGAACAGTTTAAGAATTGCTTATTTATCACCACCAACTCAATCATAACAGTTGTCGGACAAAGTTTAAATTTGGAATTGCTTCATTGACTTTTCCCACCAACTTCCCAACCAATCCATCAGCACAAGTTGCTTCGGACAGTTTAATTAAAGAATTGCTTCAATTTATTTCCCACCAAACTCCACCATCATCATCACAGTGTCGCGACAGTTAAATTGAATAGCTTCATTGATTCCCACCAACTTCAAAACCCAATTCATTCATCAACAATGTCGGACAGTTTAATCGGTTCCCCCAACTCCACCATCATCATCAACAATTGTTCGCAGTTTAATTTAAGAATTGCATATTCATTTATTCCCACCAACTCAACAATCCATCATCAACATGTCGGACAGTTTTAATAAGAATTGCTAACCATTTAATGCCCAACCAACTTGGCCAACTCAACAATTCCATCCATCACATGTCGGACAGTTTATCGAATTGCTACATTTATTGCCCACCACTCAACCATCAATCATCAACAGCGTCAGACAGTTTAATCGAATTGCTTCATTTATTCCCATCACCACCACCATCATCATCAACAGTGTCAAACAGTTTAATCGAATTGCTTCATTTATTCCCAACAACTCAACCATCATCATCAACAGTGTCGGACAGTTAAATTGAATTGCTTCATTGATTCCCATCACCACCACCATCATCATCAACAGTGTCGGACAGTTTAATCGAATTGCTTTATTGATTCCCATCACCACCATCACCATCATCAACAGTGTCGAACAGTTTAATCGAATTGCTTCATTTATTCCCACCAACTCCACCATCATCATCAACAGTGTCGGACAGTTAAATTGAATTGCTTCATTGATTCCCATCACCACCATCACCATCATCAACAGTGTCGAACAGTTTAATCAAATTGCTTCATTTATTCCCACCAACTCCACCATCATCTTCAACAGTGTCGGACAGTTAAATTGAATTGCTTCATTGATTCCCATCACCACCATCACCATCATCAACAGTGTCGGACAGTTTAATCGGATTGCTTCATTGATTCCCATCACCACCACCATCATCATCAACAGTGTCGGACAGTTTAATCGAATTGCTTCATTGATTCCCACCAACTCCACCATCATCATCAACAGTGTCGGACAGTTAAATTGAATTGCTTCATTGATTCCCATCACCACCATCACCATCATCAACAGTGTCGGACAGTTTCATCGAATTACTTCATTGATTCCCATCACCACCATCACCATCATCAACAGTGTCGGAGAGTTTAATTGAATTGTTTCATTGATTCCCATCACACCCACCATTATCATCAATCGTGTTGGACAGTTTAATCGAATTGCTTCATTGATTCCCATCACCACCACTATCATCATCAATAGTGTCGGACAGTTTAATCGAATTGCTTCATTGATTCCCATCACCACCACCACCATCATCGTTCAATAGTGTTGGACAGTTTAATCAAATTGCTTCATTGATTCCCATTACCACCACCACCATCACCAAGTCTCGGGCAGTTTAATCGAATTGTTTCATTGATTCCCATCACCACCACCATCATCATCAATAGTGTTGGACAGTTTAATCAAATTGCTTCATTGATTCCCATCACCACCACCACCATCACCAACAGTTTCGGACAGCTTAATGAAATTGCTTCATTGATTCCCATCACCATCACCACCATCACCAACAGTCTCGACAGTTTAATCAAATGGTTTTTTTTATTTGATTCCGCCATCACACCACCGCCATCACCCAACTTCCAGACAATCATTGTTTTCAACTTAATCGAATTGCTTCATTGATCCCGAATCACCACCACCATCATCATCAATAGTGTCGACAGTTTAATCGAATTGCTTCATTGCTTCCCATCACCACCAGCGTCGGACGTTTAATTGAATTGCTTCATTATTTTCCCATCACCACATGTCGGACAGTTTAATTTAATCGAATTGCTTCATTGATTCCCCATCACCACCACCATCATCATCAATAGTGTCGGACATTTTAATCGATTGCTTCATTCTTCCCATCACCGAACAGCGTCGGAACAGTTTAATTGATTGGCTTTCATTATTTCCCATCACCACAGTGTCGGACAAGTTTATCGAATTGCTTCCATTGATTCCCATCACCCAACCACCATCATCATCAATAGTGGTCCGGCATTTAATCGAATTGCTTCATTTGATTCCCCCATCACCACCACCATCATGATCAATATGTCGGACAGTTTAATCGAATTGCTTCATTGATTCCCATCACCACCACCACCATCACCAACAGTCTCAGACAGTTTAATCGAATTGCTTCATTGATTCCCAACCACCACCATCATCATCATCAATAGTGTCGGACAGTTTAATCGAATTGCTTCATTGATTCCCATCACCAACAGTGTCGGACAGTTTAATTGAAATGCTTCATTATTTCCCATCACCAACAGTGTCGGACAGTTTAATCGAATTGCTTCATTGATTCCCATCACCACCACCATCATCATCAATAGTGTCGGACAGTTTAATCGAATTGCTTCATTGATTCCCATCACCAACAGTGTCGGACAGTTTAATTGAATTGCTTCATTGATTCCCATCACCAACAGTGTCGGACAGTTTAATCGAATTGCTTCATTGATCCCATCCACCAAACAGTGTCGACAGTTTAATTGAATTGCTCATTGATTCCCATCACCAACAGTGTCCGGACAGTTTAATCAAATTGCTTCATTGATTCCCATCACCACCACCATCTCATCAACAGTGTCAAACAGTTTAATCGAATGCTTCATTGATTCCCATCACCACCACTATCATCATCAACAGTGTCGAACAGTTTAATCGAAAGTTGCTTCCTTGATTCCCATCACCACCACCATCAGCATCAACAGTGTCGAACAGTTTTAATCTAATTGCTTCATGATTCCCATCACCACCACCACCATCCACAACGTGTCTGACAGTTTAATCGAATTGCTTCATATTTCCCATCACACCACCATCATCATCATAGTGTCGGACAGTTTAATCGATTGCTTCATTGATTCCCATCACCACAGTGTCGACAGTTTAATCGAATTGCTTCATTGATTCCCATCACCCCCACCAATTATCATCATCAACAGTGTCGAACAGTTTAATCGAATTGCTTCATTGATTCCCATCACCACCACCATCATCATCAACAGTGTCGAACAGTTTAATCGAATTGCTTCATTGATTCCCATCACCACCACCATCATCACCAACAGCGTCGAACAGTTTAATCGAATAATTGCTTCATTGATTTCCCATCACCACACCCCATCATCATCAACAGTGTCGAACAGTTTAATCGAATGCTTCATTATTTCCCATCACCACCACCTCATCATCAATAAGTGTCGGACAGTTTAATCGATTGCTTCATGATTCCCATCACCAACAGTTTCGGACAATTTAACGAATTGCTTCATGATTCCCATCACCAACAGTTTTCGGACAGTTTAATCGAATTGCTTCATTGATTCCAATCACCAACACCCCTCCATCATCAATAGTGTCGGACAGTTTTAATCGAAATGCTTCATTATTTCCCCATCACAACAGTGTCGGACAGTTTAATCGAATTGGTTTATTGATTCCATCACCAACAGTGTCGGCAGTTTAATCGAATTGCTTCATTTGATTCCCATCACCACCACCATCATCATCAAACAGTGTCGAACAGTTTAATCGAATGCTTCATTGATTCCCATCACCAACTGTTTCGGACAGTTTAACGAATTTGCTTCATTGTTCCCATCACCACCACCATCATCATCAATAGTGTCGGACAGTTTTTAATCGAATTGCTTCATTATTTCCATCACCAACAGTGTCGGGGGACAGTTTAATCGAATTGCTTCATTGACTCCCATCACCACCACCATCATCATCACAGTGTTTGAACAGTTTAATCGAATTGCTTCATTGATTCCCATCACCCCACATCGCGACAGTTTAATCGGAATTGCCTTCATTTGATTCCCATCACCACAACATCATACAACGTTCGGACAGTTTAATCGAATTGCCTTCATTTATTTCCATCACAACAGTGTCGGACAGTTAATTCAATGTTCATTGCCCCATCACCACCACATCATCCTCAACAGTGTGGAACAGGTTAATCGAATTGCTTCATTGATTCCCATCACCAGGCCAACCACCATTCATCAAACAGTGTAACAAGTTTAATTCGTTTCAATTGCCTTTCCCATCATTCCCCATCACCACCACATCATCACCAACAGTATCGGACAGTTTATCGAATGCTTCATGATTACCAATCACCACACCATCATCATCAATAGTCGGGAACGTTTAATTGAATTGTTTCATTGAATTTCCAACCACCACCATATCATCAACAGGTGGGGACGGTTTTAAATTGAATTGCTTCATTGATTCCATCACACACCACCATCATCAACGTGTCGGACAGTTAATCAATTGTTAAAATGATTCCCATCACCCACCAACCATCATCATCAATAGTGTCCCGAACCCAGTTTAATTTTCGAATTGCTTCATGCTTCCCATCACCAACAAAGTTTCGGACAGTTGCAATTCGATGGCTTCCCATTGATTCCAATCAACCACCACCATCATCATCAACAGTGTCGGAACAGTTTACGAATTGCTTCAATTTGATTCCCTCACCACCACCATCATTCACAACAGTGTTCGGACAGTTTAAATTGAATTGCTTCATGATTCCCATAACCCCACCACCAAACACATCCTCAACAGTGTCGGACTGTTTAGTCGAATTGCTTCATTGATTCCCATCACCACCACTACCATCATCAACAGTGTCGGACAGTTTAATTGAATTGTTTTCTTGATTCCCATCACCACCACCATCATCATCACAATGTCGGACAGTTTAATCGATTGCTTCATTGATTCCCACCAAACTCAACCATCATCTTAATTAACAGTGTCGGACAGTTTTTAATCGAATTGCTTCTTGATTCCCATCTTTTACCACACTACCCACCATGCATCAACAGTGTCGGACAGTTTTAATTGAATTGTTTCTTTGATTCCCATCACCACCACCATCATCATCATATGTCGGACAGTTATATCGAATTGGCTTCATTGATTCCTACCAACTCCACCCCATCATCATCACAGGTTGTTTTCCGGGACGTTTAATCGAATTGCTTCAGTTATTCCCACCACTCAACCATCACATCAACGTGTCGGACTGTTTAATCGAATTGCTTCATTTATTCTCACCAACTCAACCATCATCATCAACAGTGTCGGACAGTTGAATCGAATTGCTTCATTTATTCCCAACAACTCAACCATCATCATCAACAGTGTCGGACAGTTAAATTGAATTGCTTCATTGATTCCCCATCACCCACCATCAACCATCATCAACAGTGTCGGAGAGTTTAATAGGATTGCTACATTGATTCCCATCACCACCACCATCATCATCAACAGTGTCAGACATTTTAATCGAATTGCTTCATTGATTCCCACCAACTCCACCATCATCATCAACAGTGGTCGGACAGTTTATCGAATTGCTTCATTTATTCCCACCAACTCAAACATCATCATCAACAGTGTCGGACAGTTTTAATAGACTTGCTTCTTTATTCCCACCAACTCCACATCTCATCAACAGTGTCGGACAGTTAAATTGAATTGCTTCATTGATTCCCACCAACTCAAGCATCATCATCAACAGTGTCCGGACAGTGAATCGAATTGCTTCATTGATTCCCAACAACTCATCCATCATCATCAACAGTGTCGGACAGTTTAATAGAATTGCTTCATTTATTCCCACCAACTCCACCATCATCATCAACAGTGTCGGACAGTTAAATTGAATTGCTTCATTGATTCCCATCACCACCACCATCATCATCAACAGTCTCGGACAGTTTAATCGAATTGCTTCATTTATTCCCACCAACTCAACCATCATCATCAACAGTGTTGGACAGTTGAATCGAATTGCTTCATTGATTCCCATCACCACCACCATCATCATCAACAGTGTCGGACAGTTAAATTGAATTGCTTCATTGATTCCCATCACCACCATCACCATCATCAACAGTGTCGGACATTTTAATCGGATTGCTTCATTGATTCCCACCAACTCCACCATCATCATCAACAGTGTCGGACAGTTTAATCGAATTGCTTCATTTATTCCCACCAACTCCACCATCATCATCAACAGTGTCGGACAGTTAAATTGAATTGCTTCATTGATTCCCATCACTACCATCACCATCATCAACAGTGTCGGACAGTTTAATCGAATTGCTTCATTGATTCCCGTCACCACCATCACCATCATCCAGTGTCGGAGAGTTTAATTGAATTGTTCATTGATTTCCCATCACCCCACCACCATTATCATCAATAGAGTCGGGACAGTTTAATCAAATTCCTTCATTGATTCCCATCACCACCATAATTATCATCAACAGTGTCTTGGACAGTTTTAATCGAATTGCTTCATTGATTCCCATCACACCACATCATCATCAATAGTGTCGGACAGTTTAATCAAATTGCTTCATTGATTCCATCACCACCACCATCATCGTTCAATTACTGTTTGGACAGTTTTATCAAATTGCTTCATTGGATTCCCATCCACCACCACCCCATCATCATCAATAGTGTCGGACAGTTTGTTTAATCAAATTGCTTCATACATTCCGATCACCAACACCACCATCATCAACAGTGTCGGACAGATGAATTGAATGTTTTCAATGATTCACATCACCACCACATCATCATCAATAGTGTCGGACAGTTTAATCGAATTGCTTCATGATTCCCACCAACTCAACCATTCATCATCAACAGTGCCGGAACCGACAGTTAATCGAATTGCTTCATTGATTCCCATCACCACCACCACCATCAATCAACAGTCGGACAGTTTAATCGAATTGCTTCATTGATTCGCATCACCACCATCACCATCATCAACAGTCTTGGACAGTTTAATTGAATTGTTTCATTGATACCCATCCAACCATTCATTTAATCAATTAAGTGTCGGGACATTTAATCGAATTGCTTCATGATTCCCATCACCTTCCCTCCCCCATCATCATCCAAACTTGTCGGAACAGTTTAAATCAATGCTTCATTGTTATTCCCACCACCACCACCATCCAATCATCACAAAAAGTGTCGACTTTTAATCAGAATTGCTTCAATTGATTCCCACCAACTTCACCATCATCATCAACATGTCAGAACAGTTTAAATCGAAGTTGCTTAATTATCACCATCAAACATTCATCATCACAGGTGAGACAGTTTAATCGAATTGCTTCATTGGATTCCCATCACCACCAAATGCATCATCAACAGTGCTTCGGACAGTTGTTAGTAGAATAGAGAGTTAGTAGATAAGCAGAGTGGATAGTTCAGGTAGTTAGTTTTAAGCAGGTTAAAAGAAGTAGGTTAAGGTTTTAGTAGGTTAACAGTAAGTTTAATCGAATGCTTCATGATTCCCACCAACTTCACCATCATCATCAACAGTGTCAGACAGTTTAATCGAATTGCTTAATTATTCCCACCAACTCAACCATAATCATCAACAGTGTCGGACAGTTTAATCGAATTGCTTCATTGATGCCCACCAACTCCACTATCATCATCAAACAGTGTCGGAAGTTTAATCGAATTGCTTCATTGCTCCACCAACTCAACCATCATCATCAACAGTGTCGGAGGGAGTTTAATCGAATGCTTCATGGATTCCATCACCACCACCATATCATCACAGTTTCGCGACAGTTTCAACGAAATTGCTTCATTGATTCTCATCTCCACCACCATCATCAACAACAGGTCGGACAGTTTAATCGAATTGCAGTTACATTCGATTGCTCATTGATCATCCACCACCATCATCATCAACAGTGTCGGACAGTTTAATCGAATTGCTTCATTGATTCCCATCACCACCACCATCATCATCAACAGTGTTGGACAGTTTAATCGAATTGCTTCATTGATTCCCATCACCACCACCATCATCATCAACAGTGTCGGACAGTTTAATCGAATTGCTTCATTGATTCCCATCACCACCACCATCATCATCAACAGTGTCGGACAGTTTAATCGAATTGCTTCTCTAATTGCCATATCACCATCAACATTGTCGTATTGTTAAATATTTTTCTGCAGAGAGGTCACAATTGTGACCTATTTGAACATCTCAGTCAGAATTTGGCATAGCTGACCAATATCATCATGACGCCGCCTTACAGAAATTATCAGGTAAATGGTTATTGAATTAATCATAAATTCAGTCTTTCTGAATTGTTCTCCGTGCATTTTCAGTTAAATGGATAAGTCATTGATCAATGAATGAGTCTTTTTATAATGATTCATTTGACAGTATTTAAATTGTTCAGGTAAATGGATATGTCATTGTTCAATGAATGAATCTTTTTATAATGATTCATTTGACAGTATTCACATCGTTCAGATAATTGGATATGTCATTGATCATTGAATGATTCTTTTATAAGTATTTATTTGACAGTATTCAAATTGTCCAGATGAATGGATATGTCATTAATCATTGAACGATTCTTTTATAAGTATTTATTTGAAAGTATTTACATTGTCCAGAGCAAGAATTAAACAGGATTATGCTTTGTGTAAGAAATACTGAAAACTGGAAACATTTTTCTTCTTGGCTAATCTATTGTGTATATCCATAACCCAGGTCTTGTCTTTAAACCACAATAGAGTAACGTATATTAATATCGGAAAGATTCTTGACGAACCTTTGGAGCGAGTAGAGGAAGAATCTGTGAATCCTGCCTTTGACAACAGGGAGTGACTGGGCGAAGGATTCCACTAAAGGAAAAAAAAAAAAAAAAAAAAACGAATTCCTTACCCAGGGTGAAAAGTGTAGGACACAGAGGGGAATGATCTGGTGGTCTGTGGAATGGTAGGACATCAGAATGCGTGGAAGGTAGGATACCAGAATCCGTAGGTATCCCCGAAAAGAATAATGCTGAACTTGTCGTTTACTGAAAAACAAAAAAAGAAATTAGTCACGAAGGATCATAGGCGCTTCTACAACAAAAGGACACTTGAATCTGTCTCACAGGGGAAAGAGGAGGGCACGATGAGACTCGAGTCCTTCAACAGAAGGATTTCTGATTTTGCTCTTCGGAAAAAAATGGTCAGGATGCGAGGGTGTGCACTGACCTTTCGGCCGTGACCTCTGAGTTTGTCGTATTGATAAATTGAGAAAGGCTTTAAGACTCGAAGGGATACCTGTTTAGTTATATTCTTTCATGAGACTTTATTCTTTCGTAATTTTATTTTGTTTCTGAGCAATCTGGCATTATATTCTGACATCCATCTGTCTTTGATGCAACTGAAATGATATCGTGCGATAATTCTGTAACGTATCGTTTTTTTTTTTTTTGCACCACTTTTTATAAATTTAACCCAACGAAAATATTTCGCTCTTTTTGTTTCGAAGAAATTTTGGACGTAGAACTACTCTTGTTTCTTCTTAATTAACAGTGATACTCTGATTTACAAAACGGAGTTGGGAATCATTTGGTGACGGGAGATCTTGTGGTGTTATTTGTATTACAGCTCTGATTTTTTCTTTCGTAAATGTAAACCATGATATCGTACAGTTGAGAGTATTTTTGAAGTACTTGTATTAGTTTATTACTATTGTACCGTTATTACTATTTTATTCTTATTTGAAGTAATTATTTATATAGATATCTAAATATACACATATATATTCATATATATGTATTCATGTATTTATTTATTTCACAAATATGAAAAAATGATGGGCTTTCTCATAAGCGTCGTATTATGGTATTCGAGATAATTTTTTTTTTATTTATGAGAAATTTAACTTTAGCGTTCATTGGTGTTGCACTAAGAATTTTAAAAAAATACCTTATTCAACCAGGATTCATTACATGATCATCATTGACTTGAGGAGAGCGTGTGTTTTTGTTATGCGTTTTTTTTTTCACATTTTCATTTTACCCAGTCGCCTAGAATCGCTATCGTTTCAACAGGCGAGTTTTTAAGTAATCCGCTTTCATGTTTACTCGAGCAAATGCTGCTTTAATTTAAGCGTTCTCCAGGGCTCGTGCATGTTGCAATGTCCGCTGCTGTTTTGAATGCATTATGTGAATTGTTGACAGTGGGGACTGAGAACGGCGTTTGGCTTGTTCTTTTCATAATCAAAATCAAACGCAAGTTGGGATCATTATTGTATTTGAGTCTCTTTACAGACTGGATTCATGACAATAACAAAAGAAACATCATAATGTAAAATTGTGATACGATTTTATACTCATCCTCGTGAATTACGTTTCGCAAATTACGGGTAAAAATGTCAAAAGTTTTATATGTGATTTTGCATGAACGCTACCCAGGAAAATGGCTAGTAATACCAATACCAAAAGAAACATCATAATGTAAAGTTCTGATATGATTTTATATTCATCTTCGTGAATTACGTTTCGCAAATCACGGGTAAAAATGTCAAGTGATTTTGCATGAACACTACCCATGAAAGTGGCTAGTAATACCTTGATTTTCTTTCGTATTATTTATGTGTTAATCGCATTTTTTTTTTACGAAGGATCAGTACAGGTAAAATACCTAATATCCTCTACGTTTTCTTACTAGATTTCCCTGTTTTTATTGTCACTAACATTAATGATTCTCTAATATTATTCACCTCACAATGACTTTAAAATGACATGACCTCGACGTGAAAATCTCACTGGAACACAGGTCAACCCAATGTCCGAATCTTCTTTATAACGCCAAACTAGAACTTAGTTGGAATGAATTAAATACGGTTTGTATGCCGCTATTCATATTCCGACGATAATTAAATCAATTCCTCGATAACATAGTATACTGAGGTGCCGTTGCAAAGGATAACCTTGTGTTATATATATAACTGCGCTTACCTGCGTTGCTGCTATGCTATGCAAGAGACCATTTTTGAGAGAGAGAGAGAGAGAGCTGATGACTGAAACTGAGCCTCGAAGAACCTTCAACTACATCTACAGTGTGCCATGTGGGGCACACTTCAAGCAGTACCCATCTACGGGAGCTTCCGCTCAAAAGAAAGATGTCAGCTTTTGAAGACTGAAGATCATCTTACGTCTTGATGCATTATGGACGTCATCTAGCAAGGAATGACGAACGAATGACGGTATCATTCAACACAGGAAATTATGCAAGAAACCCCTATCAACATCTCCTCTTGCTTTAATTCGAACTTTGAACTCTTTTTTCAAAATGTCGAAAGAAAAATGGTCTTAATGTTCCGTTTGCTGTATTGCACCATCTAACGCCCCAATAATTTTGCATCCATTTTTGATATTGCGGAATATCGCAGAAAGGATGTGAACAGGAGGAAAAAAGGTGAAGAAGAATAAGAAGAGGAAAAGAAATACATTTTACATTAATGCAATCTCGTCTCTCGCGTATTCACGTATCATTTGCTTGGAGCGGCGGCGTCCCTTTGCGGGTTGTCAAAAGCGCATTACAAAACAGCTGTACATTGAGAGAGAAAAAAAAAAAAAAGCTGCAATCTCCCTAGAGAGAGAGAGAGAGCGAGAGATATTGAAAGTTGAAAGTAAGAGAGAGAGATGCTGAAATTTGAGAGAGAGAGAGAGAGAGAGAGAGAGAGAGAGAGAGAGAGAGAGAGAGACTGAAAGTTGAAAGTAAGAGCGAGAGAGAGGAGAGATGCTGAAAGTTAAGAGAGAGAGAGAGACAGAGAGACAGAGACAGGAGGGACAGAGATGACTGAAAATTGAAAGTGTGAGAGAGAGAGATACTGAAATTTGAAAGTAAGAGAGAGAGAGAGAGAGAGAGAGAGAGAGAGAGAGAGAGATGTTAGAAGTTCCGTAGTATTTCCAATTTCCCCCCGCCACTCAAAACTCAAAATGGCTGAAAATCACGGAGAATAATTTGACAGGGAATGCTCCCACAATACTCATCAGAGGGGAAAGGGGGAAAATGGAAGAGACGAGACGAGGGGAGACAGGACGAACGGACAGACAGGCAGACAGATGGGCGGATTGAGGGTCAGGAGGCCATTAAACCTGTGCCATGGGAAAAGGCTTTTGGGAGGTTAAACGATTATTTGTAAAATACATTCGAAGATAATGGCTTCACTGGAGCTGTTAGAGAGAGAGAGAGAGAGAGAGAGAGAGAGAGAGAGAGAGAGAGAGAGGAGCATTTATCAGTTGTCAACGCTTCAAAGAGAGATAGATACGGAGAAAGGGGTATTTTCACTTGTAAACGTTTCAGAGAGAGAGAGAGAGAAATTGATATATCACGAAAATTGTTTTATAGATGTGTGTGTGGGTAACAAAATAGAGAGAGAGAGAGAGAGATTGATATATCACGAAAATTGTTTTATAGATGTATTTATTCACTTTTAATGGCTCTGATGGAATTGTGAATTCTGTGTGGGTGACAAAATAGAGAGAGAGAGAGAGAGAGATATTCAGTATTTTTAATAGCTATGGTGGAATTGTGCCTTCTGTATGGGTGGCAAAATGAAAGAGAGAGAGAGAGAGAGAGAGAGAGAAATTGATATATCACGAAAATTGTTTCGTAGATGTGTTTTAATGGCTGGTGTAACTGTGAATTTCGTAGGGGTGACAGAGAGAGAGAGAGAGAGAGAGAGAGAGAAATTGATATAGTATTCGCTTGTAATGGTTCTGGTGGAATTGTGACTTCTATGTGGGTGACAAAATGGAGAGAGAGAGAGAGAGAAATTTACATTGCAGGATAACTGTTTTGTAGATGTATTTATTCACTTTTAATAGCTATGGAGGAATTGTGAATTCTGTGTGTGACAAAATAGAGAGAGAGAGAGGAGAGAGAGAGAGAGAGAGAGAGAGAGAGAGAGAAATTTATATATCACGAAAATTGTTTCGTAGATGTGTTCATTTGATTTTAATGGCTCTGGTGAAATTGTGAATTTCATGTGGGTGACAGAGAGAGAGAGAGAGAGAGAGAGAGGAGAGAGAGAGAGAGAGAGGTTGGGATGGAAACTGACGGGAAATATTGCAGAAGTAGAATTTCATCAACTATATTGTTAATTGGATGCTGATGTAACACGGTCTGATTAGTGATGACGAATTTTACGAGCGAAATGTCGCCGTGTGGTTCACACGTCTCGAAATAATGAATGGGCGCCATTTTCATCACCATCAGAGGCAGCATGGGAATTAAACGGGCAGGATATTTTGGTATTAAATAATGCAGCAGGGATCGTTTATTGTTATGTTTTAGCGTTGGTTTGCGTCGGACAGATTTCATGGAACGAATTAAGGGACGTGTCTGATTTTAATTCTGGACACCCATGTCTGGTTGGTTGTGCTAACTTGGTTAATTTATTAGTATATATTATACATACATATATATATATATATATATATAATA